>NW_011494717.1:1292186-1319900 GCF_000754665.1 Bison bison bison | reverse complement strand
AGACCACTGGAAAAACCATAGTCTTGACTAGATGGAACTTTGTTGACAAAGTAATGTCTCTGCTTTTTAATATGCTGTCTAGGTTGGTCATAACTTTCCTTCCAAGGAGTAAGTGTCTTTTAATTTCGTGGCTGCAGTCACCATCTGCAGTGATTTTGGAACCCCCTCAAAATAAAGTCAGCCACTGTTTCCACTGTTTCCTCATCTATTTGCCATGAAGTGATGGGACCGGATGCCATGATCTCAGTTTCCTGAATGTTGAGCTTTAAGCCAACTTTTTCACTTTCCTCTTTCACTTTCATCAAGAGGCTTTTGAGTTCCTCTTCACTTTCTGCCATAAGGGTGGTATTATCTGCCTGTCTGAAGTTGTTGATATTTCTCCCAGCAATCTTGATTTCAGCTTGTGCTTCTTCCAGCTCAGCGTTTCTCATGATGTACTCTGCATAAAAGTTAAATAAGCAGGGTGACAATATCCAGACTTGATATACTCCTTTTCCTGTTTGGAACCAATCTGTTGTTCCAGGTCCAGTTCTAACTGTTGCTTCCTGACCTGCATACAGGTTTCTCAGGAGGTAGGTCAGGTGGTCTGGTATTCCCATCTCTTTCAGAATTTTCCACAGTTTATTGTGATCCACACAGTCAAAGGCTTTGGCATAGTCAATAAAGCAGAAATAGATGTTTTTCTGGAACTCTCTTGCTCTTTTGATGATCCAACGAATGTTGGCAATTTGACCTCTGGTTCCTCTGCCTTTTCTAAAACCAGCTTGAACATCTGGAAGTTCATGGTTCACAAACTGCTAAAGCCTGGCTTGGAGAATTTTGAGCATTACTTTACTAGCATGTGAGATGAGTGCAATTGTGCGGTAGTTTGAGCATTCTTTGGCATTGCCTTTCTTTGGGATTGGAATGAAAACTGACCTTTTCCAGTCCTGTGGCCACTGCTGAGTTTATTTTTAGGAAAAAAAAAAATCATTGGACTTCCCTAGCCACCCTAGTGGCTCAGTGGTAAAGAAGCCATCTCTCAATGCAGGAGATGCAGGTTCAGTCCTTGGGTTGGGAAGATTCCCTGGAGGAGGAAATCACAACCCACGGTATTCTTTCTTACTTGGGAAACCTATGGACAGAGGAGCCTGGTGGGCTACAGTCTATGGGGTCACGAAGAGTAGGACATGACTGAGCAACTAAACAACAACAACAAACACTCAGTAGGTGTCAAGGTGCTCCCAGGGCTGTTCCACAACTGCTAAAACAGTCACAGACTATCAGAGGGCTAAAGGGATACGTTCATCACTCCTCCAAAAATATCCAAACACTTGAATCCAAGAGACTTAAGAATAAGCTCAGACACCTCTCCATCTATTAACTTTCCCATACTTTCAAAAATAGAAAAGGTATTTAAATCAAGTGCCTAAAGAAGTCCTAGTTAGCCTATATTCCTTGAGGTAGAAGATGGTGGTCAATAATTTGCAAGCCTGGGTTTTACTCTTTTAGCTCCGGATTTGAAAAGTCACTAAGGTAAAGTAAGTTAAGTGAGTGTGGTGGACACAGTTTAAGATGATGGCCCACAGAAGACCCTTATCCTTAAATGATTCCTTCCCCCTGTATGAAGTGGGACACCACCTCCATGATACGTTCTACAAAGAGATTTTGTAGCTATCATTTAGCTTACTCATCAGCTGACTTGGTTATATTAAAAGGAGATTTTTTCCAAGTAGGCATAACCTAATCATTTGATTTCTTTAAGAACAAAGCATTGTCTCTGTCCCTTAACAGAAGAGAAAGGCAGAGAGATTCAAGACAAGAAAGGAATTAAACATGACGGAGGTTCCCCATTAATGAGAGGGAGGGCTTGGGGCAAGGACCTGAGAATGGCCTCTGGGAGCTGAGAGTAAATGCTGGCCAACATCCAGCAACTTGGACTTCAGTCCTACAGTTGCAGGAAACTGGATTCCTTGAACATGAACTGACTTGGAAGCAGATTTTTCCTCAGAGCTTCCGATCCATCCCGGCGTACCCTGGTTTCAGCCTTAGGTGATCCTGAGCAGAGAACTCAGTTAAGACCACTTAGACTTCTAGTTTGAGGAACTATGAGATAATAAACAGACTTGTTTAAACTGATAAATAAATGGCGATTTGTTACACAGCAGGAGAAAATGGACGCAGCAAACCAATTCAAGTGGCAGATGAAGACAACAGGAAAATCAAATTTTTCTTTCCTTCCATAAGCTATTCAGTTGTCTCAGGAAAGGTGCAGCTATGTTGACTAACATGAGGCCCAACATGCCCCAAGCCATCCTTTTTGTGACATGGACAGTGTCCACTGCTAACTCATGAATGCCATTGTCTTCAAAACTTTATATTTCAACTATCACAACTGCCATTTGGTGCTGATACCATCATTATCTTCATTTTCTAAATGAGGATATTGAGATTTAGGATCATTAAACAACCTGTCAGAGATGACAGTGAGAAATGGGGGCTGGGAGGGGACAGAATTTAAGGATGGAAAACCAGGCAGTCTAACCTGGTGTGTACATAACCAACTATCTAGAAGACCTCTGGAGAACTTTGATTAAAGCTGTCAGAACTTCTCCTGTCTCAGTCCATGATGGCTTGACAATATCAGATAGACATGGCACATGTCTCTGACCTAAAAGCAGAACCATAAGTGAAGAACATTATTGGACCTTATACACCAGAGTCAGGGACTGGATTTTACATATTCTTCTCTGTGTGTACACAAGAGGGACAGATGTATGTTTAGATGTTTCGGGATGGGGCAAACACCAGGCAAAACAGTGAAAGTGTCATTCTGCCACACTATGTCTATCCACATTAAGTACTTTAACTTAATGAATGGACGTGGCCTTGCCATTGTGAAAGATACACCAAATACTGAAGCTACACTCAAGCGTAGAACAGGTCTCAGCGGTTAAAAATAGTCTCCAGATTTTCAGAAAGTTCTCCAAAGTGTGTCAGGATAAATAGTAAGAAATGATCAGGCCCACAAATGAGTCTGCCATTCATTTTGGCAGTACCAGAAAATGTACACCCACAAACGGGATTGATAGGATGAGTAACTTAGAAATATTAGACAGATTTAAAAAGAAGGAATCAGTAATGCTGATGATGATATTAAACATTTGAACATTGTTTAGACATTGATTCATAAAAACCCAGACAATGGTTATGAATGGATGCACTCAAATAAATACTATTTCTTTTTTTAAAAAGTCACATATTCACAGAGTCAGCTGGTTACTATGGAATCACATATGATGTCATAAATTTGACATTCTAAATGCAAACCTAAACTGAGCAACAGAAACAACAGGAAATGGAGCTGGGGAGAAGAAAACCTACATAACAACAAAAGAATATCAGTAGTTAGAGAAATGAGTCAAACATCTCTGAAACAGAAAAAGAAGGTCAGTGAATTGAATGTCCTAGAATCTTGCCAAAGAACTGAGGAAACATAGATGTCAGCCCATCCTTTTCTGAGGGGCAATGTTTTGCAGCAATCAAATTTCAGAGGATGACCACACACAGAAACAAAAGGAGAGGTAAAGAATATGGAGAGTGGAGGAAAAGGAGCTGAAAGCATGTGGTGTAAGTCCAACCAATAATCAGCATTCATTGAGCAGATGCTCATACGCGAGTGGTAAGAGGTGAAACACAGTTGCTATCTTTGAAGAATGCACAGCCTAGTAGGAAAGAGAATACATAAACAAAGTTCAATTTGGCGCTCAGTAAAAGTGTGTACACAAGACACAGGCAACACGGAGGAATGTTTAACACTGGGAACTTCTCCCAGGTCATGCTGAGCTTAGCTCTGAAGAACACTGAGGGGAAAAGGAGGTTTTAAGAAAATAAGGGTGGTATACAGACAAATACAAGTCATTTGGCATAAATAGAACAGAGATAAGATGTAGAGTGGAGGGTATACAAGTTACAGGTAGACAGGATACAGCATGAGTCTCTTGTCTCTCTAACCAAGCGAATGAAGAATGCACCTGAAAATAAAGCATCAGTAGATTTATATTTTATAAATATCATAAATAAATCGAGTAGATAGACCTAGAAGTTGAGAGGATTTGAGGCCATAAAATCTGGTTAAAAGCTGTATTTTAAGATTACATGTCCATAATGATCTAAAGGCCTAGAACAAGGCAATGGTAAAAGAAATGGAGAAGAGGGACTGGATTCAAATATCTTTTGGAGTTAGAAGTGGCGGGATTTTATGGTGGTGGTGGTGGTGTGTGTGTGTTTGGGGGCACGGTGACAAAAAGATTTTAGGATTAGTTCTAGGAATGCACAGCTATGCCATTCTCTTCAGACACAGACTCAATCACTCAACTCGAGATTTTTCGTGAGTGCAAGACACAGAGCATAAAGAGATTAACAGACTGCCCTTGAAAACCTCAATTTATGCTGGAAGTTGAGCTCCTTAAACAGATAAATAATATTAATCTTGACTGCATTATAGTTACTGAATTGGCAGGAAGCAATAGAAATACTGGTCCAGTAAAATAGTATTTCCTGCAATTAAAAATAAAAAAAAAATTGAATAGATGTCCATGAAATAAGTTATCATCTTGTGTTTTCCTGCATGGCCTTCCCTATTAGTTTATTGATAAGAAACCTCTTTTCACTCTTGATGCTATGAATAGTTAGATGATACAGATAGAACACATGCCTATTGATTGATTTCTATAGGATTAAGGTCTTTGATTTTAAAAATCTATTATTGATGAGGCTCAGATCTACAGAAAATTGGTTTATGGAAAAAAAAAAAAAAGAGAGAAGTTTCAATTCTACATGGCAAATGAAAAAGTTCCATAAGAAGCAACCTTCTGAGTAATGGGGAAAAAAATGTTCTGTGTAAGCAACTCCACACTTAATTCTAAGTGCTACTGACCTCTGGGAAATTATCCCAAAGCATTTCCCCCGTTATCATTTTTCAAATGATAAATGCATCATGTTTCGAAATCTATTGGGCTTTCTTGGTGGCTCAGTCAGTAAAGAATCCATCTGAAATGCAGGAGAATGCCTGTAAAGCAAGAGACCCAGGTTCAGTTTCTGGGTCAGGAAGATCCCCTGGAGAAGGAAATGGCAACCCACTCCAGTACTCTTGCCTGGGAAATCCCATGGACAGAGAAGCCTGCTGGGCTACAGTCCATGGGGTCACAAGAGTCAGACGAGTCAGACACGACTTAGCAACTAAACTACCACCACCTCAAATCTATACATCAACAAATTTCTATATTAAAAATTTGTTCGTATAGTTCTCTGATATGTATTCTTTTTACTCACGCTTGTTAGAACAGGGGAAAAAATAATATCTAAAATCTATATTTTTTGATAATGGCAAGGAGACAAATTCTAATTCTTATTTATCCTTTCATTCCCCATACCCAAAGTTTCTAATGTCCCTGAGGTAAAAAATTAATAAACATTCTTTGTTTCCATGTCAAGAATGAGACTGGATCGAGGTACTCAAAAGACAGCCTAGAAGGAGACAAATCTAGAAAGGATTCTGAGAAATCAGTTCGTCTGACCACTCAGGTGAGCTGACCTCTTTAGAGTTGGTGAGAAAATTAAAGAGTAGAGAGCATAACAAAAAATATTAGGGGGCAGTGGAGTTTGGGGAGAAAAGACCAAGCTATCAAGATGTGCATTAAGGGATACCTAATGCCCTTGTGGAGAGGTCGAGAAAAACCTAGGAGAAGCTAGCTGGTCCCTGCCTCCCAGTCCAGTCCACATCCCAGTCTTCATACAGAACAAGTGGTATAGAAACCTCTGCTCAGCCTAAGGGAAGAGACTGGTCTATGTTCAAATCAGGGAGGGAAGGGGAGTCTGGCCATCACATTGACCATTTTCTGCACCATCTTTCAGATGAGGCGTGCAGTCATACCGAATCACTCGCTGAGATGTTGCTCCATGCGGGGTCACCCGTCGTGTAGACGCTGCCTTTGTGCAGCTGAGGGAAAAGTACTTCTTAGCCCCTGCCGCACAATACGTATTTATATTCACATGTGCCTGTTGTGGGAACAGGGCCGGCAGATCACGATGATCAGGGTGAGCAGAGATCAAACTATTGATTTTGGAGGGGAGCCACAGGCAATCTGGGTGAGGGGAAGGATACGGGAATAGAAATGTCCACTTGCCTCTCCATGGTCTCCTCCATCCTGTTCCTCCCAAAGGGAGTGCTAGAGGGCGCTATTCCTTCTCCTGCAGTGCCTGGAGCCCTGCGGCAGCCTTAACCAGGTACCAGCTGCTTTCATCTTTGCAGTCTGGTCAAAAGTGCTGGAGATGTCTTTTCAGCATCTGCTAACAGGCTTATCCTTAAGGAAAGATGTGGGGAAAAGGGAGGAAGAATGCTCAACTCTACTAAGCTTCGCATAAGACTCTTAGAGTCACAGGTGAAAAAACATGAGATATCAGATTTGCTTCTTGGTTTTGGATGCCCTTCCAGGTAGATTCCCACTTCATAGATCCTCACAGAAGTTAGGATTCAATCAGAGCTAGAAAAATACACAAGGGCTAAGGCTGAATTACAGGTTATAGAGGGCAGGGACCTTCTCACTGATCACTGCCATATTTAGCTCAACATGGCTATTTCATCAGCACATGTGTGGAAGGACAGGGGGTGGGGGTGGGGTATTACACTTCTGGGTCTCTTCTCTCCTCAAAAGGGATCACAAGAATTAACTTTGCCGAAGTCAGACTCTCGAGGGTACGTAGTGCGAAATCAGTGGTCTCGAACTTCACGGAGCCCATCCACAAGACCTCCATCAGCAGAGGAGTCCAGAAGCAAGAACACCAGTCTTAAGGTAGAGATGGGCATGAAAGGGAAGAGCACATTGCAGAATAATAGTAATAATAACAGCAATGTGCCAGGCCCTGTTCTGTGTATTTTATATCTTTCAGCTAATTAGTGTCACACACTCCCACCCCCACTAATCCCCAGCGTAAGGAAACGGAAACACAGAGTCACCTAAGATTTCTCATTAGTAATGCCCACAGAACTAAATCAAAACTTAGAGTCTCTAGGTCTCTAAACAGCTCCCTGAATGATTAAACTCCATGGTTTCTCCTTCCTTACTTCACACATTTAAAAACTATTCATTGAGTACTCAAGACTCAGAAGAGGGGGTGAAAAGGTCAACAAAGGAGATAAATTGTTGAAGAATACTAGGCTGTGTGACACTGTGAGCCCTTAACTAGGCCTAGTCACACAAAAGAAAAAGTCTGTCGTGAGATTAAGTTTTTGAATGCAGAGGGTGACCCGGTCCCAGGCACTGGGAGAAACAATCTGTCTATCTTTGTGAGGACTGGCTCAATAATTTAACCAAGAACTTGCCTTTTGAAACTTGTGAAACAGTCACAAAAGCTGGAATGATATATGGATACTTATAATCTCTCTTACACCTTAGTGAAAGAGTCCTTTCTCTAGAAAGATTGCTTCCAGTTTAGGAAGATGATTCTCTCCAGTTGAACTTCCCTGGCACAAGACTCTGAAGGGGAGTCACTTGATTCTCCAGCCTGCCGACCTTCCCTGTATTCGCTGCTTTAACTACAGGGGGCAAAGGTGGAGACACATGCCCCGAGATGATGCTTTATAGAGCCTTCAGTGGTGGGGACTTCTGGTCCAGCCACTCGCTGAGTTAACTGGAGGTGGCAGGTGGAGACAGGGGCAAGCAAGTTCCCTTACTCAAGCCCTCTGTCCTACCTGGAGGTCTCTGACTAAGCAGGTGTATGTGAACAAAGTGACAGAACTTTGCAAAGTGTGTGCCGACTATGTAGGAGCAAGGAAAAATGACCTCCACCCTGTCTACCACAAAAGGAAATGAACAAAGAAAGTGAGAGGGGCTGACAGGGCAGCTGGGGAAAATGAGAGCTGTCTTTGTGTTCACATAACAGAAATATCTAACATTTGGAGCCCCTTAAGCCCTATTTAAGGGCTTCCCTCATAGCTCAGTCGGTAAAGAATCTGCCTGCAATGCAGGAGACCCAGGTTCGATTCCTGGGTTGGGAAGATCCCCTGGAGAAGGAAATGGCAGCCCACTCCGGTATTCTTGTCTGGAGAATCCCTAGAGGAGCCTGGCAGGCTACAGTCCATAGGGTCGCAAGAGTTGGACACGACTTAGCGACTAAATTACTACTACTACTACTAAGCCCTATTTAAAAGAAGCTGAGATGAACCAGGATCCATGTAAGAGCTAGGAATGGAACAGACAGAAGGGACAGCTCCTTGATGCCAGCTGGGCAGAGAGGAGTACAGGGACCCTAAGCAAGCATGGAACCCAGAGGCCCACTTTCTTGTTCCAGCTCCCCAATAGCTCCACGACCTCCCGGACTTCCTCCACCTCCCCTAGCCATCAAGAGTCACCGAAACAGCTGTCAGCACAGCCCTCACCAACCACGCAAAACATGCCACTCGACTCACGGAATTCCATGTCCCCGGAGGCCCAGCTGCAGACCACGTCCCGGCGCACCACCAAGTCTGAGAATCCTGACACCTGGTCTCACAGCACGGGGCGGGAGATGCGAGAGAGCCGGGATAAGAGAGAGTCCCGGGACACGCGAGACATGTCCCGCTCCCGGGACTCGCACGATTCCAGGGACACACACCAGCGGGAATACTCGCGCACGCCTCCCTCCGAATGGAAATCCTATACTCAGCGCAGGATGCTGTACCCCTCTCAGATGGACCACGACTGTGTGTCCGAACTGGCCAGGAAACAAGAGGAAGAGGAGGACGAGGATGAGGCCTACTGGGCATCCGTGAGAACACTGTATGAGAAGACACCCAACTGCTCGCGCCCCAGGCCGGTGAGCAGGGCCTGCCTCCCCTGGGCACCCGGGTTTATCCCCACGCAGCCCAGCTCTGAGGCCTAGCTCCTCTCCGTGGTGCAGGGAAGCTCACTCAGGCCACTGCTTCTCCTCCCTAAACCTGCCCCTCTGCACTGTAGACACCAGGATCCCATTCTTGGCTGTCTCCAGCATCCCAGTCCTCCAAGCCAGGACCACCTATTTGCTTCCCACCCTACCCTGGCATGAGCTCTATTCCTGACCCCTTTGTATCTGTGTGACTGTCCTCCTGTTGGTGCCCCTCTCTGCAGCCCAAACCCAAGCATGCCATCACTGTTGCTGTGTCATCCGGGGCACTCTTCAACATGATGGACAGCAGGAAAATCTATGATGAAGAGGGTCTGGAGAAATACATGGAGTATCAGCTTACCAACGAGAATGTCGTCTTGACCCCAGGGCCGGCCTTCCGCTTTGTCAAGGTACTCTGCAAAGCTGTCTCTGGCCCTCCAGGACTTTAGAGGGCAGGCAAGGACCCATGCCAACCCTTAGGATCTCATCCAGTTTTCCTTATCATTCCTAGGCTACCTTTGTCATTCTTGCCATTTGCAAGTTGACCCTAGGTCACTTTGTATTTTCAAAGAAACTTCAACACTGTTGAGGGAGGGACTGCAGCCCGAGGTTTGGAACTCTGAGCCCAAATCCTGAGATCTGTAACAGAAACGATCATTCCCTCCACAGAAGGAGCAATAACCAGAAGCAATAGTGAGTTTACAATTCCAAGTAGGAGAAATGAAACACCCCATTCAAATACGATGAAATTCACATTAGCTTCTCCTGCCCCAAACACAGCACATTAAAAAAAGTCAAGATGCTCTTGGCACTTAGGGGCATGATTTTAATAGAGAAAGTAATCTTGGAATTTGCACTAAAATGTATAGCACTTCTAGCTCTGATCCCCTATACAGCTTATACAAATATGATACAATAACATCATAACCAGGCAGAAACAAATGACACCTCTGCTAGTTGTAAGTAGAAAGTAGTTATGGAGCATAGTGGAATCATTGGAGGAAACCACAAACCTATTCTGAAGACTCACATTTAAAAAATAGACAAAATGCTGTCTTTGGCGGCACTTGTGCTAAAATTGGAACAATACAGAGACCATTAACATGGCCTCTGTGCAAGGATAACATGAGAACTCTTGAGGCAGCCTATATGTTTCACAATAAAAAATAATCATCAGATGATCAAAAAAGGCAGGTTTTATGAATCAAAAACAAAAATAGACAAACCCTAAAAGGGTTAGCCTGATCTTATGTCTACCTCACAGAAATAATTCTAGTAAACCAAAACATCACCCATCTTTCAATAAACATTTGCTGAGGTCCTTTGTATGAGAGGCTGAAAATACTGAAATGAATGGCATAACCCTGCCTTAAAGGAGCCACAATCTCTCAGGGAAGAGTCTTCGGAGCTTGAATTGGACACCTAAGGGATCCGTTCCCTCCAGACCCCCGATGCCCACCTTGCCTGGCCCTCCTCACACACGTCCGTGTTTGTAACCTGCAGGCACTGCAGCATGTCAACTGTAGACTCCGTGAGCTGTATCCTGATGAACAGGACTTATTTGATATTGTACTGATGACTAATAACCATGCCCAAGTGGGAGTGCGGCTTATAAACAGCGTCAATCACTACGGTAAGTAAAATAAATACCGTGTGGAGGAACAGCTTGCTGCTCTGGAAGAGAGAAGCCATGTTATTTTGCTCGCCGTGGCCTAACTAATGCAGCCTCTTTGATACTGACACCCCCTTCTGCGTGAGAATGTTTATTTGCCTATGTCAGAACAAGAGAGGCCATGTTCATTTTTAACTTCAGCCCAGAGTCGGGCCCAAAGCTCTGGACTTAACTTGTCAAGTGTGAATTTCAAAGTCTTAATCCCAGGCCCTGCAATATATTTCTCTGTTTTACGTTTTTCACTTCTGAACTTGACTTCAAGGAGCCGTCAGCCTAGGGCTTTCTCTGTGTGATCAGACTTCTTGCTCACCACAGATGCATGTTAAAGGTTTTAAGGTTTTTACCTTTCCTTTCCACTCTTAACATCTGACTCTCCCCGGCTGCTTGCCCCATACATCAAATTCATACCCATGCCAGCAAAACTGTCTTTATTCCTTTACAGGGAAAATTTGTTTGACACTAGACTCTTCATGACATCTCCATCAGTGTGTTAGAGAGTTTCAAGGGAGGTCCCCATTTTTCCTCTTATGAATTTACCTGACTTATGTGGAGACCTTTAGCCTATTTGCTAAGTGACATGTTCAGTCTTACGGGTATGTCCAAGAAAAAATAAGATTTAAATTTGGTAAAACGATTATCCTTTAATTAAAAATAAATAAACTTAATTTAAAAATACTTTTATTACTAAATATAAAATTACTTTCTAGACAGTCCGTGCCAATTCATACTTTCATCCATAGTGTATGTAAGTGCCTATTTTACAGACTTCTCACCAGCATCTAGTGTTTTTTTAAAAACTTTGGTTGATTCAGAAGGCATTTAAAGGTCTATTAATTTTTAGTCTGATAATGACCTCATTTAAAATTTCAAGTCAAGAGAGACAATTTCAGACCTTTTGTTCTTCAGTTTTAGGGAAATAGTTTAAACCCTATCACTACTGACTATTACATTGTATTGTTACTAAGAAAATATGGAAATGGTACTTAAAAATAGAGCCACATCTCAGGTGGCCCTCTCATCAAGTGAGGAGGCTATAGCTGAAGTAAAGGTGCACTCTTCTAGCCTAGACAAGAGTCAATGTTATCTAGTGGGCTTAAACAAGTACTTATGTCTCAGTCTCCTTTTCTATAATGAGGATAATAATGCCTGCCATCTCAGTTGTTGTGACAGTAAACTGGCGTGGCCTATCTGGACATACTTCATAAATTATTATGCAGCAGACATACCTACTATTATATAAAATAGCTGAGACATTTTTCAATATTGGTACTATGAACATAATTCTAAAATTTCTCTAGGCACTCAGTTATTCTGAAGGCAGCTTTAATTTGCATTTCCAGTAAGCATGCTGTCTTTAACTTGCTGCCATAACAAAGTCTTTCTTGCCTGATAATAGGATTACTAATTGACCGCTTCTGTCTGACTGGAGGAAAAAGCCCCATTGGCTATTTGAAGGCATATCTTACCAACTTGTATGTTTCTGCGGATTCTGACAAAGTACTAGAAGCAATACAAGAAGGTATTCCTTGGTTTTTTCTTTCTCGTTAATAAAGAAGTCTCACTAGTGTTTCCTTGAGCTCCAGTGATTATGTTGTTTACATCACTGTCACTGGATTTTCTGCTAAGGTGTTTCCACAAGTGGAAGCCCCTAAGTTTGTCTGTTAGAGCTTTGACCTTCCTTGAGGTGGACGTCTTCGGTGATTGTCCTACACCCATTTTACACCCTCCCATCCCTTATAGCAACAGAGGCAGCTCAAAGACAGCTCGTTTGAGATGTGTGGTTGTGAAGAGGAGTTGAGTTGTCAGGTAATAGCCAGAGAGGAAATTCAAGGTCTGGGAGGACTATTCTTAGTTTTGTTTTTAAATAGTAGACCCTAAAACTCATGGGCCTAAGACTGTTTATTAATTCCAATGGTCTGCCAGGGATCGCCTCCGCAACGATGTATGAAGGCGCCAAGGACATGTCTTACTGCGACACACAGCTCCGTGTGGTCTTTGATGGGGATGCCGTCCTCTTCTGTGAGGAGCCTGAACACAGTACCAAGGATCACGGGCTGGACAAATGCTTCCAACATGAAGCCCTAGCAGACAATAAGCCTCTTGGTCAGGTAGGTTCAGTGAAAGCTGCTTTATTTTGATCTACTTATTTTCCAACATATAGATATAGTTATTTCTTCACTGTTTTATAAATTTTTTTAGGCACTTCTCACTTCTTATCCTTTGTAGCCTTCTCTCTTTCTTTCATGAACTCCTCATTTTAAAGCTGCCAACGTTTTTTTTTTTTTTTTTTTTAGTGTTCTTTTATCCTTTTGGAAATGTTTCTATCCTCTCCCCATGATAAAGAGTTCATCTCCTCCAAATTATAAGTAAAGAAAGAGAGGTAATACAGCTTACAAATTAGCCAATTCTACATAATAAGTTCTCAAAATAGTAAGATCATTTCCAGCCAGTCAGTAAACTTGTTGAATCTCTCATCCATGACCTCAGACTCCATGAAGGCATAACATGATTGAGAAAAATCTGCAAAACTGAGAGTTTGAATCCAGTCAAATAATGAGCCTCAAACAAGTGCAAACTATGAACAATGAATCAAACTGAAATTAAAATTTTAGGTTTGGGGAAATCAATCCATGAAATGAAGTGTTAAAGTTGTGGTCTAAAATAAACAAAACCTACAACTTCGAAACAACAATAGATCATTCAGGTTTAACCTGTGAATCTTACCAAGACCTTTTTTTAATTGGCATTTTTTTCTCAGCTCTTCTTGAACTTAAGATGTACTTAAATATTATTAGTTTTATTACATTTATAAAACTATGAAGAGACTAGTTGAAAGCTGAATGTTTTACTAACTTACCGCACATTACAGCTCAAGTGATATTTAAATTCTATGTGTTCATGTGTGTGTTTAACTTCATAGTCCCTTCCTAAATAGCTTGTTTAGAAGTCTTGAGCTCATGTCAAGAAGTTGTTCAGTGTTAACAAAGTTTACTAATAAAAGGAATACCCTTTGTTATAATTGACATGCTTGCTTTGCTGAAATTTAGAGCCAATTGTATATTAACCTTTAAATATTATTAAAATGTACAAGATCTCTAAAAAATAGCATTTAAAAATTCTGAAAATAATTATTTCAAGATAATCTTAAAACACCATTTTTCCTCATCCCCGGGAAACAATCAAACTTTCTTTTAGATTCTGTACTTATCAGTTCCTTTTTTCCATATTTTAAATCATTTTCCCATTAAACAATTGTGAAGCTCAACACTGGTTATTGGAGAAATACCCAATGAATTTTATTAAGCATACTTGTTTCCATAATATGGTCCTTCTGAAGGTGGAAAAATATGCTACTTTTCACATAGAAAGGGTAGCTCTTCTATAAAGACCAGACTTTGCCAGATGTTTCCACTGATGGGAAAGAAGTTATGAGGTATGATTCCTAACTATGATTTTCAATTATGTTGGCCGTGGGGCTTGTGGTTTGGTCATAACAATGTCCAATTGTCTCAAATGGAGGAGATCTGAGGGTCACCAGCAAATGGGACAGCTGGACAGGATTAATTTATCCACTCTCATTGTCTCCTGATTTGATATCTGTCTCATTTCACCATTCTAGAATAGTGATCTCTGTGTATGTGTGTGCGCACACATGCATATGGGTGTGTATGTGTCTGTTTTAATCAGAGTTGTTGAGGTGTACTTCATATACAGTATAATTCATCATTTTTAGTGCATGGTTCTGAGGGTTTGGCAAACATACATGTACAGACATGAAACCATGATCGAACTCAAAATACTAACAAAATTCACTTGTGTTTCTTTGTAAGTCATTGTACTCCCTCTCTTTAGGATCTGTCAACCACTAATCTGATTTCTGTCCCTAATGTTTTGCCTCTTCAGGTATCATATAAATGGAGCCCCAAAGGATGCAGTCTTTTGAATTTGATTTATTTTACTTCAAATGATGCATTTGAGATTCATTCATGTCATTCGTGTATCAGTAGTGCATTCCTTTTTACGCTGAGTATTAGCCTTTTCTACGGAGAAGGCAATGGCAACCCACTCCAGTACTCTTGCCTGGAAAATCTCAGGGACAGAGAAGCCTGGTAGGCTGCAGTCCATGGGGTCACTAAGAGTCAGACTCGACTGTGTGACTTCACTTTCACTTTTCACTTTCCTGCATTGGGGAGGGAAATGGCACCCCACTCCAGTGTTCTTGCCTGGAGAATCCCAGGGATGGGGGAGCCTGGTGGGCTGCTGTTTATGGGGTCTCACAGAGTCGGACACAACTGAAGCGACTTAGCAGCAGCAGAGGCAGCCTGTTCTATGGATGAACCACATGTTCTTAACAATTTACCTACTGGAGAATATTTAGGTCATTTCCAGTTTTGGGACATTAATAAATAAAGCTACTTTAAGCGTTTTCACACAGAATTCTGTGTAACATAAAATCTCATTTCTCATAGGTAAATACCTTAGAGTAAGATTTCTAGGTCACAGGATAAATATATGTTTAACTTTAAGGAAACTATTTTCCAAAGTGGTCATACCACTTTGCATTTCCATGAGAGATCTTTTACTCTGCATCCTTGCCAGTATTTGGTGATGTCAGTTGTTTTTCATCTGTTTGTTTTAAGCTGTTTGGTGGTTACATAATAGCACCTCATTGTGATTTTAATTTGCATTATCCTAATGACAAATGATATTGAACATTTTATTAAGTGCTTATTTGCCATTATATGTATTCTTTGGCAAAAAATTTCTGTTCAGATCTCTTGCTCATGTGAATTGGGTTGTTTTTCATTTTATTATTGAGTTCTGAGAGTTCTTTATATATTCTGGGTACAAGTCCTTTATCATATATTTCTTTGCAGATATTTTCTCTCAGTCTGTGCTTGTTTTTAATTTAAATATTGTTCAGTGTCCTTCAATTAGCAGAAACTTATTTGTTGCTGTTGTTAAGTTACTCAGTTGTGTCCAACTCTTTGAGACCCCATGGACTGTAGCCTGCCAGTCTCTCTGTTCATGAGATTTCCCAAGCAAGAATACTGGAGTGGGTTGCCATTTCCTTCTTCAGAGGATCTTCCTGATTCAGGGATCAAACCTGGGTCTCCTGCACCGTAGGCGAATTCTTTACCATCTGAGCCACCAGGGAAGCCTCAGATTAAAATCTACCATCTTCCTATTTTTTGGATTTGTTTCATCTTGAGTTAACTTTAATTTTTTTCCTTTTATTATTTTCGCTTTTTAACTTATTGTACATGGGGGCTCCCCAGGTGGAACAAGTGGTAAAGAATCTGCCTGCCAATGCAGGATATATAACAGACACAGGTTCAGCCCCTGGGTTGGGACAATCCCCTGCAGGAGGAAATGGAAACCCACGCCAGTATTCTTGCCTGGAGAATCCCATGGACAGGGTAGTCTGGAGGGCTGTGGTCCATGGCGTCACAAAGAGTCAGACACAACTGAAGTGACTTAGCACTTGTTGTACATATTGTATGTTTTTAGGCTTCCTAAAATTGCATAACCATTAATGATTTATTACTCACGTTAGATTTTATAGTAGTTAGCATCAGATATATAATATACAACCTTAATTAATAACAGTCTACTTTCATAATAATATTATGCCACATCATGTATAACGGAAGAATCTTACAATAGTACGCTCTTAATTCCTCCCTCTCATGTTTTGTGATACGGTCATACATTTTAATTTCACCTATGCTATAAACTCAAGTTTTGTTTTAAAAATTAAGACTTTATGATTGTATCACATAGCAAAATCCAATTCTCTGTCCTGTGCTAGAGGTACAGCTAAAAGTAAGTGTTCAGAAAGGTTGAAGATAAAAGTAAGTGTGAAGTAGGGTATATATAAATTACAGTAAATATAGACAAGATTGGATTCAAACCCTGAAGAAACTGAACAAGATAGAAAAGTACACTTTATATAAATATTAAAATGTACAATTCTACAAAAATAAATAAATTTAAAAAGTAGTGTTTTTGGTTCAGTTCTAAGCTAAACTGTAGAGTAACCCCATTTTCCCATGGATAGTTTATGTCTGTTGCCCTGGTTCAACTTTTTACAGAAGCTTCTTTCACTCTTAAAATGTGTGTGTTCAAATGATAAATTATATGGCCATCCTATTTTGTATTCTAAGAATGCAAGGATGGTTCCATACAAGGAAATATAATCACAATAAACGAAAGAGTTTCAGCAATGTATTACTGGTCTATACTGCATGCTTCATGCAGTATTACACGTTTCTTATAAATATCTGCTTTTTTAGCATTCACTTCCTTTTGCTCCATGGATGACAGCTGTGACATATGTTCCTTTTGCAGGGTCCCTTGAAAGGCTTTATGGAAGATTTAGGCAGACTGCAAAAGAAGTTTTATGCCAAAGACGAACGGTTATGTTGCCCTATCCGGACCTACCTGGTTACAGCCAGGAGTGCAGCCAGTTCAGGCGCCCGCGTGCTGAAAACCCTTCGCCGCTGGGGTCTAGAAATAGACGAAGCTCTTTTCCTTGCTGGAGCCCCCAAAGGTCCCATTTTGGCAAAGATAAGGCCCCATCTCTTCTTTGATGATCATATGTTCCACATTGAAGGGGCACAGAAATATGGTACCACCACAGCTCATGTACCTTATGGAATTAGTCAAAAGTGAACAATTAGGGATGGGGAGGAGAAATAAAGCATCGAGTCTGGTATTACGGAATCATCTGTGGATCCCTAGGGTAATTAGGTATTTAAGTAGACTAGACCTCACAACTTTGTTAATTTGCAAAGGTTTTCTCTTGAGTTTTCAAAAACATTTTGAACTCTCAGGTTACCTTCAAGCTATTTCCATTTGAGCTGTCAATGCTGTTGATAACATTGCAACTACCTCTGTGTATAAGTCATAGTGATGACTCTTTAGAGTAAGTTTAGAACTTGCAAAAGGGCTATGTCAGAAGCCTACTTAGTTTTACAAAGCATTGCTCATTTTTGGATGTTGGTAGCTAGAATGAATCATTACCCATCATTGTTATAGAATAGTGGGTCTTCACAAGTGGAAAGATAGGGGTTAAGTACACTCTTGAAAACTGGAGCTTTTTAGTCTGTTGTCCCTGCCTTTCTATCAGTGCAAAAATGAAAATACCACTCTACCTGCCTGAGTATACCGATTTTGATATTGTTCATTCAGAAATAAAGAAGCTAGTTATTCATACAAGTTACTTTCATCCAAGATGAGTTCCAGACAGAGCATCCTAGAATCTTTGAAGCTTATTTGGTGGATTCATTGCCTCTGGACTGCATGGCTTCATATTTGAAGTCTCTGGCTTTCGTTCTGGCAGGTAGGTCCAACGTTTGTACGAGGAAAGAAGTCTTGGCTACCACTTCAAAATGTGACAGTAAGTGTAGTTTCCTAGCTTCATTGTTGTCATTCTTTTGTGATTTACGTTTACAAAAAAAAAAAAGCATTGATTGGTTAGTAATCATAATCTACTACAATGTTAGAAACAATGAGCTGGTTATTTTCAATGGTTACTTTATTTTTCATCAAAGCAAACTTCATGACATTATCACCTTCCTTTTTTTTTTTTTTTTTTTTTTGTAATCAGTGAAGAACCTAACACTCAAAAAGATTAAATAGTTTGACCGGGAATGTACAGGTAATAAATGGTAGGACTAAGATTCAAATTCAGATCTCACTTCAAAAGCTATATGCTATTTCCCTTCCTCATACCCTCTCTTGCTCCTTCTACTCCATTTCTTCTCTACCCCACCCACATATTCCATACCTAGTTCTATTAAATCAGACCGCTGCTGACACAGACTTTTTGATCTGCTTCCTAACTGGATGTAAGCCAGTCTAAAATAATATCGGTCATTATGCTTTCTGAGTACCTACTGTTTTCTCTGCATTACCCAATAATAAGGCCACAAGACAGACTCAGATACTATCCCATCCCATCCTATTTAACAATCCCTTAGAAAAAATCAAATGTACAAGTTCAAATACCCAACACCAGAGGGTTAATAGTCTTCAGTGCCAACTGAGGTTGAAGCAGAGATCTATATGGGCTGGAAGTTGTCAGGAAATGAAGGTGGGCTTTGAAGGATGGGAAGATGTGGAAGGAGAGAAAGGAAGAGAGAGAGGAAACATGTGCTCCTGGCTCAGTGAGTTGGAGAGGCAGCATCAAGTTACAGGTAAGGTGGAATAAAGGCCTCCCTTTCAAGACTGTTGTTCCTGGTGCTCATCCCATCTCTGAGCTCCATTCTCAGCACTCAATAAGAAAATACCTTCTGGCATCCTACCCGTTTGCTCTTTGTATTAATATTATGCCTTTGGTTGCATGTTATATCCTTCCCAAATATAAGGAAGTGGAGGAGGGATTATCAAAATCATCTGTGGAGTGTAGTTCAAATTATAAAGGTTGTGTGTCTCATCTTTTGTCCTAAAGATTCTAGAATGGGGGCAGGCAGGGAGGTCTCTGTCCCAGAGAGTAGGCACCCTGAGGGCAGAAATAGGACCCTATTTCCTTGTGACTCCACAGGGCACTGGGCCTGGCACATGCTAGATGGGTGAGTAGATAAATGTATTCCAGCTTAAGGGTAACCTGGCCTAAAGTTTGAAGTTTGCAGCTCAAAGATGTATCTCTGTGGCAATAGCCACCCCCACCTCCCTCATTTTTGAAGCATTTTACAATGTAAAAAACACTTTCACTTCCTTGTTACATTTAATATCCTCTGCAAACAGGAAAGAAGACACTTGTGGATGAGCCTGTAAGTCTATATGTACAGTCAGTCCAAGCTTTCCACCGTGTATCTCTCTCAGTGTCCCATAAGACCATCTGAGGATGACTTTTTATACAGTGATCAATGCTAAATAGTCTTCCATTCCCAGATCAGCCGCATCAGAATCACCTAGGAACCTGTTAGAAATGCAAAGTCTCAGGTTCTATCTTGGCTTCTAATGAATTCGAAACGCTAGTGCCTGGGCCCTGAAATTTCTGTTTTTACATGTCCTGTGGGTGATTCCGATGCAACGCCGAAGTCTGAGAACCGCAGATCTATTCTGTTTCTAACTGATTCATGCTGCTTAAGTTCTTAGCATCAGCTATGGGGGTCGGGGGGTGGGAAGCGTTTCCTCAGACTTCAGTTCCACAGGGACCATCCTCCAGAGAATGAAGGTAAACTGAACTGAGGGTTAACAAGTCCCAGGTGTCCTAAACGGAAAACACAGTAAACTAGCCCTAAATTGTGGGATTTGCAAAGCAGCCTAAAAAGAGATTCGTAAGTTCAAAGTAGTCATTAGGCATCCCACAGGCAAGGCCACCACCACTCTGGGATTTCCGTGGGCAGTGGCCTCAGGAGTCTGAAAATCTAAGGACCTGAGGTCATCCTCCTCTAGCGATGGGAGCCCATTCCACCGAGGCACCACAAACGCCGGACTCTCTTAGCCAATCAGGTGCCCTCGGAAAGGAGACTACAAGTCCCAGCATGCCCCACGCCGCCTTCAGGAGACGACGAACCGCGTGCCCAGTGTCCTTTGCGTACAGGTGGCCGGCTTTGGACCTGGCAAGCCGCGACCCCGGAAGTCCCGCGCAGGGGCCGGTGGGCCCTCGGCCCCGGTGGCTATGGCAGTGGGTACCGCGGCAGCGTTACTGGCTGCACTAGGTGGGATCCTGTGGCTAGCCGCCCGGCGGTTTGTGGGATCCAGCGTCCAGCGGCTGCACCAAGGCAGGGACTCCGGCCTCATGCGCGGGAAGACTGTGCTGATCACGGGGGCGAACAGCGGCCTGGGCCGCGCCACAGCGGCCGAGCTGCTGCGCCTGGGGGCTCGAGTGATCATGGGCTGCCGGGACCGCGAGCGCGCCGAGGAGGCGGCGGGCCAGCTCCGTCGCGAGGTCTGCCCGGTGGGAGGCCCCGACTCGGGGCCCAACTCCGGCGGTGCCGGCGAGCTCGTCGTCAAGGAGTTGGACCTCGCCTCGCTGAGCTCCGTGCGCTCCTTCTGTCAGGAGATGCTCCAGGTGTGGGGCTTGGGGCACCTTCTGGAGATCCGCGACCGGCTATTGTGGGGGGTCTCGACGGACAGGGCGGGGCCTGGAGGGCCGTGGGTTGAACGAGGAAAGGACCGCCCACAGTCGAGGGGGTGTGACCTTGGGAATGACCGAGGCTAGGGGTAGAAATGATCGAGTGATGGAGGCGGCTGGGGAATTGAAAGCTGGAAAAATTGGTAGGGCAGTCTTCTGTCTTCCAAAAATGTTGAGGGGGAAAAAAAGTGGACCCAAGAGGAAAATAAGTGAATTTCTGAACATTTCCTCTTGCCATGTGAGGACAGCCCAGGAGGAGACACGCCAGTTCTCTGAATTGTTTTTTTCCTGTGTCCCAAGTGACTCTTTTGCACTAAGCCATCTCTCAAAGAGCCTGAGAGCAGATAGGGGAGGTTGCTCGCCAGGGACTTTGGAGCAAGTCTTTTTTTTTTTTTAATTTTCCCCTGCTGGAGTAGGAAGTTGCTCTCTGCCACCAGTGAATTCTTGAGTAGTATCCTTAGCGGGGACTCTGGCCTAATTTCCAAATAGACTGGAGCTTGGAACGCCAGTGGTCACGTGCTCTAAATAGGGACCGAAATAAAAATATCATACCTAGTATTTATTGAAAATGCCTGTGTGCCAGGAGCTGTTCTAAGCATTTCAGATATATATATATATACATATATATATATATACATACACATACACACACACTTATAATTTTTAATGAAATTAAAGTGACTTTGGCTGCTATTGTCATCTGGTCCTCACTGTGATCCTGCGAAGTAGGCATTACTATCCCCATTTTGCATCGTAAGGCTACTAAGGCATAGGTAGGCTAAGTAATTGGCCCAGGATCTCTCTAAAGCCCTTGCTTTTAACCCCTGTACTTCTCTTCTGTGTGCCAGTGAGGTAGAGGATTTCTTTGTATAGATAGTAAATATTACATTGAAATGGATGTCCTCTGCTGAATTTGTGATAGAAGGGTTTCCTGCAGAGGTGACTTGCCAGAGGTCTTCAGAAGAGTGATGTCTAAAATTACCTGGCATAAAAAAAAAGAGCCCATATGAAAAGAAGTCTCCTGGGTCTAGAACAGAAGCTTCATACAGTTCTAATTTTTTCATGATGCCCTTGGGTCAAAACAAAAACTTAGTTTATTCATTAAGTAACTAGGTCCAAACAACCTATTAATTATTTCTGTAACAACAGCTGTTTGGAAAAAAATATATACATAGCTGAAAGAAAAGATACTTTTATTTCATTTTTTAATAACCATAATTATCATAACCATACATATACTATTGGGAAATGTGCATCTGTTCACTGTACCAGCTTGTCGGAATCAGATTGGATTTTGCCACCCTCATTTCTGTTCTCTGCTGATTTTTAACATCGTACTTGCATTTATTACAACTGCTAAACACTCACCTTTGCAAAGATAGGACATCATCAGAAGGAATATAGAATATATTATATTGAATATATCCAATATAAAATGTTGAAGCTGTGCGCCACTTGGAGACTGTAGTTGAGATGTTGAGCAACATATTGTTTTGTTTGCCTTGAAATTTTAAAACACTCCAGATCATCCTGAGAGTTCCTTGTGACTCTTAGGGTTCCTTAATGCACAGTTGGGGAGCTGTTACAGATCTAAAGAGGTGTGTTTCATTTTGTTTTTAGGACTAGTATTACATTATCAAGTAAAACAGGTTTAGAAAATAAGAAGTAATAGTTTATAAGAGATGTTGGAAGGATCAAAAACGGACCTTCCTATTCATTAAAGATGTAGATGGGGCAGCAGTGTATACTTATTCCTTGATACTATGGTTTTTTATTACTTTGAAAAGTAAAGGCACTTGACAAACCAATTAAAAGTTAAGGAAATAAACAGATAACAAAGTTGTTGTCCTTCCTGCTAAGTATGTATTAAGTTCCTTCCTGGCTCTGAAGTTCAGTAGTTCAGTGACTGTAATCAGAATTCAAAAAAAAGGAAGTGTAAATTTCCCACAAGTTGGTATTCTTGGTATTTATCTCATTTATCTTCTAGAACTTAAAAAACAGTAAATGATAAAGTCTTAAAATACACAAGCCCAGCAAAGAATGATGGCTTAGAAATGATTAATACAGGAAACTCTTCCAAAGGATTACTGAAAAGAACACTCCTTTCTTTCCCCCACGGGTGAACTTTTGCCTTCTTTTTGAAGTCGACTATTGGAAAAGCAAAAGGTGCTGAGACAGACAGAATGAGAAATAGTTAATCCTCTGACAGGTAGGCTCTGATAACAGTTGTGAAATTTAACACATTTTTCTTTTCATTTATGTTTGGCAAAAGGACCAGTAATATTTGAAATTTGACCTCAGATTTATATAATTGTGGGTCATCACTGTGTCTTTACACCTGGAACACGTATGTTTTTTTTTTTTTCCTCTGCCTATCAAAAGAGACAGAGGAACCAGGAAAGGATGAGGGAAAGCCACTTTACATTAAGTAAGGAATGAAAAGACTTCCCTTTTGACAGTCTAAATTTTAGGACTTTAATCTGGAGGGATGCAGAAGGATATGATCAAACTGCAGAACTCTAACTGTATAGATCTCCTAAGTTGGGGACCCTTTGAAGCTTGAAAGCTTTTCATATAGGAAAAAAGAACTGTGAATTCTAAAATCATAATAGAGGTCAAAGGTGCTTGTTGGGTCTACCTCCTGTTAGTCTCCTTTTCTGTTATTGTGAGACTTGGTATATCTGATTCATGGTGGTGTTTCTGGTATTTGTATAACTGTAATTTTTGTCTTAATGTTCTTTGATTTATTCATGATGTTCTCTCCAGTCTTAATTTGTATCCCTGATGCTCTCTATTTCTTGGCCCAGTTGTAAGGAAACAACTTGAAGTTGCTCCATCTGCATGGTGCCTTTTACCTTTAGAAAACCAGAGTAAAGCAATCCTGACTTACCCCTGGGAGTGAGCAGTGCTGACCTGTCTTCTGCTGTAGTTCCACTCTTGAGCTCACATTGGTTGTCTCACTTTGGTTTAAAAATCTCAATTAGAAAAGCAGTCTAGCTTACCAGTTAAGAATAGGGCCACTGTGTCAATCTCATCTTCAGATTTTTGTTTGCCACTGAGGAACCCTGTAATACTGGACAGATCACCTAACTTTAGTGCTTTCGTTTGCTTATAGAATTGTTAAGAGTAGATGATAACATGAAAAGCACAAGTCAGGCGCCTCATAAGCATTCAAGTTGTCATCGTCTTTTTTTCTCTCAGTTGTTGAAAACTCATAGAGGCATTTTTTAGAATTTTAGTAGTTTGTGGGAATTTTTCTTTTTTTTTAATTTCATTTTAGGCACGTTTAAGGCCTGTGTTCCTAATTCTGCCGTTCTCTTTTTGCCATTTGAAGGAAGAGCCTAGACTGGATGTGTTGATCAATAATGCTGGGGTCTTCCAGTGCCCTTATATGAAGACTGAAGATGGATTTGAGATGCAGTTTGGCGTGAACCATCTGGGACACTTCCTACTCACCAACCTTCTCCTTGGACTCCTCAAAAGTTCAGCTCCCAGCAGAATTGTGGTCGTTTCCTCTAAACTTTACAAATATGGAGACATCAACTTTGAAGACTTGAACAGTGAACAGAGCTATAATAAAAGCTTCTGTTACAGTCGGAGCAAACTGGCTAACATTCTTTTTACCAGAGAACTAGCCCGCCGCTTAGAAGGCACCAGCGTCACTGTGAATGTGTTACACCCTGGCGTAGTGCGGACTAACCTCGGGAGGCACATACACATCCCACTGTTAGTCAGACCACTTTTCAATTTAGTGTCATGGGCTTTCTTCAAAACTCCAGAAGAGGGGGCCCAGACTGCAGTTTCTTTGGCCTCTTCACCTGAGGTCGAAGGTGTTTCAGGGAGGTACTTTGGGGACTGTAAAGAAGAAGAACTGTTGCCCAAAGCTATGGATGAGTCTGTGGCGAGAAAACTTTGGGATATCAGTGAAGTGATGGTTGGCATATTAAAATAGGGACAAGGAATGGACGAGAGCTGTTTGGAAAACCGGATAGCAGCCCTGTCTTTAGTCAGGAATGGTGTGTCTTGGATCCTTGCTGCTTGAAAATACAATTTTGGTTTTACAATAGTACTGCTAAGAGGTTCATAGAGGTATTTTTAAGTTACTAAGAAGTTATTATTTGGAGAGCATAAAATTTCCCAAAAGATGTTTTAAATATATATAATAAGCATATCAATAATTATGAGTGATATGTTTATGCATGGATTACAAATATTGAAGAATTTAATGACTTGAAATAGATACCTTGAGAAGTTTTTCACATACCTGTGAGTTTTATGGTATATTTAGTGTTAAATATTTTAATGATGATACTGGCTTTTGTGGGGAATAATATGCCTGGTGTGAATGCACAATTCTTACTTGGAATAAATTTATTGATACAGATTCTTAATTGTGTTTTTCTTTAGAAGCTTCACTGAAGTTAGTCCTTTATCATATCACTAGCCTCTACTGATGGTATGGCCAGTGTATTTTCTTCCCACACATTTTGTGCACTGCTTTAAGAAGTAATATTTCTAAAATATTAAAATTTGAAGTATTATTTCTAAAATTTGAAGTATTATTCAAATATAGAAGCTGTGTGGGTAAACCAGATTATAGCAATGCTTTGAGAATGGAGTTCTCAAAGGCTTTTCCTGAAAGAAATTTGTGGAATTCAGTAGTTTATAAGCAATTTCCAGTTAAACTTTTTAATATACTTTTGAGACTCTCCCTCAACTGGCCACAGGCTTACCTTGTACTCTTCACTCAGTGCTGTCCAGTCGAATTTTCTGAAGTGAGGAAATAATTCTGTCTGCACTGTCCAACATGACAGACTCTAGACACATGCACTTACTGAGCACTTGAAATTTAACTAGCAATTTAGTACACTAATTATTTGTTCACAACTCCAATTAGGCAGTTGGGATAGGAGTTATCCAAGGAAATATATTCTTACTAGATTTATTTCCTCAAGAACCAAGTATTGTACCTGATACACAGTACATATTGAATAATGAATTATGTATGAATAAATATTAAAATTAAGTAGGAATATTATAGGCATCAAAAATAATTTTAACTTTGTTTTAACCATCTCATAATATTGGCAAAGTGAATTATGACAGTGAAGAATAGACTGAACTACACAGAATTTAATGACCATTTTGACCAGGAGCAGTCCTGTCCGTAATATCTGGTTACCAGTATCAGTTCTTTTTAAGAAAGGCAGCATCTTCGCAGATGGTATGGAAGGTCTGTTTCCTCTTAGGGCACTGGGTGGTGAATATGAGGAGCACTGAGTGTTTGTATTATCACAGATGTGTCTTTGCAGGTGTCATTATAGCTGCATCGTGTTCTTTGAAATGTATTTTTAAAAAATAATCCTAAAAAAGACCTGCTGAATTCAGAAATACGGGCAGGAAATACATCAGAATGCAACCTGGAAAAATGGAAGCTAATAAATCTGTCCTACACCTTGACTTCATTAAAAAGGAAACTTTTTTTTTTTTTTCATTTAATACCATCTTTTCTGGCTGTATTTTGATACCTGATGCTTTTCAGGGGATTTGGGACTTTTTTGTAAGAGTTGAGCCTTTCAGAGTTCTTATTTGTGGCACCATAATAAAATTGGATATATTAACTTATCATGGAAAACTAGAAACTTGTCTGGAAACACCAACTATTCAGGTCAAATGAGCTGCCATTTGGAAGATGTCCTTCCCACTTGGTGTTCAGTGGACTCAAGGACTAATCACTATAGTAGAACTAGTTAGATTTTGAAGATTATTTAAACCTTTTGCTTTCCTTTCCCCTTTCTGCTGACATTTCTATTTCACTGGACAAGGAAATAAGAAAAAGGCAGTTTTGTTACTGTGATACTCTTAGCAAATTGTTGTTGAGATAAGCATGTAACATGCCATACAATGGAATAATTGATTTGGAAACCCATTGGTTATTGACTTAATCTTTTGAAATGTTGATGTCTGTTTCAAGCAGGTTATTCTGAAAAGGTGAGACTTCTGGGTCTTCTGCCTCAACTTTGCTCAGAGTAACTATTTTATATAGTGGGATTCTAAGTAGTATTTAATTAGGACAGTGACCCCACTACTTAAATATACCACGACATTGGGTTTAATGAACAATTCTGTGACCTTGCCAAGTTACTTAACCTCAGAGAGGTTAAGTAACCATCTCTTCTGTTTCCTTGGCTCTGTCATTGAGACACGAATGCCTATTTTGGAGGATTGTTCAGTGAAGAAACCAACAGATTAAAGAGTTTAACAAAATGCCTGCCACATGTTCATTTCCTCTTCCCAACATACCTTAAGTGTTAATCAGTTCAGTTCAGTCGCTCAGTTGGGTCTAACGCTGCGACCCCATGGACTGCAGCACGCCAGGCTCCCGATTCATCACCAACTCCTGGAGCTTGTTCAAACTCATGTCCATCAAGTTGGTGATACCATCCAACCATCTCATCCTCTGTCATCCCCATACTGTTAATAGTAATTAGTTGAGTATGCATAATGGGAAAAAAAAACCCTCTAAATCAAGAGTCAGTGAACTTTTTTTTTAAAGGCTAGATTGGGTACTTCCCTGGTAGTCCAATGGATACGATTCCACACTCCCAATGTAAGGGTCCCGGGTTTGATCCTTGGTTGGGTAATTAAGAGGCCACATACTGCAACTCAGCCCACACACAGCAACTAGAGAAGACCAAGCTGCAAAAAAGACTAAGCACAGTTAACATAAATAATTTTAAAACATAATTTAAAACAATTTTTTAAATAAGGCTAGATTGTAAATACTTAAGGTTATTAAGCCACAGGTATATATTCTTTTTCTGCTACATATTCTTTTTTTGACAATCCTTAAAAAATATAAAAACATTCTTGGATCACTCAGGCCATACTGTTGTACTTATGCAGCATCTGAATATATTCTTTTTGTTTTTAAGACACGGTGTAAGCCATCAGCTCTCAAGTACACTGTTACTCCTATTTCTTAGTAAGGCTCATGTTGTTTCTCTTAATCATTCTCATCTCATTGGACTGTTTGCTTGCAGACCCAGGAAGTGGAGAGAGTATATTTTTC
>NW_011494717.1:1288303-1292086 GCF_000754665.1 Bison bison bison | reverse complement strand
TTTCAAATCTCTCTGCAGCTCCAGATTCTGGTGTGAAGAATAGCAGTATCTGCCTTCAGCTCCCTCTCTCACAAACCTGCTGGGCCTGGCCTGAGATCTAAGAGAACCTGTATTTAAATATTTAATTGATTCCAAATGTGCTAAGGAACACTGCAGTGAAGACATGTTCCTAATCACTCTTCAGGAGCTTGGCCCCACAGAAGGAGCTTCACATGTTTCCCAAAGCTTCCCTGGACAGCAGGGAGTTAAGTTAGTTACAGGTTAACATGGAGGAATAGAGAGTATTCCTAAAGGAAAGTTAGAGGGAGCACTCAGTTATACAAAGAAAGAGTTTTTGCTACGCTAGATATTTAATCAAAGTACAGTAGAAGCACTCTTAGCCAGTGATCATCTCTAACAGACTGGCTATAATAACCAGTTCTCTGATCTTTTTGTAAAACATGGTTGACTGAGGCCCACAGCATGGGGATCCACTAGGTTGGCAGGCTCCCTCTAGCATGTCACCGGCACTTCTGCCCTCACCTGTTCTGTGATACATTTAGGAAGGGTAAGTTCTGTACCATTCATTTTGTTTAATAAATATTTATTGAATACCTAGAATGTGTCAGGCATTATTCTAAGGCTCGGGGGACCTAGGAGGCAGCGAAGGAAACCAAACCAAACCTACACGTGTATGTTAACTATGCCTTTTATTAATCACACTAGAAGTTATTAATCATAATGCAAACTGATGAAATATAAATACAAAGAGAAAATGAAATTTTATGAAAAGAAAGCTGAGTGCTTTGTAAAAGCTAAATGAAGGTGAATCAATAGAAACTTACTGTCGGATAAAGTCTCAGAACAACTGTCAAATACTTAAAAATAAATATTACAAAAATCTAAAAGTTGTCCATATTCAGTCTTTGCAAGTGGCTTAAACTTTCACTCCATTCTAGAGACACAAAATCTGGAAATCATAGACTACCCTATTTATGTGAATATTAGAAGATAGAATTCTAAGTGAGCTCGTACTCAGAAAAATAGTGAAGACAAACCCTTAGCTTTATATCAGAAGTTGGAAATGAATGAACATGCTAAATGTTTTTATTTCAAATAATAATGTTGCAGTGCATATTATTCATTTTTACAATTGCCTTCTTTAATCGACTTTTCATGTGACCCACCAAGTTCAAATAAGAAGGCTTCTATTGTATAAAATAAAGCTATCACTGACATATAAGAAAAATTTCAGTTTGGAGGAACTGGTTATGAATGTATCTGTATCATATTTTCCCAAAGCCTTCTAATCTAAATTTGGGAATATCTTTTATTTTTTAATGTCCCAATATATTTATTTGATATATTTGGTCCTAAATGTTTTTTGTAGCCTCAGTCCTGGGTGTTCATTGGTAGGACTGATTTTGAAGCTGAAACTACAATACTTTGGCCACCTGATGCAAAGAGTTGACTCATTTGAAAAGACCCTGATTCTGGGAAAGATTGAGGGCAGGAGGAAAAGGGGATGACAGAGGATGAGATGGTTGGATGGCATCACCAACTCAATGGACATGGGTTTGGGTGGACTCTGGGAGCTGGTGATGGACAGGGAGGCCTGGCGTGCTGTGGTTCATGGGATCGCAAAGAGTCGGATACGACTGAGTGACTGAACTGAAGACATATTTTCATCATCAACTGTTTGCTTCTCTCTCTCATTTAAAGCTCCTACAGATTGCATTAAACCAATAAATTCTTGAACACTTTTAATAGAATTATTTTTTCAGTATATCATTGTATCTTCAGAAGTTGCCGTGTCGCACATGATGTAATTACAGCTTGATCTGTCTTAAGTTGCAGGTCTTAAAATCTGTTTTCAAGCTTCCTTTGTAAATTCTAACTTAAAAAAATACTTGTACTTTTGTTTTCCTTCCTGTTTTTGTTTTTTGTATAGCCCATAGATTGAATAGTTATCCAGTCATCAGCAGAAAGACTAAATCCTAATGGCATCTTTTTTGCTACTAAGGGAGCAGTAATGAGTGAGTAAACAGAAGTTTCAGTTGTAAATATATTCAAAACACTTTTATCTGTGCAGACCTACACACAGTGTTGCCATTTTATGTATATCTAGGAGTTGTATACATGCTTTGAGGAATGCTGAACAGGGATATATGTGTGTGTATACACACACACACACACACACACATATACACACGCAATCATTATTAGTTCAGTGAAAAAAGCCAAGTGAGTTTCTGCCACCAACCCATGAAAGCACAGGAAATGGCTTTGTGTAGTAGGTGTTCGAGTCTAAGCATTCTGTTGACAGAAGCAGGTTCTACCCAGGGATTTTGTGTTAATATAATCAAACACTTCAGAGCTGCAGCCTAGCAAGCTCAAGTCCACCAACCTCAGAGTTTATCTTTAGCTCATCTGGAAGAGTTTATTTTAAACATGGAACATTGTTTGCTGCTGTTGAAATGAAAGTGAGAGAGTTACAAGCTTTCTTCCACTGCCATCTGGCAGATTTACTGATGGATCGGGTTCTTTAATCCATGTAGCCCCGTGTGTGGGAGCTATTGTCTCCGTGCTGATCACTGCAGCTGGCTTGGCTGAACTTTCAAAAGCTCACACAAAGCTATCACGAGCCATCCTATAGATAAATGAAGCTGAGGGTGTTGCAAAAGTCACTGTGTATTTTCCCTTTTTCTCTGAGCACGCATTTTTTGCTCTATAATTTCCTGTGAACTGGAAAAGAAGATAACTGTATTTTGAAAAAATAATGGAAGCTATAAAAAAGCGACTATACTTAAATTAGAAAATTATGGCAAAGTAGAAAGGAAAGGAACAGCAGAGTTGGGATCTGTATCTCATTATATTGAAGGGAAAGATTGAAGGCAGAAAGAGAAGAGGGCGACAGAGGATGAGATGGTTGGATGGCATCACTGATTCAACGGACATGAACTTGGGCAAACTCCAGGAGATGGTGAGGGACACGGAAGCCTGGCATGCCGCAGTCTATGGGGTCACAAAAACTTGGACATGACTTGGCAACTGAACAACAACAATATCTCGTTAAAGTAAATGTTGCAAAAAATCAAATGAGAGTATTTTTTCCAATAAGAATTTATCTATTTTTCCTCTTTATGTGTGCTATCGGGACGTTCAATGATACACACATTACACAGTTAATCATTAGTTGTAGCCTCCATTGGAATGAAACTATATAGGATCTCACATAGGACATCACACTAAGTATAACTTGCAACTAACTCCAGGGGCTTGTACAATCTATTTCTGCTTTATTGACTATGCCAAAGCCTTTGACTGTGTGGATCACAACAAACTGGAAAATTCTGAAAGAGATGGGCATACCAGACCACCTGACCTGCCTCTTGAGAAACGTGTATGCAGGTCAGGAAGCAACAGTTAGAACTGGACATGGAACAACAGACTGATTCCAAATAGGAAAAGGAGTACATCAAGGCTGTATATTGTCACCCTGCTTATTTAACTTATATGCAGAGTACATCATGAGAAACGCTGGGCTGGAAGAAGCACAAGCTGGAATCACGATTGCCAGGAGAAGTATCAATAACCTCAGATATGCAGATGACACCACCCTTATGGCAGAAAGTGAAGAGGAACTAAAGAGCCTCTTGATGAAAGTGAAAGAGGAGAGTGAAAAAGTTGGCTTAAAGCTCAACATTCAGAAAACTAACATCATGGCATCCAGTCCCATCACTTCATGGGAAATAGATGGGGAAACAGTGGAAACAGTGTCAGACTTTATTTTGGGGGGCTCCA
>NW_011494717.1:1257216-1288203 GCF_000754665.1 Bison bison bison | reverse complement strand
ACTCCTTGGAAGGAAAGTTATGACCAACCTAGACAGCATATTAAAAAGCAGAGACATTACTTTGCCAACAAAGGTCTGTCTACTCAAGGCTATGATTTTTCCAGTGGTCATGTATGGATTTGAGAGTTGGACTATAAAGAAAGCTGAGCATCAAAGAATTGATGCTTTTGAACTGTGGTGTTGGAGAAGACTCTTGAGAGTCCCTTGGACTGTGAGGAGATCCAACTAATCCATCCTAAAGGAGATCAGTCGTGGGTGTTCATTGGAAAGACTGATGTTGAGGCTGAAACTCCGATACTTGGCCACCTGATGCAAAGACCTGACTCACTGGAAAAGACACTGATGCTTGGAAAGATTGAGGGCAGGAGGAGAAGGGGACGCCAGAGGATGAGGTGGTTGGATGGCATCATCAACTCAATGGACATGGGTTTGGGTGGACTCCGGGAGTTGGTGATGGACAGGGAGGCCTGGCGTGCTGCGGTTCATGGGGTCACAAAGAGTCGGACATGACTGAGTGACTGAACTGAACTGAACTCCAGTGGACAACTTCAATCTTACCCACAAATGCATATACACACATCAAGCGATCACCTGTGAGCAGTAGGCTATGTGAAAGATAGGCTAACTCCAATAGAACATGTTAAATTTATGGAAACATAAGATGAACAGAACCAAAAACATTCTGGATGTGGCCAATTGCATTTCAATTTTCTTTGCCACCTACATCTGGAGCATGCTTTTTAGCTTGCATAGATTGCAGAGTTGTAACAGAGTAAACAAAAAAACATACATTGTCTATGTTCTGGATGAAAATCTGTTTCCAGCAAGAAGATACCCCTAGAGTGACATTTGAAGAGATAATTAAAAAGAACTACTTCTTCCTGGTGTTTTTGGCTATTTTCTGCTGGCAAGAAAGGCTATGGGTACAGAGTAATTTCTTTTTGTCTAGTTTGGTAGGGGGTTTTGGTTGTTTTTCTAAATTTTATTTTTTTGATAGAAAGAGGCAATTGGGATAGACCTCATAATTCTGTCCATTCACTTCTTAATGGTTATTGAGAGGGGGCTGCCATTGCGGTGGGCTCCTGATCCCAGATTCTTGATCCCAACTATTAGGTGTGGTGCTGCCAGTTGTGACTCAGTATTTCCATGGGCACCCTCCAGATTCCCACTTGCAGGTCAGTACTGTTGTGTTTCTGGAGTCATTCCTGGGACTATAACCTATCCTACTTTTTCAGCGCTTCCCATTATTCTCTAGGCACCTAGTGTACTATAATCTATCTCTTCCTACTTAAACTATCTGGGATAGATTTTGTTTTCTATAGAGAAAACAGACCACTGGAATTACTGACTAGAGAGAAGAAACATAAATTTGTAAATAAAAATCACCTTGCAAATGAGCAAGTGAAAACATGAAGAAATTGAATATTACAGCTTGAAAGAGAGGGGGCTGATGATGAGAGGCAACCAACATGGCAAGTCTTTGGGAATATCAGTATACAATGTTTGGGTCTTAGCAGCTTCAGATATTTGAATTTGTCCAAATTCCCATTGATAACAAAAAACCATAAAAGGAGAGGGAAGTCTCTTTCCTTTGGGTAGCATTTTTACCCAAGTAAAGAAATTCACTTGGGGAATGAAATCAGAATCTTGATTTGTTATTATAGAGCCAGAGGAAGTTAATTCTGAGGTGGCGTGTTTGATGACATTAGCAGTGATACCTGCGTAAGTAGGGGAGGGGGGTTGATGCTCTGGATGGATCTGGATCTTACGTGGACCTTGTAATCCTGCGTTCTGTTGTGGCTGACTATGCTGCCTTCTGAGTGATTCTTTTTTTTTTTTTTTTCCTTCTTTTAAATATCCGTTTATCATCTAAATATTGTTAGTCTGGCACAGGAGACATTTTGCCTCTAGTATACCTCACAGAGAGGTAGAAAAGGGGCCAAGTGAATTAGCCATGCTCAAAGACACAGGGGTGGAGGAATATATTATTCATAGTTGGAAAGACTGGCAGTTAAGAAAATATCTGAGAATCATTTCTAATATGAGATTTCTGGTGAGTGAATTAATTTATCACAGCTGTTTTCCATTTAAGAAAAAATGTAATAAATATCAGGCTTCCTTTAGCAGGCAATTTGATTAAGATTGTAGAAAGACTTATAATGGATAATCCTACATAAGTGTTTGGGGTAGTGTGAACAGATTAAAAAGACATAACTGAAACCTGGGCTACCCTAGGACTAAATATTTCTATTTATTTGTTGCAAATCAAATCAGAGAAATAAAGGTGAGAGAAGATTTGAAGTCTAGATGTCAGTTTTCAAGAACCAGAAAGAAGGGACATGTTTGAACATTCTTATTGCCTGTTAACATCTGGTACAGAGCTGTAATATACATATTACTCACAAGATATTAGGATGGTTATTTAATTCATTAATTAATGATCTAAAACTAAGCAGTCTACCACCCTGCTGATAGCCAGGGTATATGGAGCTGACTTAACTGGCTTGGAAGATGGTGTCTTAGTTTTCCTTAGAGAGTGACTTCAATCTTCATAGGGAAAAGAAGGCCTTTCTGACTTGTGAAAGTAATGCTGGATTTTCCTACATAATCTTATGCAAAACTCATGACAAGAATGAAAACTCTAGTAAGTGTGTCACCTTTTTGACAACTGTAGTCAGTAGTAATTTGAAATTAATAGGAGGGGAGCTAGAATGTCAACAAAGAAGGCTCATAGGCTAAAAAGAGTTAATCTTGTCACAAATTGCCCTGGAAGCTTCTATAGTTTACCGCTTCTATATAGTACTGCTGTCCATTTTTTGTCTGCTGAGTCCTGTGTATTCTAGTAAGCAGCCTGCCTTCAGTTGATTAGATATGATTTTCCAAAGCCAACACAATTAATTTTGCCATAACCAGTAGGTATTTACTCTGCCCTGTAATTAATTTTCAAATAAGTGCATCTGTATTAAAAAAAAAAAAGCTTCCCTGATGGCTCAGCAGTAAAGAATCTGCCTGCCAAGCAGGAGACATGGGTTTGATTCCTGGGTTGGGAAGATCCCCTGGAGAAAGAAATGACAAGCTACTCCAGTATTCTTGCCTAGGAAATCCCATGGACAGAGGAGCCTGGTGGGCTACAGTCCATGGGATTGAAAAGAGTCAGATATGACTAAACAAAAACAATAAAAAAAAAAAAAATTAAAGAGCTTATTTTCTTTTTAAAATAATGTCACATTTTTGCTAATCCCTAAGATTTGCATCATCAATTCATAGGACAAATTAAGAGAAAGCCCTTTTCTAGAATAATAAAAACTGCTATTTATATGAGATATTTTACATATATTATCTCTGATCCTTGTAACAACACTGGAAGGTATTTCTATTCCTAAGCCTAGTGACTTGCCTGAAGCCTGATGGGTTCAGAATTTGAACCAAAATTTTTCAGATTTTAGAGCCTCCTTCCACTATTCCAGTAGACACTTCTTTTAGTGAACTAAAATAATGTACATATTTAAACTTAAAATTTTTCTCTAAAATAAAAATGTGGATATTTAATTCTCATATTTATAACCATTATTATTCACAATTTTTCCCTTTAGTGCCTTGGTTTTCTAGAGTAGATAATTTTTTAAATAAGATTTTTTCTGCCTGTTAGGTCAAGAATGTGTTGAAAAAATTTTCATTGACTACTATATTTAGTTTCCCTGTCAACACCAGTTAATTGAAAAGGTTTCTGCATAATATCCTCAAGTGTAAATTATTTATTGAGATGGTTAAATAACCCAGTGCCCAATCCAGAGTGTTGGTTTTCTGCCAGAGGGAAATATATCATCTTTCATGGCTTTGGAGAAATTGCACAAACAATGAAGATATCTGACTTAAATCATAATACAATGATCAAAAGGACCATATTACTGTACTTTATAGTAAATGCATCCACTTCCTTTGAAATACAACAGTTTTAACTCTCCAACATCTGTTGAGAATTCAGAGAGATTATTCATATCCTATTAGTAAAAAGCCACTAATTAAAGATTCCCAATACTTAGGATAGCTTTTCCATTATGTAACCATTAATACAACAATATTATTTTCTGTAAAATTATCTAAATAAAATAACAAGTGATGGAGAAAAGATCTTTTGTGTGCTTCTTTTTACAAATAAAAGCAAATATTGGCTCCCAGAAACAGCAGGCTAAGCTATTTGGACCAATTCTTATTTAAGGACATCTAACAATTCTAACAAAGACGCTTATGCCTTGGAAGAAAAGTTATGACCAACCTAGATAGCATATTCAAAAGCAGAGACATTACTTTGCCAACAAAGGTAAGTCTAGTCAAGGCTATGATTTTTCCAGTGGTCATGTATGGATGTAACAGTTGGACTGTGAAGAAAGCTGAGCGCCAAAGAATTGATGCTTTTGAACTGTGGTGTTGGAGAAGACTCTTGAAAGTCCCTTGGACTGCAAGGAGATCCAACCAGTCCATTCTGAAGGAGATCAGCCCTGGGATTTCTTTGGAAGGACTGATGCTAAAGCTGAAACTCCAGTACTTTGGCCACCTCATGTGAAGAGTTGACTCATTGGAAAAGACTCTGATGCTGGGAGGGATTAGGGGCAAGAGGAGAAGGGGACAACAGAGGATGAGATGGCTGGATGGCATCACTGACTCGATGGACGTGAGTCTGAGTGAACTCCGGGAGTTGGTGATGGACAGGGAGGTCTAGCGTGCTGTGATTCATGGGGTCGCAAAGAGTCGGACACGACTGAGTGACTGAACTGAACTGAACTGAACAATTCTTATGAAAATAGGAAAAAAATAAATTTTCTTAAAAGCATCAAAATGCTGACAAATTAGTGGAAATTCTTGTTCAAAATTGTACAGACTTAGGACTTCTCTGATGGTCCAGTAGTTGAGACTTCGCCTTCCAATGCAGGAGGTATAGGTTTGATCCCTGGTCAGGGAGCGAAGATCCCACCTGCCTCGTGGCCAAAAAAGTAAAATACAAAGCAGAAGCAATATTGTAAAAAAATTCAATAAAGACTATCAGTGATCCACGTCATCAAACCTGAAGGTAAGAATCCTATAAGTTAAGGAAGAAGGCAAAATTACTTTGACACAAAGAACATTTGTCTCCCTGGAAGAAATAATGAGTGTGAAGATTTTTTGACTACCTAGAAACCAATAAGCTGAAGATGGATAGATGTGAAAGCCTGAACAAAATCTGGGATTGATGGTCATCCACACAAATTCACAATTATCTGAGATTATGATCTACTACACACTCAAAGTAAGGGTGAGCGAGGGTTTACCTTATATTATACTTCCAACTGTTGGATGGAACACGGGAGTTGTCTTAACACTGAGAAGAATAAGGAACATATAAAACAAGAGAAAACCTACCCTTCAAGGCTTTAACAAATGCCTGGCCCCCATGAATGAGTTAAAACTGATTTCACCGGGACAATACAAAAAAAAGCTCAAATCATTGGATTGGTCTAAAGTTGTTATGCATGCATCCTATGTTGCTGCTGCTGCTGCTGCTAAGTCGCTTCAGTCGTGTCCGACTCTGTGCGACCCCATAGACGGCAGCCCACTAGGCTCCCCCATCACTGGGATTCTCCAGGCAAGAATACTGGAGTGGGTTGCCATTTCCTTCTCCAATGCATGAAAGTGAAAAGCGAAAGTGAAGTCACTCAGTCGTGTCTGACTCTTAGTGACCCCATGGACTGCAGCCTATCATGCTTCTCCCTCCATGGGATTTTCCAGGCAAGAGTACTGGAGTGGGATGCCATTGCCTTGTCCGCATCCTAAGTTAGGGACAAGTAAATACAACACACACACAATGCCTTAGATGACCAGCATGAAAAAAGAACTTTAAATCCTCTTTAGAAGAATGTACCTTCATGAAAGGGCTTGGACAACCTCCATAAATAATTTGTATAAGGACAATGATTAGCACTAAGCTTGCAAGTGCAGATACCATGAACTGGAGTTGCAGCACCGACCCCAAGATTTCATATATGGGAATTATCAGACTTAGATGATAAAAACCACTATACTTACTGCCTATTAAAGAAATAAAGATGGGTTTGAAAATTTCAGCAGGAAACACAAAAATATAGAATGATATGGAACTTTGACTTCTAGAAATGAAAGTTACTATGTGAAAAATGAAAGTGTTAGTCCATTAGTTGTGTCCAACTCTGTGACTCCATGGACTGTAACCCACCAGGTTTCTCTATCCATGGAATTTTTCAGGCAAGAATACTGGAGTGCATAGTTATTCCCTTCTCCAGAGGATCTTCCAGACTCATGGATCAAACCCCAGTATCCCCAACTGCAGGCAGATTCTTTACCATCTGAGCCACCAGGGATGTTATAACTGAAATTAAAAGCTCAGAGTGTAAATCTGGCTGCAGATTGAACCTGACAGAATAGAGAAATAATGTCAGTAACTAAACATAATTGGGAAACTCATATGCTTATTAATCAAGAAATATACTTCCAGGTTAATGATGGATCAAATAAGAAATCAAAATAGAAATTTTAAAATATTGTTAGAAAATGATAATAAAATAATAGCCTATGTTAGAAATAGAGAATAATTGGAAATCAATCAGTTACACATTCACTTCCAGAAGTTAAAAAGAGTACCAGAGATATTAATTCAAAGAAAGTAAAAAAATTAAACAAATAAGGAATCTATAACAGCAAATTTTAATGAAATAGAAAGCAAACATATAATAGAAAGGATCAATGATACTAATTATTTGAGAAGATTTATAAAACTGGCCTGCTTGTAGAAAAGACATAAAATAAACAAATAAACAGTATCATTCACTTGGCTTAAGCTTATTACCTGTGTTCAGTTATAAAGTAAAAAAGAAAAGAAAAAGAAACTATTTTAAACAAACAACGTACTAAAAATATTATTTCTAAGATTGCACCAAACAAGTAAGGTCCAATTAAGGATTATGTGGTAGCTGATAATTAGCTGAGACCAGCCTTTTCTTATTATGCATCTATAAATTTATGATGCTTGTTCAATTTAAATATAACTTTCACATACATCTAAGAAGCATATTATATATGAACACAGGACAACAGGCAGGCAGGCAGGGGAACAGTCTCAGGCTTCCATGATTTGTCATCCTTCACCGCCCCTAAGCATCTAGGCCTTTTTCTCAGCAGATTGCTATGAGTCTCTGTGAACCTGATCTACTAAATCAGGGGTCCCAACCTCTAGGCCTCAGACAGTACCTCCTGTCAGATCAGGGGCAGCATTAGATTAGAAATAAAGTACACAATAAATGTAGTGCATTTGAGACATCCTGAAACCATCCCTCTGCCCCTGGTCCAAGGAAAAGCTGTCTTCCATGAAACTGGTCCCTGGTGCCCAAAAGGTTGGGGATCACTGCACTAAATCTTGAAGTCAGCTCTACCTCCTTCCCAGTTATTTTTATCTTTTTAAAGCTCTCATAGACCCAGGTGAATGATTATCTACTGGTAAAACTTCACAAACTATACATTAAAGTAGAAAGGTGGGTGGCCTCTCGTCAATCCCACCTTTCTGCCCTTGAATCCCAGTTACCAGGGGGCAAGGGACGGATTTCGGAAGCATACGTTTCCAGCCTCTTCTGAATAATGGGAAACCTTTTTCAACAGATCACCAACATCTTAAAGGGTTTCCAGAACTGCATGATACCCCTGGAATTAAATAAATTACACGTGCAGTTATAAGAAAGTTAAGTACTTCTGTATCCACATCATTAGTCATCGAAATTCTTGTCGGGAGTAACAGCCCAGCCCCACAGGTCAGCCACTTCACGTTTCCTTAGCACTTCCACTGTTTTTTAAACACCCGCTTCTTGATTTATGACTGTACCGTGGCCTCAGCCTGGACCTAATAAGGCAGCACGTACCACCCCCCGATCCGAGTGACACACACATTCCCTTGCACCAATTTAAGTCATCCCATATGTGGGCTCTTGCCTTTTCTTCTGCTGTCTGGAAGTTCATGAAAGCAGGTGACCGGTGTTGCAAGCCAAGGACCATCACTTCAGCATGAAGACTTTCAGCAAATGATTCTTACTTCTCCACTAATTTCAGCCACTCAATATTCTTGAAGCTTTTTTGGCTGCTTCTAATTTTCCTCAAATTGGGCCACTTACTTCTACTGGGAATTCTCCCCCTGTTTTTACCCTGCGGGCAAGAAATTGTTTTGCACTCCATTCCTAAAGTCACTACCCATATGATGAGCCCCAGATCACACTCTACAGGAATCCTTTCCCACCTCCACCTCCATTCAAGACTTTCAGACACTACCATGAGTCATGACTGGATCTAGGTCAGACCCATATTGTGCGTTATACCTGAGACATATTTGGCATCCATAGAAACTCTACTAACTTTTTTTGCATATCTATTATATTCTAGTTGGGATTCCTTGGTGGCTCAGATGGTTAAGAATCTGCCTACAATGCAGGACACCAGGGTTCGATTCCTGGGTCAGGAAGATTCCCTGGAGAAGGGAATGGCAACCCACTCTGGTATTCTTGCCTGGAGAATTAGTTGAACAGAGGAGCCTAGTGAGCTACAGGCCATGGATTCACAAAGAATTGGACATGACACAGCGACTTTCACTTTCACTTATATTCTGGTTACTGTATCAGGAGCTGGGGATACCCTGATTAATAAGACCATCAAATTACTCCCAGTCTAGCAGATGAAGATAATACATGCATACAAATAGCCATAATACTACATGATGAGTCTATGATGAGGAGCTCAAAGGACAACTCATGGTGATGTGTAGAAGGCTTCAACTGAGCATGTGTCTTGAGTTGGTCTTGAGTTCCTTGGAGGAGAAGGGAGTGCTATAGGTTCTGCAATGGGAAGAGCACAGGTTAAGGCTCAGGGATGTGATCCTGGTATGGTGGAAGAGTGGAGAGAATAGAACAACAGGACAGATGTGTGACATGCCAGCCAATAAGAATGTGAAGGTCAGGGTAGCGGTGACCTACTCTTTTAGTGAGATTTCTTCAGAGATTTTAGCAGACGAATGGCAAGATTAGTCCTGAATTCCAGATAGATTGCAATCGTAAGGCCGCTGTTTCAATGAATACTTTAACATTAAAGCGGGGACAGTGGTGCCAAGCAAGCCATTTGGGAAGTTGGTTTTCCAGTCCAAGCAAGATCTCATTGAGGGACAGCTACATTGGAAGAATTGACAGCTCTGGGAGATTTACTGAATATGGGAAGGGAGTAAAAGGAAAACCCTAAGAAATTAAAATAATTAATAATGGATAAATAATCTAATTATTTTAATACCCACTTTAATACAGGCATCCCCTTGGCACATCGTCTTCCCCGAAATATGACTGAAGGAACTCCAGTAACCTCTGGCAGACTTAGGTCAGCTCAGGAAGTTCTCCTAGACCCAGCAGAGGGGAAAAAACACATGGCCATTGTGGACAAGTGAAATGTCTGGCTTGACCTGGGGCAGGACAATGTCTTCCATTCCCTTACTCGTTTTATTTTTCCTTCATGATCAGTTCAATCTAGGAGAGTTAGAGGAGGGAAAACATCCTCAAATGAGATTTTGAAGGATGAGCAGGAGTTTGACAAATAAAAATCGAAGGATGACATCTCAGACAGAGAATTGCTTCTTTCTGGCTCTTCCATCCATCTGTCCAAACCAGTTCACAAGTCCATTCCTGAAATCTCGTTTGTCTCAGCTTATTCTCAGCCAATCCTTATGAACAAAAGAGCATGAGGCCCACTCCTTCTTGAGGCTGCTCACCCAGACATCCCTGGCCCTTCCTCGCTGCCCTTCAGGCACAACACACTGATCTAATCTTATGGATTGAAACTGCTTAGAGCATATACTCATCTGTGCATCCCCATAGCCAAAGAAGTGATATTTCTCTATTGGCCAGGCCAGCTTGGTGACAGTACCACCCCTCTGGTCAGTGTCAGCAGAAGCACATGAAACAGCTTCCACACAGGAAGGGTGAGCTGTACTATTAGACATATTGGGTTGGCCAAAAAGATAGGTCAGGTTTTTCCATATCATCTTGTAGAGGTCTCAAACTTCTGGGCTGCAGACAGGTGTCTCCTGTTAGATCAGCCACAGCGTTATATTAGAAAGAAAGTGCCCAAAAAATGTCACGCGTTTGAATCATCCTGAAATCATGCCCCCTGACCCTGGTCCCTGGAAAAATTGTCTTCCACAAAGTTGGCTCCTTGTGCCATGAAGATCGGGGACCACTGATTAACAGAAAACCTGAACTAAATTTTTGGCCAGTGGAATAGAATAAACTGCAGGGGTTTGAAAGCAGCAACTGCTCTTTGCAGTAGTGGTATTATTCCTATTCAGAGAAAGCCAACTCAGACGTTAAGTGCCTTGCAAGCATCATCATTCATTCGTCAATTCAATCATCACTTCCTGAACTCTTACTGTATGTTAAGCACTGTGCTAGGTCCTTAGAATCAAGTTGTGAAGAATACAAGCAAAGATTCCACTTTACTGAAGCTTGAATCCCACTAAGCAAGGATATCAGTGCAGTAATATTAAGAAATCAGTTGCATACTAAGACGGTGATAGGAGAAAAAACAGCATATGTGGAATCCCCTTCAAGTACCTCGTGCTGCGCAGGGTTGGAGGGAAATACAAAGGCATGATAATAACGGAAATGGCTGAGACGTTTCAGTGAATTTTAGGTTGGGCATTCTGCTAAAGTTGTGAAGGTCTTAACCTCCGAGGTTTGTATTTCTGTCCTCACTTTACAAATGAAGAAGTGGGCACAGAGAGGTTGTGTGGCTTGTCCAAGATCACACGTATGTGATCTGTTTCCGAGCTCTGTAATATTCCACGACTTGGCTTCAGTGGGCTGCAAGTTGATCTGGGGGTGGAGGAAGGGCCAGGAGAAGACAGAATACAGTTCCAGACCATACTGTGTGTTGGACACTGAAAATAATGAGGGAAGGTTTCCAGAGGAAGGCGAGGGCTTTGTGAGTGGGGTTTGTGTCTAAAGCCTTTCTGGAGAAAGTCAGAACTGAGTTGGCTGGAGAGTTGACCTGTTATAAGATGTACACACTGCTGTATTCAAAATGGATAACCAACAAGACCTACTGTATGGCACATGGAACTCTACTCAATGTTATGTGCCATTCTGGATGGGAGGGGGTTTTGGAGGGGAATGGATACATATATATGTATGGCTGAATTCCTTCACTGTTCAACTGAAACTATCTCAACATTGTTAATCAGTTATACCCAGATATAAAATAAAGAGTCTAAAGTTTGAAAAAAAAAAAAAATGTGAGCCTTGACATTGTAACTGCAAGGCTGCTCCTTGGGTCTGAACTGTAGTCCAGTGGGCTTAAGGGGGATTTGTGTGAGACAAGACTCTTTGTCAGCCTTAATATTGCATATTGCAGAAGTTGCCTAACCTTGGCAATAAGTAGGACTTACACTCCCAACATTTAAGGAGTCCTTATCAAGTATTATGCAGTGTTCACAGCACTTTACTTATGTTAAATTATGTCATCATCACAGGTACTACCTGATAAGGCCATTTGTTTCATTTGTTATCTGTTACTGTGTAACAAATTACCCCAAATCTTCATGCCTTAAAATAACATGTGTTTATTATCTCCCAGTGTCTGGGGGTTAAAAATCAAGGCCCAGCTCAGCTGGGTCCTGCAGCTCAGAGTTTCTCACAGGGCGGCATCAGTTCTCAGGCATGGGCACATCATCTCATTCAGTTGATCAGGGCTCAGTGCAGGCTTGCTCAGTGGGTGTTAGTAAGATTCCGTCTCTCGTCCCTCGGTGTCTCCTGGCTGGAAGGCATCCTTAACTCCTTGTCTTCTAGGCCCTTTGACATGCATCTGGCTCCTAAAGAGAGCAAGCAAGAGATAGTGAGAGAGTCAGCAAGGTGGAAGTCACAGCCCTTGAAAACCTAATTTCACATACCGATGGCCAAAAGGCACATGAAAAGATCCTCAACCTCACTAATTATTAGAGAAATGTGGCTCAAAACTACAAGGAGATATCACTGCCCACTGGTCAGATGGACATCATCAAAAAGTCCACACATAATAGATTCTGGAGAGGGTGTAGGGAAAAAGGGACCCTCCCATTTTTTCGGTGGGATTGTAAATTGGTACAGCCATTGTGGAGAACAGTATGGAGGTTCCTTAGAAAACTAAAAATAGTGGTAACATATGACCAGCAATCCCATTCCTGGTCATACATCCAGAGAAAACCACAATTTGAAAAGACACACACACCCCAGCATTCAGTGCAGCACTCTTTACGATAGCCAGGGCATGGGAGAAACCTAAATGTCCATTGACAGATGAATGAATAAGGAAGACGTGGTACAGATACGCAATGGAATCTTACTCAGCCATAAGAAAGACTGAAATAAACCTATTTGCAGCAAAATGGATGGACTGTCACACTGAGTGAAGTAAACCAGAAAAATATATATATCATATGCTACAGCTTATATGTGGAATCTACAAAAATATATAAATTGTTTCTATGATGATGGCTTGAATTCTATTGGATATTGGGGAAAATAGTTATACTCAGCTCTGGATAATGCAAAATTTTTGATTTATATAACATTTCAGTGTGTCCTTTGTTATCAGTCTTTCTAATGCAACTTAGCCATCCTTATTTTGCAGGATATGAATCAGTCACGAATTTACATCAGAGTTTAATTCAGTGGAAGTCTAATCTTTAAAACAAAACAAAAAAACCCTAATCTCAGAACAAGAAACCTATTACTTTATCCTAGTCATTAGAAGTGAGTCACTAGATCCAGCCTCATTCTTCAGAAGGAATTACACAAGGACATGGATCCCAGGAGACGAAGATCACAGGGGACATCCGAGAGGCCTGCCTAATACTAATGACCCTCATTCCGTATGAGGGCAAAGTGAAGCACAGTGTTTAGAGAATCCCCTTTAAGGTCTGAACTAAGATGATGGAAGGAAGATATGAAGCTGGGCAATCTGAATCCAGGATGCTCGTTGTACTGGTCAGGATGGTGTCCAGATGTCACAACCTGTGCTTCAGGAAAGATAAACTTCCCTCTTCTTCAGTTATTATCACTGCCAGGGGGCTTGAGCCAAACTCATCTTACTGTAACAGAGAATAATCTGGACTTCTAGTTTGCTATGACCAACCTAGACAGCATATTAAAAAGCAGAGACATTACTTTGCTGACAAAGGTCCGTCTAGTCAAAGCTATAGCTTTTCCAGTAGTCGTGTATGGATGTGAGAGTTGGACTATAAAGAAAACTGAGCACTGAATAATTGATGCTTTTGAACTGTGGTGTTGGAGAAGACTCTTGAGAGTCCCTTGGACTGCAAGAAGATCCAACCAGTCCCTCCTAAAGGAAATCAGTCCTGAATATTCATTGGAAAGACTGATGCTGAAGCTGAAGCTCCAATACTTTGGCCACCTCATGCAAAGAACTGACTCACTGGAAAAGACCCTGATCCTGGGAAAGATCAAAGGCAGGAGGAGAAGGGGACAACAGAGGGTGAGATAGTTGGATGGCATCACCAACTCAATGGACATGAGTTTGAGCAAGCTCCAGGAGTTGGTGATGGACAGAGAAGCCTGGTGTGCTGCAGTCCACGGGGTTGCAAAGAGCCAGACATGACCAAGTGACTGAATTGAACTGAGCTTGCTGCAACCTGAACTCAGATGAGCAATACTTGTGGCCCTGTTGGAGCAGAGGGTGACGGCCTTTGGAGGATGGGTGCATAGCAAAGAAAACACTAAATGCCCAGGTGAGGCTATCTCAGAGCCTGGGACTAATTTTTACCCCTATGGGTGAGCATTCTCCCCTCAGCTTTACAGAGTGCTTTCATTTCAACCTGTCTTAGTCTGAGGCTTTCTGTGACCTGTCCATTCTGAAGAAAACTTTCCACACCATCACTCTCCATCTCATTTTCAGGTTTTATTTTATAATATTTCTTCTGATCGAAAATTATTTTATTACCTTAATAGGTAAATATTCATTAATTTTGTTGATAATTTGATGCCCCTGCCAGAACATATGACCCACGAAAAGGAAACCCAGTCTGTCTTATTCATCCCCATGTCCCTAGAACTTCATCTTGTTGTTCAGTTGCTCAGTTGTGTCTGCCTCTTTGCGACCCCATGGACTGCAGCATGCCAGGCTTCCCTGTCCTTCACCATCTCCCAGATCTTGCTCAAACTCATGTCCATCAAGTTGGTGATGGCATGATGCCATCCAACTGTCTCATCCTCTGTCCTCCCCTTCTCCTGCCTTAAATCTTTCCCAGCATCGGGGTCTTTTCCAATGAGTCGGCTCTTCGCATTAGGTGGCCAAAGTATTGAAGCTTCAGCTTTAGCATCAATCCTGCCAGTGAATATTCAGGGTTGATTTCCTTTATGATTGACTGGTTTGATCTTGCAGTCCAAGGGACTCTCAAGAGTCTTCTCCAACACAACAGTTCAAAAGCATTAATTCTTCAGCACTCAGCCGCCTTTATGGTCCAACTCTCACATCTTACATGTCTACTGGGAAAACCATAGCTTTTACTGTACAGACGTTTGTTGGCAAAGCAATGTCTCAAAGCACTTCATGTAGAAGGAACTTAATAGATGCTTTCAGATTAATTTGCCACATATATAGCAAGCTGAGGATTAATTGGTACCCAGGTTGTATAAAAAATACATTCATGCTACAAACCATAGTGATTTGATATTTCTATACATTTCAAAATGATCACCAGCATAAGTCTAGTTATGCTATGTCACCATATAAAGATAGTATTGACTATTCCCCCCACATTTCAACCCATGACTCATTTATTTTGCAGCTGGAAGTTTGTACCTCTTTCTGTTTCTTTCCTCCCCACTGTTAACACCTATTTGTTCTTTGTATCTATGATTCTGTTTCTGCTTTGTTATGTATGTTTGTTTGTTTTGTTTTGTAGATTTCACATATGAGTAAAATCATACAGTTTTGTCTTTCTCTGTCTGTCATACTTCACTTAGCATAATACCCTCTAGGTCCTTTCATGATGTTGCAAATGGTAAGATTTCATTATTTTTGTGGCTGAGTAATATTTCATTGTGTATATACCTATATGTATGTGTGTATATATATATATATTTGCATGTATATCACTTTGTTGTCTATTCAGCGTTTGATGGGCACTTAGATTACTTCCATATCTTGGCTATTGTAAATATGCTGCAATGAATATAGGAATGCAGGTGGTGTGTGTGTGCTTAGTCACTCAGTCATGTCCCGACTCTGGGACCCCGTGGACGGTAGCCCACCAAGCTCCTCTGTCCATGGAATTCTCCAGGCAAGAATACTGGAGTGGGTAGCCACTCCCTTCTCCAGGGGATCTTCCTGACCCAGAGATAGAACCTGGTTCTCTTGCATTGCAGGCAGATTCTTTATCACTGAGCCACGAGGGAAACCCATAGGAGGGCATATATCCTTTTTAGTTAGTGTTTTAAGTTTCTTTGGATAAAAATCAAGGAGAGGGATTGTGAAAGAGATTATATGGTAGTTCTATTTATATTTTTTTGAGGAACTCTCATGCAGTTTTACATATTGACTAAACCTGTTTTAATTTACACCAGCAGAGCATGAGAGTTGTCTTTTCTCCATGTCCTTGTCAGCTTTTGTTATTTGGTTGTCTCTTTGAAAATAGCCATTCTGATGGGTATGAGGTGATATCTTTAGCACAGTGTTGGAGTTCAATTATACTTCAAAAACAAATGAACAGACAAACTCAAAAAGAGATCAGATTTATGGTTCCCAGAGGGAGAGGGTATGTGGCGGGGAGTAGGATGAATGCAGTCAAAAGATACAGAGTGTCAGTTATAAGTAAGCATTAAAGATGCAGTATACAGCATGACAAATATCATTAACACTGCTGTATGTTATATATGAAAGTTGTTAAGACAGTAAATCCTAAGAGCTGTCATCACAAGGAAAAGTATTTTGTTCTATTTCTGGAGTTGCATATGTATATAAGTTGGTAGATGTTCACTAAAGTTATCATGGCAACCCTTTTATGCTGTGAGTGAAGTCACTCAGTCGTGTCCAATTCTTTGTGACCCCATGGACTGTAGCCTACCAGGCTCCTCCATCTATGGGATTTTCCAGGCAAGAATACTGGAGTGGGTTGCCATTGTAAGTCAGATAACTATGCTGTACACTTTAAACTTAAACAATGCTATATGTCTATTGCATGTCAATAAAACTGGAGGAAAAAAAATAGATTTATAAGGAAGAGACAACTCATTTGAAAAACTGACTAGGAATGTGAACAGGAATTTCCAGAAGTAGAACCCTGAAATGGAATGAATTTGAGAGTCCTACCAATAAAATAAGAAGATACAAATCCATTTTTATTTGATGAGTGGAAATTAAATGGTCTCACAATTATCAAAGGTAGTGGGAAACAGAAACAGTTATGAGTCACTGGGGGAAAGGTAAAGGGGGGTCTTCTACTGAGGAAAGAAAATTGGCATTAAGGAATGAAATTACAAATGAGCATCCTTTCTGGCTCTGCAATTCCACACCCAGATGTATATTCTAGAGGAATTTTGAAAAATACACACAGGAAAACACATCCAAGAATATTCATTGCAGCATTGCTTTCAACAGTGAAAACTGGAAAACACTCAAATATCCATCTATAAATAAATACAGTGTACTGTATATGTAAATTATATTCATCTGCTAAAAAGAATGGCCCACATCTATATATACAAATCTCAAAAACATATGTTATCTTCCACTTCTGGTTATACACAGTAGCACTAGCAAACCATTGTTCTAGCTGAGAAAAGACAAGTAGATAAAATAAAAGGCAGTATAAAACTACTATAGAAGCCAAGACTTAAGGGGCGAAGTTGTGTGCACAGTTTTCGACCCTGCTTTGATCTGGTGCAATTGCCAATTTGGGGGGTGGGCAGGAAGACAGTCTGCAAAGCCTGGCAGAGAGTAGTTGCTAAGAGTCTGGGGAGATAAACATTGAAGTTCAGAACTCCTAAAGCAGCCAGGACACAAAGGGCCATGTTTCTAGAGAGACTAGAGACATAGGGAAATGACAAGTACTCAATGGGAACTTGACCATAAGGAAACTGACATTACAGTATTGTTACAGGAACTGAATAAAATAAATGTGCCTAACATGATGACTTTTTGGAAATGATTTTCCCCCAAAGAGATAATGGGGTATATCAAATGTAAGAATGGTGGATCTTTAGAAGATACATGGCTGAGTAAATCATATATAAAATTGTCCAGAAGTGAAAGTTGTGAATTTTAATCCTGATTCTAGTCTTTTTCCTCTATTCCTTTCTCTAAACTTCCACATTATTTTGTATATTTCACAATACAGTAGAAAGTTTAATGAATTGATAGTACACAAAAAGATAAAAATTCAAAATTACTCCACTCTCTAAAATATATAAAAATTGAGAGTAGCATAATGATCAACAGTGCTGAATTACTTGTAAACACCGTTTTCACTATTGTTCCATGTCAATGCTCTGTACCTCAGCACATGCAAATTCCTCACCTGTCCGTTCTGCTGTTTATCCAAGCAGGTGGGGTGGAACACCCTTCCTGCCATTTCATTCATTACTCAGTGTTCTTATAATGTAAGTATTTTTTTCTATATCTTTTGTCAACTCTGTCCAAATGTACATTAAGTGGTCAGGATGGCGCTTTGGCTGACAAACATTCCTGAGAAGAATAACATGAAATAGATTTAGATGTGATAAAATACTATGAAGATGATCAAATATCTGCAAGGATAACTCAAGCAGCTGATTGAGACTTGATTTAGGAAAGGATCAGAGATGACCTGGAGGAAAAAAATTAACAAACTACTTTTAGTTTTCTAAAAATATTTATTTATGAATTTAATGTTTTAAAGTAAATTCAAAAGCAAAAAAAAAATTAGTTTTTTTTTTGTTTGTTTTTACAGTACTGATAGATTTGTAAGTCTCAAAAGCCCAACCTTTCTGCTTTTATCCTTATAAGAAAACCGTGTGTGCTAGTTGCTTAGTCATGTCTGACTCTGTGGCCGCAGGGACTGTAGCCCGTCAGGCTCCTTTGTCCATGGACGTCTCCAGGCAAGAATACTGGTGCAGGCTGCCATTTCCTTCTCCAGGGGAGCTTTCCAATCCAGGGACTGAACCTGGGTCTCCTGCACTGCAGACAGATTCTTTACCACTGCACCACCTGGAAAGCACTATACGAAAATGAGTTTGGATTATTCACATTTGTAATTGTGGGAAGTCTCCCTGATAGTTCAGTTGGTTAAGAATCCACCTGCAATGCAGGAGACCCCAGTTCAATTCCTGGGTTGGGAAGATCGACTGGAGAAGGGATAGGCTATCCACTCCAGTATTCTGGCCTAGAGAATTCTGTGGACTCTATAGTCCATGGGGTCCCAAAACTTCGGGACATGACTGAGGGACTTTCACTTTCAAATAACAGATCACTTGCATAGAAAGGGGTGGCCCTCTACTGACTGCCATATTGGTTTTTATAACTCAGGCCCACAGCTCTATGTTGATGGCCTGTTTTCCACCTGGGAAGACACCTGGAAAGCAGTCATCCTGGCTTCCCTATTTGTGCCCTTCCCTGCACACAGGTCCAGGGCCCAGGCTGTTCTCAGGCTGGGGAGGTTTCCAAAATCCCTCCAAGACTGGTCAGTCCATGGGGGACTGTGAGGCCAGCATGATTCCCATACCTCCCAAGCCTGGGGGACCAGCCTAAGATTGCAGGGCTCCTGATGAGGCAAATAAAACTGGATAAACGTTGAGCAGTTCAAGTCTAGGATTTGCTCTGTGAGGCGGTGAAAGCTCAGTGCAAAGGACGGCAGTGTTCCAAACCCTGATAATTCCAATATGTTTCTCAAACTTTGCAGAGAATTCCACCTCTAGCCAGGCGCTCACGACGACCTTGAGAAAAGGCAGCATTACCCTTGGACGTGACTTTGCCTGGAGAGTCAGCCCACAGCGCATGTGAAATGGTTCAGGCTGAGAGGCAGGGAGACATAAATGCAACTAGGAGCTGGGGGCTCGGCCCTTCCCCTCAGAGCCTGCAGAACAATTTCCCTCTTTTGGCCTTGATTTCCTCATATGCAAAATGCAGGCCCCGTGGGATTATTTCTGAAACCCCGCTTTCCTTTATGGTCACAGGAAAATAAAAAGGAGCTATCCACCGCCCCCAAAAAATTGAACATAAATTTTACAGCACACCAAAACCCACAATAAGCATTCCTTCTAGCACTGCTCCCTGCTACCTCAGGCTTGGAAGCACTCGGAGATCTTCCCTGTGCTTCCCGTTTTATGATTTGAACTTGACGGAGTCCAGAGAAAAGGAAGAAAATGTATCCCTCTTTTCAGGACCATCTCTCTGTCTCCACGTGCTCAGCTGTAAAATGAGAATAACAATCATTACCATAAGGAAATACTTATCTCCAAGGGATATGGGGAAAGTTCATGAGATAATGGGTCCTGAAGCTGCCAGGAGGGGTGGAAGGGGAGCAGGCACCCCCACCCTGAGGTATAGTAACTCTTTCAGGGTCAGAGTGAACTGCTCTGGGGATCAAGTTGGAAGCATCAAAAGTGTGGAATGGCAGCTCAGTTTTTGTTAAACCTCCAAGGGCTTGGTCCCCTGTTTTTCCCCACACCTGATGGAAGATGCCAAAATCAGAGACCCCCAGGGCCTCCTGCCTGGACAGTCCTCTCAATGGCAATAGTCTGGAAGACACAATATGTGGATACTTCCCCCCAGTATAGCTGCTGGTGAGTTTGTGTTAAAAGAGCCAAGTTTTGTAAGCCAGAATTGCATCTCACTGCCCTCCAGTCATTTCGGGGCACCCAGACCAATGTTGGGAGAAGTTTGTTTTATTTTTAGATGTGGATACTGCCTTGCCTTTCACCCATGGAGAACTGGAATCCTTTTGGCCTGTGGCCACACAGATGTCCTTAGGGCCTCACCATCTCTGTACTATATCCACTCACACCTGAATCATTGCATTAACCCTTCTCAGGACCCTCTGATCCTCAATGTTCATTCTTCCCTGTGTGCCCTGCCAGCTCCAAACGCCAAGCACCCTGTAGCACCTCCCAACTCAGAGAGTCAGCTCACCTCTCCTTCTGTTTTCCTGTCGCTTTTGCTGCACCGGGGCTTTCAAATGCAACATTCTGCTCATCCACCATAATGACCTTTTGAGCAAGATAGACACCTCTATGATCACTCCTACCCTGAAAATTATAAAATGAGGTCCAGACAGTGGTTTTCCCTAACTCAGAGCATTATTGATGCCAAGACCAGAACTCAGATCCAGGACTCATAAATCTAAAGCCAAGGCTCTGTGTCTGCATCATGGCCTTCCTCTCTCAGTGTTTTCCAAGCCTTACTCAGTATCAGAGTTATCTGTGAAAGATAAAAAAGATAATAATAGTAATAATCCCAACCCATCCCTGGAGATTCTGATTCTGTAGGTCTAGGGACTGGGGATGCATGTATGCGTGCTCAGTCACTAAGTCGTGTTCGACCTTTTGCAACTAGGGATATGTGTTTTCAGATGGTGATACTATGGTTCATCCCAAGATGAAAGCCACTGTTCCATTATGTAAAGATTGTCCTAATTGTCTTGCCTAGCTAGCTCTACTTCACATCTCTTCCTGATATCCAGCTTGGGTCAGGCAAGGCTGGTCAATTCACTGTGTTCTGAATTTCCCTCAAGCTGTCTGGCTTCTACTCCTGCGTTACTGTGGGATCCTCTGCTTAGAAGGTCCCTTCCCCCCACCCACCCCCCACACACACACCCCAGATCCTTTCTCCCTTCTCAAGAATTCTCCTTCCAGAGCTTCAATCAATCCTGCTCCTTCTGTTAACCCTGCCATGAGTATACAAGGCCGCGGGGGATAAGTCCTGTGTGGAGTCTAGCACACTTGCAGCCCGAAGCATTTATTTTGGCGTTTATCACTGATGGCCTTCTGTCGCTACAGATACTTTTTATAGGTTACTCTATGGCTACAAAGGGATTGCAAGAAGCACAGACGAAATATGTGTTGAGACCTAGGAGCAGAGCATTCAACGTCAAGGATCTCGGGTCTCTGCTCCGGGTCTACCAACTACGGGGTACTTCAGCAGAGCATGGTTTGTTTCCTTACTGTTGTTTCTGGTACTGTTGTTGGCTTTGTCTTTGAGCTACAGCTATCACCATCATAAAAAATATTAGTTGCTCAATTCTCCCAAGATTATGCCTCAGAAAACACCTAGCACCCGTGCTGGCCCCTGAAGGGCTCTCAATACTTTACAGACCTCAAGCTGAGACCTTAATCCAGGCCTTCTGTCCCATTACATTCTCATTATACCACACAGATTCCAAGAACTGGATTTTTCAGAGGAAACTGCAACTTGAAATGTGACTTATCACATCAAAAGTCAGGAGAATCCCAGCTCTTCAAACCCCTGTAGATTGTGTTGAACAAAAAGATGAGCAGATGGAGTATAATTGTGAAGTTCTGAGGAGTGACGCAGAAAGGAAGAAGGCCTGAGCACATCAGATAAGGGGAGCTGGAGGAGACTTCGGTAAAGATGCGATATTTGGATGTGGAGGTTGGAGGGAATAACTAATGTCTTGTCTTCTCTCACCCCACCCCCACCATTCAGAGCCAATTAAAGCAAGAAAAAGTAGAAACCAGAATGAAGGAGATTATACCTTGCAGCCTAAAGCCTGGGAAGCCTGCTGAGGGCAGGCCTGAGTCTGCAGGGTCATGTATTTACCTTCTTCCCACTGGGTCTTTGTTGCTTCAGCCCAGTCCTGCCCCAGTGGGGGAATAAGCCCTGAAAACAGGCCATCTGACCTGGCCTCTGAGCCCTGGCCTGGGGGGGCAAGTAGTTCAGTTCAGTCACTCAGTCGTGTCCAACTCTTCGTGACTCCATGGACTACAGCAGCCAGGCCTTCTTGTCCATCACCAGCTCCCGGAGTTTACTCAAACTTACGTCCATCAAGTCAGTGATACCATCCAACCATCTCATTCTCTTTCTTTCCCTTCTCCTCTCGCCTACAATCTTTCCCAGCATCAGGGTCTTTTCAAAAGAGTCAGGTCTTCGCACCCGGTGGTCAAAGTATTGGAGTTTCCGCTTCAGCAACAGTCTTTCCAATGAACATTCAGGACTGATTTCCTGATTGGATCTCCTTGCTGTCCAAGGGACTCTCAAGAGTCTTCTCCAACACCACAGTTCAAAAGCATCAAGGAGGAGCCCTACAAAACGAGGAGGAGGTTGGGGCCAAGCCCAGTGTGCTGAGGCCCTGGTCCCAGTCACTCCTCTTCTCTAAGGAGAAGGGGTGAGAAATGGAGAGAAGTGCTGGAAGTGCAACCTAAAATATAAGGTAAGAAACATGCAATTAAGTTTCTCTAGCCTTTCCTCTCCTGGAGAGGATGGTGAAACTCACCAAATTGCCTCTCCCTCTTTATGAAAATACGAGGAGCATATAAACATTTCTATCTAAAAAATGTTCGTTACTGTAGCAGGCAGACATTGCAGGAAAAAAAAAAATTCAGGCACAAAAAATCGAACGGATAAAAGCTTAATGTGAGAAACGTGGGACATGCTCAGGGAAGGGGTGTGCTTCGCGGTGCCTGAAGCCCAGGAGCTTATAAGGAAGTGGGGGAGGATAAGGCAAGAGAGAGATTGCCAGATTTGGAGAGCCTTGAATTCCAGGCTTAGAGGTTGACTTTGATCATTAGGCAGTGCAAATCCATGCCTCTTATTAGAAACATAACTCCATGCATCTGCCTTCACCGGAGCAGGGAGCAGGGCTGGGTCCTGGCAGGAAGAGCCGGCCTCGGCCACCCTGTCCACTTTACCTGCTTATGGGCAATACTAGGTGTGCCCCTCGCCTCCAGGATGAAATCATGCTGCACTTTTACCTAAAATATACAGTAGGAAACATGCAACTAAGTGTTTTGAGTTAGATACGGAAACAAAAGGCATGCAAACGAGTGACTGAGAGTGGGGCCCACTTCAGGGGTTTGGAGGAGGCAGGGCACAGAGAACAGCCTGTGGAGTGTCGGCCCGTGGTTCATCGTCCCAGGTCCACTCTAAGGATGGGGCTGAGCTCAGGGTGGAAGGGTGGGAGGAAACAGGTAAACTGAGCTATGGACTCATTGACTCAAATCAGCAAGAGCGTCTGGGAAAAAACAAAGGCTGACTCCATAAATAGAGGCGTGTTATTCAGACATAGAGAACCATGTCAATAATCCAATTCAACAAGCTGGTGTGAGAACTCTTCCTCCAGTTTCTCCCCAAAATGGAGAGTGTAAATCCTTTATATTCACTCAGTTCAGTTCAGTTCAGCAGCTCAGTTGTGTCTGACTCTTTGCGACCCCATGGACTGCAGCACACCAGGCCTCCCTGTCCATCACCAACTCCTGGAGTTTACTCAAACTCACATCCAGTGAGTCGGTGATGCCATATATTCACTCAGCACACTGCAATTTGCAAAGCCCTTTCTCGTGATATTAACTCATGGATCCTCACAAACAGTCCTGTGAGCTGAGGAGAGCTGGGCCTAGAATCAGGCCTTGCTTCCCTTTGGTGCCATCAGAATCTTGTGGTTCTGGTGATGGGGTCTTCCTTGGAGGAAGATGACGCAGGGATTGATCATAAGCTCATTGGACCACCCTCCATATGGAGATCTTCAGTAGAGAAAGTTGCTAGGATCCTTAATTCTACATGATACCACCCATACATAACATCTCCACAGTGACTGAGTTTACCTAATCCAAAGTGGGTAAGTAGGCCTAAATATATGTAAAAGTGAATGTCGAGTTACAAACCATGGCCCTTGGGTCAGAAGATATTTAAAATCATGTTTAAAAAAAATGTAATTTAAACCCCAAATACAGGGCATGTGAGTTCCAGTTTAACATGGTCCCCACCATTCACTGCTGGCTCAGATAATAAATAATCTGCCTGCAATGTAGGAGACCCAGGTTCGATTCCCGGGTCGGGAAGATCCTCTGGAGAAGGGAATGGCAACCCACTCCAGTATTCTTGCTTGGAGAATTCCATGGACAGAGAAACCTGGTGTGCTACAGTCCGTGGGGTCACAAAAAGTCAGGCACGACTGAGCGACTAACACACACACAAACACACACCTTTCCCTAAGGACTCCTACCAGACCCACCTTCATTCAGTCATTGAGTCAACATATATTTATTGGGCACTTGCTCTGTGGCAGGAATGCCTTCATGATTATATTTACATTACCTGCCTCGACCCTGCAGACCTTTGTAGGTAATGTAATGTTTGACTAAAGTTCCTTTATTCATCTCAGTAATCTGAAGTTTGAGTTATTTCGAGGTACATTAAAACTATTGTCCACCACAGTCTCCAGAGACTGGTTTTTCTGAAGACTTCCTATTTTTCTCTCCATATTCCCATGGCCAGTGTCAAAAGGTAGGGGGTTCCTCTTCCCCAAGTCCAACCCGGTGATTGAGGCCAAGACACTTTCAAGGAGCTTCCCACAAGGTGGCAGGAAGACTGGCCTGGACAATTGGTCATCTTGATCCCAAGCTCAGAGGTAGATCGCCTGTCTTTGTGGGGCTTTGGTTTCAGAGCCTGCCTGGGAGAACAAAAGAGATTTCAGTTGTCACATCTCTGCAGCCCCAAACTGCTCTCTTGTCTTTCTTGGCTGGCTTTCCCAGTGTGCTGTTTCCCATCAAGGACCTCCCCCCTCCTCCCCTCAGACGATTGGTTGAAATTAAATATCCTGGAATTACATTGAAAGGGGGGAGACGTTAACACAAAATTTTAATCAAAATACGAGCCTAACAGTTACCAGCCTTTGAAATGCGAAGCAGATACAGGGGGTCCATAGGGATGTCCCAACCTGTTTTCAGGTGTGAAGTTCACCAGGAAAGGAGCTGTCCCTGACAGAATTACAAGTAAACCAGCAGCACGCTGCAAACTGGAGATTTCCAAATACAGCTGGACTTTCTCTCCCTTGCCCCCGTGTGTGTGTGTGTGTGTGTGTGTGTGTGTGTGTGTGTGTGCATAGTCGCTCAGTTGTGTCTGACTCTTTGCGACCCCATGGCCTGCAGCCCACCAGGCTCCTTTGTCCATGGGGATTTCTCCAGGCAAGAATACTGGAGTGAGTTGTCATGCCCTCCTCCAGGGGATATTCCCAACCCAGGGATCGAACCCAGGGCTCCCTCATTGCAGGCAGGTTCTTTACCATCTGAGTCACTAGGGAAGCCCCCTTTGTCCCTAACTCAGAACAAAACTTCGCTGTGGTCACTGGAGATGACCCTCCAAAGAAGTCTGGATTTTTATTCCCGATCCCTACCGAGCGTTGGTCCATATGCAAGAATCCAAGGACCCGGAGGTTACATGAGCAGAAAAAAACCGGACAATGGGCTTCCATAGGAGCTGAAATTTCTGGTACAAGAGCAGCACAGAATGAATGACGTGGGCATTGGCGCCCTCTGGTGGAAGAGATTCCACTAGACAGCCTGAATCATTTCTCCCTGGAATTAACTCTATAAATAGACAGATGATTTATTAAACAGATTTGAGGCTCATTTGAGGCGCTGGGCCATGATTGCTTCAGGGCTCAAAGAAGGGAGTGCTTAGGACCCTGCCTCTTATGCAAGCACCTGGACTTACTTAGCGAGTCACTAGCATGATCTACATTACAAGTGCATCGGACTGTTGGCTCAGCCGCTCCCAGCCAGGAGATGCCAAATTCCTCATATATAAAAGGAGCTTTAGTAACTCAAGCAAAATAAGCACACTTTTTCCCTCACTGCCTTCCCAGAGACCCAGGCGGCAGGGTTTCTGGGAGGATACACAATACCTTGTTACAAACAATGTAATGTTTTAAAAAGTATCTATCTGACAGCCTTGGCTAAAGCCAGATCTTCTATCTCGATTACTTCAATATGCCACATCCCTATCACACCACAGCATCCAGGCTTTCAGAGCCAAGGCCCCTCTGTCTTGTCCAACCTTCCCATCTGGAAGCAATGAGCTTAATATTCTGGCTCTCCCCCCATAAAAGCTATGTCACAAAAAGTAGCAGCCTGTGAACTGCTTTATCCCCCTAAGACGGAGTGGAGCTCATTCTATTCGGTTACATTTTAAGACCGTCCCCAGCCCCTCCCCTCCCCTGCTGCCCTGCGTCCCCAGAAGGCCTGTAACACTCAGCCCGGGACCAGGAGGACAGAAGCGAATTGACAATCATTTACACTTTAATCTCTCTTTTGACATTTTGAGGGTCGCAGCTTAAAATACAGCACGGGCTTAGGGACTCCCTCTGGACAGAAGTGTTTGCCGAAGAAGCAGCCTCCATTTGCCAGCAGCCTACTGTTTCTGGTGGCCCGAAGGGGACCCACCTTTGGAGTCTGCCCTGCACTCCTCTCCCACACGCTGGCTCCTCAAGCTTCGCCTGGAAAGCTCTGCATGGCTTTGTTTGGTAGTTCAGGGTGATGATGACGTTTCCTCTGATGCGTGCTTTCCTTACACATCAATTCAGTTCCTCCTTGAATTTTGGTTGAATACCTGGCATGTTCTTTTCGCTTTGCTCCCTGTTATGCTGCAAGGTCAGATGGGGTCCTGGCCTGAACAGGAGATGAACCCCAAATTCAGAGCAATTAGAACAGTGGTGCTCAAAGCACAAGGCGGATCCAGGGGGGTAGTTGTTAAGTGTGCCATTTCCTGGCCACAGCCTAGACCTTATTGAATGTGAATCCTTGGGAGCAAGGAAGGCTCAAAGAGCTGCACGTTTAACAGTTCTCCAGGTAACTTCGACACGCACGACAACCCGGAGACTCACTGAGTGATGGCAGGTGGGACAGCAGATGATGAAGTGTAAAAATTGAGAAGTCACGTGACCTGAAGGGAGCCCTTCAGTCTCTGCCTGCAAATGTTATCACGCTCTGCTCATCCTCTGGTCCCAGGGCTCTGAAAGTTGAGCGCTAGTGGAAATTGCCCTGCAGCTGAGCTCCCAGGACTTTGGCTACTTGACGGTTCTCCTTCAATTGAAAGCTCCTGGGGTCAGAGGCCAGCCGACCTGCGTGGAGCCCCTGGGGAGGGAGGGGTTTGAAAGGGAGGCTCATCCAAGTTCCTTGTTTCGCAGGGAGGACACCAAGCCAGGAAGGGAAGTAGGCTGCCCAAGGTCCCACAGCCTCTCCAAATAAATGTGTGTAGGCTAAGGAGACATCAAGATGTGGGTATACGCCAACGTCATGTTTGCGAAGGCCCATGCTCTCCAACTTCTGCCGGCAGTGACGTTCACTCACTTTCACCAAAGACTTTTCAGACATGCTCATCCGAGAGCCACTCCACCAGCAGGGCCTCGAGTGGCCCAGCGTCCACAAGCCACATGCACAAAGCCTGCTTCCTGAAGCACCCGCTTCCTTGCTGCACTGGAGTTAACCTTTTTTTTTGGCAAATTAGTCCTTGACCTGGGAACAGTTAAACGAAACTGTAGGCACATCAAGAGGAGGTTATTTGTGTTCTGCCTTTTTTTAGACCGAGCCTCTGATGTGTTTATTTGGAGGCTTGGCTCACACTCACTATCCCACTACTTACAGTTAATCCTGTGTTTTCTTTGAGCTACCTTTAAATCCATGTCGAATGAAAAATACTGCCTGATTTTGAAGTACGTGGTATTATAAAAAGAATCCCAAGGTTTATGATCTCAAATTTATTGTCAAATGTATTTACTTCTCATTTTTCTTCTTCCTTTTTTTTTTTTTTTTCTCACAAACTCACTTCAGCCTAGACGTTTTTAGTATGAGTCATGAACGAGCAAGGATGGAAGATGCCGGATCGTGTTTCTTGGGAGACTCTTCGTCCCACAAAGGAGATCCCCATAGAGAGCGCTCCTCAACCACAGCCTCTTGAAGAGCAAGGTGGTTACAGAGGGCAGCAGCCACGTCTGAGTCACGTCCGTGTCCTCCGTACCTGACAGGGAGTTTGGCACATGGGGTCACTGGATTGATTGCCTTGAAAAAGGGTGGGAAACAAGTGCCTCTGTTCTGACTGGCTTTTACTGGGTTTTCAAAGAGCTGAAATATTTTTCTGTTATTTTCTTTTTTGTCCCTGAGACAAAGAAACTTACTCACCGGGGGGGAAAAAAAGGTGTTCATGCCTTTTAAATCAATTCTGTAGTTAGTTAAATATTCTGGAAATGACTAAAATGTTCAGCTGCCTCTGATTGGCGTTCAACTAGTTATTACAAAGCAAGATCCAGGAAAAATTAAACTTGCTTTTTATAACAATTGTTTTAACTTAAGCCTTTCAATAAGATTTGTTTTTTACCATCAGTTTTAGGGCTCCGGCTTGGTTGCCTTTTGGACCCGCAGGATCCTCTGTGAGACAGTGAGGGTTTCCCCATGACCTCACAAAGGTAGCAGAAAACGAGGTTTCTTGGTGGGTAAGTGTGAACCAGTTGCTAAGGCAATTCCATGGACAGAGGAACCTGGTGGGCTAGAGTCCACGGGGTCTCAAAAGAGTCGGACACAACTTAGTGACTAATCAACAACAGCAATGACAAATATGAATCAGGGAGCAAGAGGTTGCAATAGCAAGCCCAGGGCTGGTATTCTTTTCTTAGCGGGCAGCTTCCCATTGTCTGTGAAGGGCTGTGGGTAGAATGCAGGACAAGGCTGAAGGGGAAAAGAGAGGACACTTCCTGGCAGATACAGGTGGGGAGGGAAAAGGGAATCCAGTACCTCTCAGCCTCCTTTTCCTCTCACTCCTGTCACCACACTAACTCGAGATAATGTGAAGAGACACCAAATGCTTTTACATGCTGTAAGATGGAGCTTGCTCTGCTCTCAATCTGGGTTACTTCTAATTCATGCTTCTTTCTTTTTAAGATCTTTTGGATCATTTTTTAAAAGTCTTTATTGAATTTGTTGCAATATTGCCTCTGTTTTATGAACCTTTTGTTTTTGTGTTTTGGCCACAAGGAATATGTGATCTTAGCTCCCCAACCAGGGATCAAACCCACCCCAGTGCATTGAAAGACCAATCCTTCATCACTGGACCTTCAGGGAAGCCCCCAATTCATTTCTTGCAGCTGCCAATTCACCCTATGTTGGAGGAGCATGTTGGCAAATCTTAGTGGATCCCTCAAAGTCTGGCTAGATCCTCTACCATATTCCTGGACATTAGGTCTAACAGTTCCATCTGGTTCTGCATTTGTTTCCTGGTGGGTTAGACTCACCTCCCAATCAGACTGTACCCAACCCCCAGAACCCAAACCTCTGTTCACTAATGTGCCATAAACCCAAGAAAGAGCCCCTTAGCCTGGCCATGTCCCTTGTCTTCTGAGAGAATGCTCTTCAGATCTCTCCAGGCAGGAGATGACCCAGGTACCTCTGGAAGATTTAAACTGGCTTTACGAACCTGCAGAGCCCCATCACTAGTTGGACTCTGAACCAGCCATAAATTTAGAATTAATGGTTAAAACCCACAAAGCTTCCTAAAAATGCTGCCAGACTGCATTAGGCAGATTGCTAATCACAAGGTAAATATTTTGCACATTTTATTCTATTTACCAAGACCCTGCCTTCTGGGACTGTGGTATTTCAGATGACTCCACTCCTGCAGGGTTAAATCGACTCCATTTGGGTTCACTCTAAACAAAATCACATTCCAGCCTTGCAGCCTCCGACCAGCACACGCAGAGCCCTCAGCACGTCCCATGCACCTTTCACATCTGAACCGTCCATCAGACATTAATGTGACGGAGCCATCACCAGACAAGTTCATTTTGCCATTAATATCCTGGAATAAGAACATCAAATATATACATCCTGAGATTTAATCTGTAAACAGAGCCCTGAGCATCTGGGAGAAGGAGGTGTGTTTATGCTTCACTAGTGCTACTTCCACAAAGCGAGATGGGTCTGTCTCTGGCACTAACCAGAGTCGTTTTCTCCATGGTCAGGGTGTGAAGTCTCAGATGACGTTCTGACCTGTGATCTACACACTTGGGTGCAGTTGCGTTGGGCCAGTGTTTATCTTTGGCCACCTCTGTAGGGGAAGTCACGGGAAAGATTCTCTCCCCTTCTTCCAGGAAATGATAAAAGTCCAGGGGCTGAGGAGTTCTCTGAGGTCCCAGGATTCCAGGCCCTGTTGTCAGCAGCTATCTCTTCAAAGTGGAAGGTCCAAAAGCAAATTCAAGAAGAGTTTGGTTATCGTCTCCGAAGCATCAAAATATGCAAGAGATGTTGACACTTAGAGTCACCCAAAGCAAATCATTTCCAGCTTCATCTTTTCTTCCTACTCCAGCCCCTCAAAGAGTGACAGCTTCTGTCTCCCCCTGAGTCTGTGATTATGAATTCAGGATTAGGAGAGACATGAGAAAGGAAATCAGGCTCTTGTTTACTAAAAAACAAAACAATCAAAAATAAAATAACAGAGAAGAGAAGAGGATGACAACAGACAGCAAAGAAGGAAGCAAAGAGACTGTTTGAAATAAGGGTAAAGCACTGTCCTAGGAGCTAATTTGGAACAGATTCCCTTCCCTTAAAAAAAGACTCAAACTGGCAGCCACAGTCACATCCCACTCTTGGGGGTGTTTTGCTTGGCCCCATCAGGATTGGCCTGGGGAGGTCCTTTGAAACAGAGGCATACCTTTGGCTCTGAGAAACTTACTATTTCTACAAATTTGCCCTTGAACACCCAGAGGGAGACATGGTTAGGCCTGGGGAAGATATTAACTCTTGGTGGCTCTGCAGTGCCTCTGCTTAAACCAAGGCATCTCCTGGAGGGATCCAGTGCAGAGTCACGTGAATGTGAGATTATTCATTGTCGCTACTTCTGCTCCTGCTTGCCTACTGCCGTAGATGCACTGATGGTCCAAGCCCTTCCCAGCTTCCCAGGTATCCTGGGTGGTAAAGAGCCTGCCTGCCA
>NW_011494717.1:1231927-1257116 GCF_000754665.1 Bison bison bison | reverse complement strand
AATCCCTGGGTTGGGAAGATCCCCTGGAGAAGGGAATGGCAACCCACTCCAGTATTCTTGCCTGGAGAATCCTGTGGACAGAGGAACCTGGAGGGGGCTACAATCCATGGGGTCCCAAAGAGTCAGACACAACTGAAGCGACTTAGCATGCATCCCAACTGCCAAACTCCATCACATCCACATACACAAACACACACGCACACACACACATGCACACACATTCTCACCATCCACTACAGCAGCAAGAGGCTGCAGCTGAATGGTAGGCAGTCTTCATTGAATAATATGTGTTCTCCTATTTGCCATGGTCCTGAAGGCACTGGACTTTGTCAGTGGTCCTGATTATCTTTCAAGATTTTTTGATAGAGACCATTTTTAAAGTCTTTATTGAATTTGTTTCAATATTAGTTCTGTCTTATATTTGGTGTTTTTGGCCACGAGGTATATGGGATCTTTGCTGTCCTACAAGGAAGAGAACCCACAGCCCCCTGTGTCGGAAGGCAAAGTCTTAACCACTGGACCACCAGGGAAGTCCCTATCTACTTTGTTTCATAACTTTCAGACTTGTTTCTTCTCCTTCACCTCTGTGGAGATGTTGGGAGGAATGGTAGAAGTTTGCAGGCATGGTGCAGTCCACAAAGACAGAAGGTCTGGTGCTGGACCCCAAACCAGTGCAGCCAGTGACCTGTGCAAAGCACAGCCTTACTTTCAGCTTGTTTTCTTTAATCATGGCTCCTCGTCATCTGCGAGGGTTTCAGATACACAGAAACCCTCTCACCAGTGGACACTCCATGGTTAAATATCCTTTCCTGCTCTTCTATGATCAAAAGAAATTCTGTTTCCTCAGAGATGCTGGAAGTCCCCTACAGAGAAAGAAATATTATCATTTCTCTCTCATCTTCTTGTACTCATGTGCTAACACAGCTTCTCAAACCTCATGGGCTCTGCTCACAATCACCAAACCAAGGGGAACGCAGCTGGGAACACAGCCCAGAAATGTATTCCCAGAAGTTTAGACTCTGGCTCCCATGGAGGGCGCCTCCATGTGCGTGCCTTGTCTGTGTACACTCAGAGCATGTTCTCAGCCAGATCGAGTCTGCTTCTCATAACAGCCCCAAGGAGCCACAAGGACAGGTGTGATTATCCTCCCACAGAACAGATGACGCGACAGAATGATGTGTCCAGAGGTGTGCAGCAGGTTAGAGTGTGCTGCCTCTGAGAAGCTAGGTGGCCTGGCTACTTCACCATCCTTTGGAATCTGCTGTGCAGATTTTCACTTAAGATGCTCCTAAACAAATCGAATAATGCTGTTTAATTTCAAGCTAAAGATAGGACTTTGAGGTCCAGAAAGGAAGAACAATTTGCAAAATCATGATTGAAAAAAAAAATTTGTACTAGTCCTGTAAAAGATTAGTGAGAGTGAGGAATGAATGAATGGAGGGGAGAGGGAAATGGTGAGGCAGGTAAAAGGACTATTTAGACTTTTGGAAATCTCATCACTCTGGACTTATTTGATTGCAATTGCACAAGTATGTTAGCAGAAATTGGAGTAATAGCAATGTTATGGGGGCAGTAGTTCGTATCTAGGAAGTGCCCAGTTTTTATGAGGTTGTCACGTTTAATTCTTACAGCCTTTCATTAGTGGGATGGAGGTATTCTTATTTCCATATTAGAAAAGATTACCATCTAGCTTTGGAATAAATACTAATATGTAAGAATATATTGAGAACCTCCAAGATATCTAAAGGCAATTTATCAACAATCCCCCTTCTAAACTTTTTCCTGGAGACATGATAATAAATGGGAGTAAAGATTCATATACCAAATATTGATTTATTTTAGTGAGAAATTTAAGAAAAATAGAAATAGGAAAAAAGTTAAACAAGTCATGGTATATTGATGATACATTATATAGATGTGAGAGCATGGTTAATGTTGTCTAATACTATAAATATAAATATAATCACACACATATATGTGTAAGCATATATGTATACAATTTACATATATGCATGTGCACATATGTGTATATGTAATATCAAAATAGTAAAAGTGAAACAGTATCTCTCTGGGAGTAACAATATTCTCATTTTGTTTATTTTTAACAGAAATAATTCATATTGTTTTCATTATCAGAAACAAAAGCCCTATAAAAACATCTTGCAAATCAAGAGAATGAATCACTTTCTGGTGATAATTGTTAGAAACTATGGAATTCACATAAAATAACCATCCTTTCCTCCCAGGCCCTCATATTACTAGCCCAATGCTGAAGTTACTCCAACACATCTAAGATTTCAAGAAGTAAAATGTCAGATTACTACGTAGTTTACTGAAATATGATTCCCATCCTGCAAATATCTAAAATGCTATAGGAAATACACTTTTGTATTGTAAACACTAAAGAACTGATGATGTGTGTACATTATCTGGCCAAAATTTAAATACAGGCACCCAAAGAGGTAAGAGGACTCCCACACTGCTTTTCGCCTGAGAGTGTTGGCAAAACCAGATTAAAACACAGTTTGCCGAGGACAGAAAACATAGCCTAAGCTTTACAAGAGAGGACTCTAATAAGCAATTCATGCCCATAAGGCTGGAGTCCAACCAGAGATAAAACTACTTTGGCTAATCCCCCAAACAAACCTGGGTCCTTCCTTCCCTGAAGAGGCTGTAGAGAAAGCTGTCTTGGTACCGCAGAAGGAAAGTCTCCAAGAAGTTGTAACCACACATGATATCTAAAACATACTGGCAACCCAAATTCACATTTACTCTGTTAAGAAAATCTTCAAATCATGTAGGTTAAAGCAGTAGAAACCCATGTAAATACTTTCCAGAGAAATACACCTTCATCCTAACCTCAGAGAAGGCCCATAGATAATTTCCCAAGTAAACAGAGCAGCTCATGGTCAAAAATAACAAGGAAACAACGAGGACCTACTGCACAGCAGAGGGAACTACGTTCAATAATTGATAATAAACTATAATGGAAAAGAAACTGAAAAGATTATATACATACATATGTATTTTGCTGTACATTTTGCTGTATGCTTAAAACACTATAAATCAATTATACTTAAATTTAAAAACATAAATAAAAAAAAGAGATGATGACCCATAAGTAGAAACCGGAAAAAAAAAAAAGTAATAGAAACAGTTTCACAAAGATCTAGGATGCCAAAATAGTTACCCCTACTTTGTTTAAATAAATTAAAAGAAAATCTTAAAAAATACAGAATAGGAAGTTAAGACATGGCAGAAATAACAAAAAGTAATACTTCTGGAAATAAAAGACAATATTTGAAATTAAAACTCAGTGCTTATGTTTAACTCCAGACTTGAAACTGCTGGAAAGTTTAGGAAGCTATAAGATGGGTTCAGAAGAATATATCCAGACGTAACATAGAATGACAAAGAGAAAGTGTGATGGAGGAGTTATGAGACATAAGAGGCTTACATGAAACCTTCTTACCTATTTCCAATCAGACTCCCAGAAAGAGAGGATGCCTAGAATACACGAAAGGAAATATCAGAAGGTATAACAGCTTAGAGATTTCCAGAGCTGACAAAAGACGCTGACACATAGAAAAACTGCCAAACTCCACAATCAAAGAAATACAAAGCTAGAGGGGGAAAAACATTATGTTTAAACAGTAGCAAACCAGCTGACCTTAGAACAGCAACACTAGGAACCAAGAACGGCATTTTCGTTGGGCATTGGGTGTGTGGCACACCTCTCTGGAATGAGGGGAAAATAAAGATATTTTCAGACAAATTAAAACAGATTTCAAATCCGGTGACTGTTACTTAAAGGAAATTCTGAAAAACAAAAAAATGTTGTTTTAGGAAGAAACTGACGCCAGGTTGAAGATCTGACTTTAAGATGGAATGAAGACAGAAAAACCAGAAGTGTGTGGAAATATTTAAACAAATACTGCCTGTATAAAATTATAATAATGTCTGTGGAATTTACAAAGCATAAATAAACATAATTTATGAAGCAGGTACTGGAGTCAGTGTGATTTAAGGTCCATGCATTGTGCAGAAGAAGGGTTAAAATGCTGATAAATTTTAGACTTTTTAAGTTCAGTATTTATGCATTAATGTTGTTGGTAATTCCCAAAATTGTAGGATGGAGTGTATATTTATAGAAGTTTAAAAAAAATTATTCTAAAAATACTCATATCTGCCTATAATGATTAAGACAGAAGGACAAATAAAAAGGTCAAAAATAGATAAAATATATAAATCCAAATATGTAATATATATGAATGAATAAATGCTCTAATATTTCTAATATTCTAATTTTAAAAATAAGCTTATTGGACAGTATTGAAGTATAAAGGTGAAAGTGTTTACGAGACATATCTAAACCATAAGGATACAAATGACTTAAAGAAAAAAGATAGAAAAGAAATACTGATCAAAGAAGCTGGTGTTTCTATGCTCATATTTGACAAAGCAAACTATAAAAACTGTATATATAAAATATAAATAGGGTCACTTCATTATGAAAAATTTTTCACTTGCTAAGAAAATATAACAATTCTAAATTGTAAATTTTCAATAATGTAACTTGATAAACCCTTTGCCACATCAAAAAAAAAAAAAAAAAACTAACAACAAGCACACACACAAACAAAGCAAACAAACATTGGATACAATTTAACAAAAACAATTAATTATTTAAAAATACCCAGGTTCGATCCCTGGGTCAGGAAGATCCTCTGGAGAAGGAAATGGCAACCCACTCCAGGACTCTTGTCTGAAAAATTCCATGGACGGAGGAGGGTGCTAGACTATAGTCCATGGGGTCACAAAGAGTCAGACACGACTGAGCGACTTCACTTTCACTTTCATTATCAATAGAAATTGGAGCAGGTAGCATTCATTTTAAAGAGGGTTTATATTAATAAAAACCCTGCTACAACTATAATTAATAGTTGACCTTCTTAACATTAAGCATCTCTGAGTTTCTCACCAAGACATGGATGGCTGCTATCACTACTATTTTTCAACATTGTACTGAATGTCATAAATAGCATGATAAAGCAATAGAAAGACATTCGAATGGTAAACATTAGATAAGAGGCAAAACTCTCATCGTCTTGTGATGAAATAATTATATACTTGAAAATCCAAAAGAATCTTCAGATAAATTATAACAAATAGAAGCCACTCGAATCAAATGTAGATGTTTACTTGTAAACCCTTGTATGATTTTTATGACATATGTATTATATAAAAATGCTTATGTATATACCCACAATAACCCATTAGAAAATGAAAGTTTTAAATCATGTAATTTGTAATAAAATAAGAAAACATGAACTATCAGGAAATAAATCTTGCAAAAGTTGTGCAAGATTTTATGGAAAAAATTATTAAACTTAGGAAGAGTTATTGCAGAAGGCCCAAGTAATTGGAAGGTTAGGCTTTGTTTATGATATTCAGAAGACTTAATCTTTTAAAGATGTCGATTTTTTGCAATTTGGTTTATAGATTTAATGCAATGTCAAACAAAATTCTAAAAGAAGAATGTATGAGTGTTTGTTATTGTGTGTCAGTTGACAAACTTTCAAAAGTATATGTGAAAAAGCAAAGGAATAAGAGTAAGCTCAAATAAGGGCTCTGTATCAACCTAGAGAGATCGGATGGGAAGGGAGATGGAAGGGGTTCAAGAGAGAGGGGACATATGTATATCTATGACTGATTCATGTTGATGTTTGACAGAAAAAAACAAAAATCTGTAAAGCAATCATCCTTCAATTAAAAACTAAATAATTTAATTTTTTTTAAAAAGTGATACAGACATTCTAGATTGAGAGTATTTGCTTTAAAAGTAATAAGTATTTTTGTGAAACCATAATCATAATTGATGCAGAATGAACCAATAAGTCAACAAACAAAAGAACTCAGAAACAAAATCATGAACACATAAACTATTGAATATAGAAATATAATTTTATCTCATTTAGGCAATATGGTTTTTTAAAACAATTATGCTGAAGTAATTGATTAACAATATGAAAAAAAAAAAAGAATTTGTATCTCCACTTCACTTTATAAACAAAAAAGTTTCATGCTGTTTAAGGATCAATGTAAGAGAAACAAGGCTATATGAATTTTTTTAGATTATAAGAGAATATCTTCAGTGTCTTAGAATAAAGAAACTAGCAATGAAAGAAGAGACTGATAATTGAACTATATTAAAAATAAGAACTTCTATGTATCAAAGATAATACTTTAAAAGGTAACATAAAAACAATGAAACTTCTAACTATAGAATAGAAAAAGCATATACAACTGTCAAGCAAAATATGTAAAGAATTGCATGAATCCTCAAGAAAATGACAGACAACACAAAAATGATCAAAAGATATGAACACATCCTTCAAAACTGGCAATAAAGCTTATGAAAAGGTGCTAAATCTCGGTGGTAATCAGAAAAGTGAATATTGAAACCATGATATGAATCAGAATGTCAAAAATTTTTTGAGTTGAGCAATATCAACTTTGGTGAGATGTGAGTCAGTGATAGCTCTCATTTACTGTTGGTTAGAATGTAAACTCGGAGAAGGCAATGGAACCCCACTCCAGTACTCTTGCCTGGAAAATCCTATGGGCAGAGGAGCATGGTGGGCTGCAGTCCATGGGGTCACGAAGAGTCGGACACGACTGAGCGACTTCACTTTCACTTTTCACTTTCATGCATTGGAGAAGGAAATGGCAACCCACTCCAGTGTTCTTGCCTGGAGAATCCCAGGGACGGGGGAGCCTGGTGGGCTGCCGTCTATGGGGTCACACAGAGTCGGACATGACTGAAGCGACTTAGCAGCAGCAGTAGCAGCAGCAGAATGTAAACTAGTACAATCACTTGGGGAAAAATGTTTGACATTATCTCCCAAAGTTGAAGATTCATGAACCCTGTGAGCCAGCCTTTCTACTCCTACTCCTAGAGCTGTGTGTATTAGAGAAACGCATGTGCAAGGACACCACAGGGCATGTATAAGCATATCCACAATAATGGAAACTAAAAACACACACTGTCTCCCAATGGTAGAATGGTTCATTGGGATGTACTCATAGCAGGGGATTCTATACAGAAAGTGAATATCCAATTGTAATGAAAAGTAAAGAGGTCTTAAAGCTTCTCAGGAAAACAAAGAAATGATTGTGACTATAGTTAACAAAATGGTTGTTGTTCAGTCACTAAGTCGTTTGCAACTTTGCAAGCCTGTGGACTGCAGCAAGCTAGGCTCCAGTATCTTCCTCTATATCCCAGAGTTTGCTCAAATTCATGTCTTGAGTCAATGATACTATCTATCTCATCCTCTGCTGCCTCCTCCTTTCGACTTCAATCTCTGCAAGCATCAGAGTCTTTTCCAATGAATTAGCTCTTTGCAATCAGTGGCTACCCCTAGTCAGTGAGAAGAAGATAACACCTGGGGAGAGACAGACATAGGCGTTTGAGTTTCTATAAACGCTCTATTTCTTGACCTGAGGACTGTTTTCACAAGAGTTTGCCTTTGTAATCATTCATTAAACTTTGCATATATATCTTATGCACTTTTAAATGTGTATCTTACAGTATGAAAATGTATGAACACGGAGAGAAGGGAGAGAGGGAAAGACAGAGAGGGAGGAATAAAGAGAGGAAGGGAGCCAGACAGACTGAACAGATGTAAATGTCAGAGCCCAACCTCCCCTGGAGCTATTATCCAAGCTGTCAGGATTTGCTTATTGTTTGGATAATTGGATATGTCATAATTATTCTGGATACCTTCCTCTGGAATACTGGAGGAACCATCAATCCAAACTGCCAATAATGATGAAAATTTCAAATGCCAGCCTCCACACTGACTTCAACCTCTCACCTCTGATCTAGATAAAACCGCGAGCCAGGGCTGCCATGGATTTCAAGACTCTCAGCCTGCATTATGCTTCTGTGAGGAACTGCCAATGTTTTGCCCTCAGGCAAAGAGGAAACCCGATTTGTTTCCCCTGACCAAGTCTCAGAATGTCCAGTTCTAGAAGTTATGATCTTTTCCCTGCTGAAGTTGCTAATTAAGAACATATTCACTCACCTATCTCTCCCTCTCCTCCTCTCCTCTCTCCTTTCTTTCTATGGCTGGACCCTGAATCATTGTTTTGTGGTCAAAGTGAGTGTTGTTTCTGTGAAAAAGATTTTTATTGAAATATAGTTGATTTACAATGTTGGGTTTGTTTCAGGTGTACGGCAAAGTGATCCAGTTGTACATATATACATATATGTATTATTTTTCGTATTCTTTCCTATGATGGTTTGTTACAGGAGATTGGACTTCCCTGGTGGCTCAGACAATAAAGAATCCGCCTGTAGTGTGGAAGACCTGGGTTCGATCAGTGGGTTGGGAAGATCCCCTGGAGGAGGGCATGGTGGCGCATTCCAGTATTGGAGAAGGAAATGGCAACCCATTCCAGTATTCTTGCCTGGAAAAACCCACGGACACGGGAGCCTGACAGCCTACAGTCCATGGGATCGCAAAGAGTTGGACATGATTGAGTGACTAACACTTCCTATGATGGTTTGTTACAGGATTTGGGATACAGTCCCCGTGCTATATAGTAGGACCTGGTTGTTCATCTAAAGGTTGACTCATTTTGGTTGTAAGACTTTGTGATAATGTTCAGTGAGACAACACATTTCAGATACGAAGTGTCACAGCCATTTTTACTGCTTTCTGTCCCTTTTTTACTGTCAAGGGAGAAAATACCATTGTCTTGCAGGATTTCAAGTCATGTGGGGATTTAGTTTTAAGTGGATCCCCAGAGAATTGAAATAATTCTATACACACTTTAACCTAACTTTAATAGCACCCACTTTCTCACAAACATGATTTGGAAATGAACTGATATTACACGAATGTGAGGTTTTTTGTTTTGCTGGAGCTTCCAGCATTGAGAGATGGCAATTAGTGGACGATACACTTATAGCCGGTTCTCAACTGACTATATCAGTGGATTGAGTGGGTAAGTGTCCAGGTCCCTAACACAAATCATATCAAAATAATTAAGAATATTCTAATGTATACATGCTGCTGCTGCTAAGTCGATTCAGTCATGTTCGACTCTGTGCGACCCCATAGACGGCACCAGGCTCTGCCATCCCTGGGATTCTTCAGGCAAGAACACTGGAGTGGGTTGCCATTTCCTTCTCCAATGCATGGAAGTGAAAAGTGAAAGTGAAGTCACTCAGTCATGTCCGACTCTTAGCGACCCCATGGACTGCAGCCCACCAGGCTCCTCCGTGCATGGGATTTTCCAGGCAAGAGTGCTGGAGTGGGGTGCCATTGCCTTAGATGCATTTCATCCTTAGAATTTGCTCCAGCTAAAGTGAAAATAATGATGATAATAATAATCCCACTAATTATTAAGCCCACACTATATGTCAGACACAGTACTAATTGCTTGATATGCTCTATTCAATTTAATCTTCAGTGGTTCTCCATAGATGTATTCTCTCTTTGCAGATGAAGAAACTGAAGCTCAAAGAACAGAACTGAATTGAGAATGGTGCAAAGCCTGCTGCTCCTTCAAGAACAGGGTTTCTTCCTTGTCTCAGCTCCAGGAGACTTCTCTGGCCATGCTGACCCATAGGGCTCTCTGCTCTCTGAAAATAAAGTTATCATTATCCACACCAAGACTCCCTTGAACTCTTCATTAACTTTGTTTCACACCTCTTACTGCTTTACCATGAAAACATGGATATTTATACAATTCCCCAGACTAAGAGACCATACAGTCACATTTCCAGCTTTTGTCTCTTCTCATTCTTAACTCAGAAATGGGCAAAAAAACAGAGAAGCAGCAGACATTCGATGAGAAATAGGACCTACATGAGGTCGCAGAATTGGACACGACTTAGTGACTGAACGACAGCAACAAGGATGTACATGTGAATGAACAATATCAGATATGAAAGGGCCATGACTGAAAGCACAAAATAATTTCTAGGAATCCATCAGGAGATGTGAAGGAAAATAGGTGGGATGGGGAAAATTCCCATTTAGCGCAAGCTGTGTCTAATTTATACATACACCCTTAGCAGTGGTCCCAAGGCCATTCTGAACTGTCCTCTGTGGGGTGAACATTCAAGATTCTTTTCCTTCAAATGGAAACTTTTCAAATTGTGTCGCAGAGGTTTAACTGAGTCTGAAATATTATTTGGAACATTGAAATGTACACACTGCTGTATTTAAAATAGGTAACCAAAAAGGACCTACTGTTTAGCACAAGGAACTGTGTTTAATATTCTGTAATGACCTAAATGGGAAAAGAATTTGAAAAAGAATAGTTACATGTATCTATGTATAACTGAATCACTTAGCTGGACACCTGAACTAACACAGCATTGTTAATCAATTTTGCTGTTGTTCAACTGCTCACTCGTGCCTGATTCTTTGCAACTCCATGGAATGCCGCACCCAGGCTCTCATGTTAATCAACTGTGCTCCAAAATTTAAAAAAAGCCTAATAAAAAAGAAAACCATCTTAAAAAATAAAAAATGTAAAATAGAGATACAGTTGTATAACTTACAGGGTATTAAAGACGATGGGTGGTGGGAGTGGAAAACTTGGAGATATAATTCCCAAAACAACTGCTTGCTACCCTAGGAAACCACCAGTTGTAACTTCCAGTCCCAATAACTTCTTTCGCTTGTCAACTTAAATGCAGAAATGGGTACATCATTTAAAGCCATGTCAGCAGAAATGTGTATCAATGGTGTTTTTCATTTGAGAAATGAGAAATGAGCTTACAGTTCTATCATTTTTTCCAAAATCCCTTCAGAGAATCTCCTACACAAACTCAAGGCAAGTTTCACTTTTTGCAATTTAGCAGTTTGGAGTTTTTTCATGCATGGGCAACACTCCACCCCATCCCACTTCACCCTAAATTGAGTTTGAGGGTTTTTTTTTGTTTTCACTCTTGCACAACATGAAAACAAGTGAATACATTTTAGTCAAAATTTCCATCTCCAAGTCTCCTAAGTGGTGTGAAAAATCCTGGAAAATCTCAGAGCAAAAGAGGACATTAGGAAAAATCAGGACAAGTGAAAACAGCAGTGAAGGATGTAACCTAATGTCTGTGTCAACACAACCAACATTTCCCAAATCTATTCTCTCTCCAGTGAGGCTGGGCTACTGGGGTGAAAGAGAAACTCATCTTGGTCAACACTGATTGTCATGAATCACCCTTGCGACCATCAGCAGCTGGCACAGATGTGCCTTATCCCCTAGGCATACTTTGTCCAGTGCCTACAGCCTATGATATGTATAATATGGTCAAGATCCCATAAGAACAGTATTCCAAAAAATAGTAATGATGTTTGCACCTCTACATTGCACAAATTGTTATCATGAACTGAAGTTCACAAATACCTACCCTGAGTATCATAATGAATTTATGGTTTAAATAGTAGGAGCAAGTTTTCATTTCTTGATCTCCAATTACAGAAATGGAGGTTAATGTCATAGTAAAGGAGACCTGTACCAAAAACATGACAAGGTCTAAATCCAGGAACTGGTTCTGTCACTCTGAGAAGGCGGGCAGTCCCTTGGAGGATTAATTTCTCCTCTGCAGAGGCAGAACTCTGATGCTATCACTATCGTAGCTATAGTAAGGAAAATGTACATGGCACCTGCTAATTGTTGGCATTATAAAAACAAGAGAAATATTATTTGCCTCACATTCAGAATTCTTTATTCCTGCAACATTGTCCAAAGAGTTATCTGGAAAAGAAAGGGCCATTTCCAACAGAATGAAAACCATGAAAAGCGCTCTACCCCTAGAGGTTACCTCTCCTCTTCATATGGCTTTATCTTGAACTTTCCCTCATGTCTTGAGTGTGAATGGAATGGATTTTAGAAATAGAAGAAATCACTGAGTCCAACCTGTGACTATTTCCTGAAGAGGAAACAAAGCTTTGTTTTAAAAAAAAAAAAAAAAAGAAGGGGTTTGTCCAAGTTAACAGAGTGAGATTCCTCATTGTCCAAAGAGATTCTGACTCCTAACACAACTGTTTCTCCTGGGTCACACTGAACTCCTAAGAAAAACCACGTCGTGTTCCTGTGTCTGAAGTCATTTATTTGTAGTTTCCTTTAAGCATCTTCCTACAAGAACAAAAAGTATGACTAGGATTTTGTGGGCAAGAAGCTGAGGCCAAATACTCCTTTTGCTTTCTGACTCTAACCCTGTTCCATGCTCAATCCCCTAAGCGTGTACAACTGGCTTGCTTTGTAATTCTGGGAAAGCTATTCAAATCTATAAGATTTAGTTTCTTTTGTAAATGGAGGGGATTTGTATTAATCAATAGAGTTGTGCTGAGGACCATTAACTGAGCTTCCATCGGCAAAGTATTTAGCACAGTGACTGCTCTGTAGTTAGATATTCAATGAATGTTGCTGTTTTATTGTAATAGTATGATTAAAGTGTTTCATGCCATAGTTAATTCATGATTCTTTGCTTATCTGAGGATAGGATGTTAAACTCCTGAAATAGCTAGAAAAACCAAACCAAAAAAGGAGACAGATTTCTCATAAGTAATTTAGTCTAATTTTTGGCTAGTTCCTAATTTTTTTTAATTGTGTAAGGCTGACTGCTAAGTGCTATTGTGATCATACAAAAACGTAGAAAGCACAGTTTTGGATTAACAAATGCTTAATAATAAGCCAGAAATAGGAAATGAGGTATTTTATGACAGTAAATACAACTATAAAAATAATTTTCTACAGAACTGTGAGACAAGTTCAAACTTTGAATATACAAGATAATATTCTACCCACACAAAATACAAGAAATTTAGTAGACAAAAATTCATGATGATCAACTTTGGATAAACCACCCAGAGTTGAAGAAGGACTCTTTAAACACCTACACAGATGTTCCCAGAAACCAGAGGGAACCAAAGTCTACCAGGAAGTCCCTAGTAGAATCAGAAAGTATTGCCACACACCCGGAATTATATTTTCCAAGTGGCATGTCACACATGGCCCAGGAGGGAGAACTTGTCCTCTAATCCTTGCATTAGTTAGAATGCAAACAAAAGTTTCAGTTATGTATCGGGCGCTTACATGCAGAGGAACCCTTGTTGCTGAGATGTATGAAAGAAGAGATGGAAATACAGCTGTCATACGACCCACATAGATTCAGGTATATCCTTTGGTTTATACCATCTGCATTGAAGAGTAAAGTATTTTTCTAAGACCTTTGCTTTAAATAGTTTAAAATTAAGATTTATTTTTAATAGCAGTTTTAGGTTCATAGCAAAATTGAGGGGAAAGTAGAGAGATTTCTAGTATCTCCCCCACCCATTCCCTATTATACCTTCCCCAGAGGGTATATTTGTTACAAGAGATGAACCTACATTGACACATTGTAATCAACTGAAGGCCAAGGTTTACATTAGTGGTAATTTTTGATATTGTTCATTTTATGGGTGTGGACACATATGTATAATGACATGTATTGATTGTTATAGCATCACACAGAGTAATCTCGTTGCCCTGAAAATCCTCTGTGCTGTGCATATTCATCAGTCCCTCACCCCAGCCACTGGCCACCATGGATCTTTTTGCTGTCTCCACAGTTTTGCTTTTTCCAGAATGTCATATAGTTGGAATCTTACAGTATTTAGCCTTTTCAGATTGACTTCTTTCATCTAGCAATACAGATTTAAGATCGCTTCTAGTCTTTTCATGTCTTGATAGTGAGCTGAATGACAATCCCATTGTCTGGATGTACCACTGTTTATCCATTTACCTACTAGAGGAGATCTTGCTCGCTTCCAGATATAGGTGATTATGAATAAAGCTGCTATAAAAATCCTATACATGTTTTAGCTCAGGAATATGTTTTCAACTCCTTTGGGTAAACTTTGCTTGAAACTAAGGGATTGCATATAATAGCACTTTACTTGCCTTTGTGTGTTGTCTAAGAAGCAGTTTGGTTGAATATTACAACAATAACAAATTCTGGAAGATTTAGCAAGAGGCGAGTTTTGTTTGTTTGTTTATGTATTACCTAGAAAAGTAGTTTGGGGTTGGTATGATAGCTCCAAGGTAATCAGAAACTTAATCTGAAACTTTTCATTTTCCATTTTCTTCAGGATATAGCTTTTATCCTTATGTTCACTTCATAAGATATCAGCTGCAGTTTCTAACCATCCCATCCACATTCCAGTCATGGAGAAAAAGAAGCTCAGATTCTCACAGGTCTCAGCTGAGTCAGCCTCAGAGCCTTCTTGGACAATACCACCCCCACCCCATCACCAATGGCTTGACTTGCCTGGATTTATATCTTGCTGGCCACTTAGAGCTGTAGACTAGGCTGTGAAAACAAATCCTTTAGCTGTGTGTATTTTTGCCCTGAATAAAGTTGGGTTGTTGTTTTTTAGTTACTAAGTCATGCCTGACTCTTTTACAGCCCCATTGACTATAGCCCACCAGGGTCCTCTCTCCATGGTATTTCCCAGGCAAGAATACTGGAGTGGGTAACCGTTCCCTTCTCCAGGGCATCTTCCCAACCCAGGGATGGAACTCATGTCTCCTGCATTCGAGGCAGATTCTTTACCACTGAGCCACCAGGGAAGCCCATAAAGTTGGGTGTTTGCTTGTAAAACAGAGAGGGAGAATGACTATTACACAGTAACTAAGTCTCTTCTACATTGTGCTTCACAATTCACAATCAGCTTAACTGATTGACTTGATTGAGGCTGTGAACTCAGAGATGCAATTTCTTTTATTTTTACAAAAAGTAGTAGTAGTAGTAGTAGTATTTCTGGCCAACATTTCCATACTGATTTATGGCTTACAAAAAAATCATCATATATGGCAACGATTTGCTTCTCACAGCAATGAAGAGAAGTAAATATTTTGTGGTCATTATCAAAGAATGAAATGAGCTCAGGAAAGCTCAGTATTGCCCAAGGCTAACCAGCCAGTAAGGTGATGCAACAAGATTCAAAACAGTTCTGAATGACTCCAAGCTTATGTTCTTTTATCTGAAAATTGATTAACAAGCCTTTCAAGTCTCTCTAATTATCTTTTTTAAACTACTGAGTCATGATTTTCCATTAATTCCATTCTTTAGTTGTAGTCAGCTATTTCTTTCCAGAGGGGTTAAAAAATCAAAATTATTTCATCTAGGTTAGAGAGACAAGAAGGAATGGAAAGCAAAGAAGGAAAAGAAACTAACTCTTGCAAGCATTATTTGCAAAGTTCTTTTCAAATGAATGTCCTCATTTTACCCTGGCATCAACCCTGTTGAGTAGGAAATGCTGTTCTGTAGATGAGGAAACTGAGATCAGAGAGGTTACGAAATTCCAGTTAGCTCACTCTGTTGGTAAATGACAGATGGGGATCTGAATGCAGCCCTTTCTGATTTCCTACCTGAACTTTGATTTTACTCATATCCTCAAAATATTTGGACGGTTGTTTCCTGATTTTTTTTTTATCCATACATCCTTACTGTAAGCAATAACAAAGGAGCAAAATGAAGTTGAAACTATGTCACTTGACTAGTAGAACTTCTGAATAATGAGGAAGAAATCAAAAAATAAGAAGCTGTGAACTGTTTGAGATGTTCATATGTGACACTTTAGGAAGATTCCAGATGTCTCTTTGCCCTGGTTGGTTTTAATATCTATTTTCTTTAAAGATAGGAGCTGTGCTTGATTTTTTCAGCTGACTCTGTCTACTTCTAAGTCCCCAGTAATAATAGCTATCATTGAACACAGGCTATTAAAGATTGCATGGAATATATCTATACTTTAAAAAAAAAAAGGTTGTTTATTCTTAAAGTACAATTGAACTGAATATCCTATACTTCTGTTTGCTAAATCTAGCAAACCTATATGTGACAGTTTTTTGTATTGCTTCACTGAATTCTTAAAATAACTCTTCAAAGGGTTAGATATGGTAATGTGTATCCAGAGAGATTAACTTCAAGGTCACATGATTGAAAAATGGTAATCTGAGGACTCACATTCACATATGTCAGCTCCATAGTCTATGGCCATAGTATATTTTCTCAAGATCTGCAAATAAAAACAAGCTTGACATCCTCTAACAATGAAAGAATCTGACTATTGATTAATTGTCCAACCAAAGGGCGGGAATCACATGAAAGCTACAAAGAATCCAAAATCTGTTTCCTGAAAAAGGCTAAAGTATGTGATATTTTTAATGTCTTCCAGACCATTAAAAGGAACAAGAAAGCGAAGTGTCCTCTCTTGACAATCATTAAAGCAGTGGTTCTCCACAAGGGGTGATTTTGTACACAGGGGGACATTTGGTAATGTCTGGAGACGTTCTTGGTTGTCACAGCTGGGGGTGCTACTGAAGTCTAGTGGGTAGAAGCCAAGGCCAAGGATCCTCCCACATGCACAGGCAGCCCCCACTGCAAAGAATTATCCACTCTCTCCATTCAATAGTGCTGAGATTGGGAAACCCCAAACTAAAATAACCTGTTGGGGTTTTAACACTTTTTCTTTTAAAGTTGTTATACTGCACAGAGAGCTGAAAAATGGCAGTTTAGGGCCTTCCATGACATGGAACCTCTCTGATCTCAATTAGCATCCATAAAATGCAAATAATTTTACCCATCTCACCAGGTTGTGATAAGAATGAAATACAATAAAATATCTTAAAAATGATTTTGTAGTTTACAAAGCACCCCTTAAAACAGATTAAGGTCCTCACAGAGCATTTGCAAAAAGGGTTTGAAAGCATATGTGTTCAGTCAAAGCTGCTATCTGTGTTTCTTTATATTCATTGTTTTGACCAAGTCAGTTTCATGTACCATAGCATAGAACGACTGCCCTCCCTCAACTAAAGGAGGAAGACTCTTTTGTGAACTTTGTTTGTTTAAACACTTTCTCCTTTTTTTGCAGGGCGGTGGTTAGAGAGAGCAAAATAACTTCTTCCTCAAACAAACAAATGCAAGAAATAGCCAATTCTGGTTGACAGAACGTGGTAAACAATGGCCGATTTTTAAAAGTTGATGGCCTTGGGGTCCATTTGATTGTGAGTGGTGCCTTTAGCATCTCTTGACAGATGAAAATTTGTCAAGTGAGAAACACCAGACTGACCTTGGCTCTGTATTACCAAACTCAAATAGGACATCATTCTGAGCGGGAGGGCAGTCCTCTTCCAGGGGGCTGAGGAGAGTTTCCAGGGCAAAACACTTTAGATGCTGGATTTTTTTAAGTTTTCTTACAGTTGAGGTTTCCGTGAGGGTCTGTACATTTCAAGAATCTAGTCTGTGTGAGAGTTACAGAACAGAAAGAGCAAGAAGAAGGCTGATGTCTGAAATAGAGAGACACATGTCAAAGATTTAGAAAGAGCAGCCTAAGGGCAGGGTTAAAGGTCTTTCCTCTTTGCTTCCTTATCACTTGTTCCTTGCAACTTACCATACTGAGTTATTGTCCATTTTCATGTCACTTTCCCCCATGAAACTGTGAACCCCTTAGGGAGAGGGAAATGAGTCTTATTTACTCTTTTAATAACAGTGCTGGCATGAAATATCTAGTATGTAGAATGTGCCTAGTGAATAACAAAGGATGAAAGAAAGAAGGAAATAGGAAGAAAGGAAAGTGAGAAGGAAGGAAGGAAGGAGGAAAGGAAGGAATTGCCCAGGACCTGACTTTGCATCATCAGATGCCTCATCGTTCTTGGCTCACCTTCCCACCTCCCACTCTGGGCATCCTCATCAGCCAGTCCTCTCAATTCCTTACCCCTTTGCCCATTTACGCAGCCATGTTGGTATCCCTTTTCATTGTCCCAATTTGAATGTGATGTTACAGCCCTGGACAACTACTCTTGATAATAGCCCAGGTGCTCATGCCTCTCCCTGGGCATCAGGGGTGCACCCTGGTGCCAAGCCCAGGTTCCCAGACACCTGCCTCTTGGAAAGGGAATCAGAAAATAATGCTTCAAACCAAGCCCCTCAAACAGGCAAGACCTATGAAATGCTGCCGGTTCACTCCTACATCAAGCCACACCTGAAGCCAGCAAGAGAGAAAATTATTCAACTTCCCTAATTTTCACCTGATTCATCTATGAAAGGAGGTTAAAAAATTTGCTGTGAACAGGATAACAGATATGCTATACTTGTACTTGGTATTTTATTTATGGTTGCTCATTGCTGAGCACAAACCTTCAAGCCGAGAACCTCCCTCACCATCATCAGGGGCCCACCTTGGACAGGTAGTTTTATTGGGCCTTGATGGCTTTCAGATGGCCCAATAATACAAATTCAGCTTAAGGGGGCACTAAAACATACATTTTGGTGTGCAGACTAGGCTGAGGTAACAAAAAGCCCAACTATGAAGCACTCCACATAACATGAGTGCATGCTAAATTACTTCAGTTCAGTTCAGTCTCTCAGTCGTGTCTGACTCTTTGCGACCCCATGGACTGCAGCACGCCAGGCCTCCCTGTCCATCACCAACTCCCAGAGCTTACTCAAATTCATGTCCATCAAGTCAATGATGCCATCCAACCATCTCATCCTCTGTCATCCCATTCTCTTCCTGCCTTCAATCTTTCCCAGCATCAGGGTCTTTTCAAATGAGTCAGCTCTTCGCCTTAGGTGGCCAAAGTATTGGAGTTTCACCTCCAGCATCAGTCCTTCCAATGAATATTCAGGACTGATTTCCTTTGGAGTTGACTGGTTTGATCTCCTTGCAGTCCAAGTCAATAGTCTTCTCCAACATCACAGTTCAAAAGCATCAATTCTTTGGCACTCAGTTTTCTTTATAGTCCATCTCTCACATCCATACGTGACTACTAGAAAAACCATAGCGTTGACTAGATGGACTTTGTCGACAAAGTAAAGTCTCTGCTTTTTAATATGCTGTCTAGGGAGGTCATAGCTTTTCTTTCAAGGAGTAAGTGTCTTTTAATTTCATGCTGCAGTCACCATCAGCAGTGGTTTTGGAGCCCCCCAAAATAAAGTCTTTCACTGTTTCCATTGTTTCCCCATCTATTTGCCATGATATGATTGGACTGAATGCTGTGATCTTACTTTTCTGAATGTTGAGTTTTAAGCCAACTTTTTCACTCTCCTCTTTCACATTCATCAAGAGGCTCTTCAGTTCCTCTTCACTTTCTGGCTTTCTGCGTAAGGGTGGTGTCATCTGCATGTCTGAGGTTATTGAGATTTCTCCCGGCAATCTTGATTCCAGCTTGTGCTTCATCCAGCCCAGTGTTTCTCATGATGTACTCTGCATATAAGTTAAATAAGCAGGGTGACAATACACAGCCTTAACATACTCCTTTCCCGATTTGGAACCAGTCTGTTGTTCCTTGTCCAGTTCTAACTGTTGCTTTTTGACCTGCATACAGATTTCTCAAGAGGCAGGTCAGATGGTCTGGTATTCCCATCTCTTCAAGAATTTTCCAGTTTGTTGTGATCCACAACAAACTTTGTTGTGGATCCACTTTGACTGTGATCCAGTCAAAGGCTTTGGCATAGTCAAAAAAACAGAAGTAATGTTTTTTCTGGAACTCTCTTGCTTTTTCTATGATCCAGTGGATGTAGGTAATTTGATCTCTGGTTCCTCTGCCTTTTCTAAAAGCAACTTGAACATCTGGAAGTTCGCGGTTCACATATTGCTGAAGGCTGGCTTGGAGAATTTTGAGCATTACTTTACTAGCATGTAAGATGAGCGCAATTGTGCAGTAGTTTGAGCTTTCTTTGGCATTACCTTTCTTAGGGATTGGAATGAAAACTGACCTTTTCCAGTCCTGTGGCCACTGCTGAGTTTTCCAAATTTGCTGGCATATTGAGTGCAGCACTTTCACAGCATCATCTTTTAGGATTTGAAGTAGCTCAGCTGGAATTCCATCACCTCCACTAGCTTTGTTCATAGTCACTTCAGTCGTATCCAACTCTTTGCCACCCTTTGGAATGTAGTCCGCCAGACTCCTCTGTCCATGGGATTCTCCAGTCAAGAATACAGAAGTGGGTTCCCATTTCCTTCTCCAGGGGATCTTCCTGACCCAGTGACCAAACCCAAGTCTCCTTCATTGCAGGTGGATCTTTACCAGTGAGCCACAAAGGAAACACTCTCTACATAGTAACACTTAGTTTATTTCTAAATCATTTAATGTCCCAGGATTATTTCAGGTCTGTGAATAGTAAGGAGTGAGACTCTGCTTCATGAGGTCATTCAAGGAATCCAGAATGAGAAAAGCTCTACAATTGTAAACCTGGTGCTTACAGTTACCATGGAGTTCCCAACTCCAGTCACCCTTAAAGATTAAAAGCACTTAGAAAGCACAAATGAGAGGAAATCTCATAATTTCATTGATTAGAGCTCAATCACAGGTCACAAAGAATGCAAGAGAGTCTGGTAAATGCAGTCTAGTTCTGAGCTCAGGAAAATAGAAGAGATACGGATGTACAGTTAATGGCATCCACCACAATAAGCAAAGTTCTATTAAAGGTGAAAGAAAATCAACTGACTTATGTATAATCACTGGTTTCTCCAAGGAAATGGTGGTGGTAGTTCAGTCGCTCAGTCATGTCTGACTCTTTTGTGACCCCATTGACTGCAGCCTTCCAGGTTCCTCTCTCCATGGGATTTCCCAGGCAAGAATATTGGAGTGGGTTGCCATTTCCAGGAAAATAAGAAATAGGAAAATGTGTTCAGGGGTTAGGGTGAGTGTGGTAGACAGGAGTTGGTGACTAAAAGAGAAAGTGAGATGGTGGGAAAGACCAGCTTTGCCACCTCTGATGGTCAGCTGGGAGGTGAGCAGTCTCTAGGGATTTTATGATCACCATGAAGCTCTGAAGGCAACTCTTTTCTTCCTCTAAGAGAACCCTATAATTTAGTGTCTTTTGTGCAATAACATGAGAAATCAAAGTTTTAATGGCCATTTAAGCAAACTTTACCATGCTGGGACTCATGAGATAGGACATTAGTTTCAGAACCAGAGTACTCTCAGGGATGGTGGTAGTTCATAACTTACCAGTGAGAGACTGGTACTCAACAAAGCACTCTTTGAAAATATAACTTAAAGACACTCTGAAAAATACGATATATACTTTGCAACCCCATTTGTGAGTATCAAAGAGATCAAATCCAAGTTCAAAAGAAAAAGTTTGATTTAGTCATTGAAAAACAGTCAAGTGAATAATGGCAATCAGCATGATTACAGAAATCCTTAATGTGTCCAAAAGCATTAAAAAATCTGCATGCTCTTGCATATTTTTTCCTTTCTCTACTATTTTCATTTTAAAATGAAGACGTAGGTGGAAATTTTTATTAGCATCTGGGTAAGGTCCCCTGCCAGTCAAGAAAGCCTTTATTAATCATTGAGATACTTACCCCATTTTTAAAGAACCATGACTCACCAACAATTACACAGCAATGAGGGCAGAGGTCACAGGATGTTGAATTTTCAAACTTTCCTAAGCATGTCTTCACTTCTGGAACACAGGGCTGCTTTAAGTGAATATGCATGTGTTTACTAGAGAGAAGCAGGGAAAGGAAAATGAGTTGTAATGAAGAAGTGATATTTATGTTAGGATTTCCTTTTCTTTTCAGTTTCAAGTTTAGTCTTAAGCATTTTCCCCCAAGGGAAAAAGGCACCCCAGAGAAAGAGCTGCTGTAGGCCCACCTAATTGCTCGTACCTCAGCACTTAGTTGGCAGTACACTGGGTCACATTCCCTCCCGTACCTTTCATCCAGGATGTTCTGGAAAAGACACAGTGAGAAGAAGAGAGGCAGATGAAGTACTTGGGAACCAGAAAAAATATTTGGTTTTCATTCAGCTGGTACTGAGGTTACTGTTTGAAAGAAAAAGCAATCAACAAAATACCTGGAAAAAAAGAGATGTTGCAAAACTCTTCCATTTCTGCTTAAATAGGGGGAAAATATTGGCCATAACTTCCATGAAGAGCTTGTATTCTCTTTCTTTTAAGTTTATCATCCTGTAAACCAAAAGGATGTCTGTCATTAGCTCTTCCATAGAAACGTATAGACCAACTGGTCCATCAGTAAAGGGATAACCTTTCATACGTGTACCCAGACACAGAGAATTGTGCAGCATGATATCTGTACATGCAAGGAAATAAGTTTGCCTGTTTTCATCAGATGGGCCCACTAGAAAGAAGGCATCCCTGGCCTCTGTCCTCTTTTGCTCAGGTGATGGAGGGAGTTAATTTGTTTAACCTCTGGGGCTCACGCTGCTTCCTCTCCTGCAAGGAGGTGCACAGTCTGGCTTGCACTCTTGGGTCAGCAGCTGCAGGAAGAAGAAATGGAAACTCTTCATTGTCATCAAGTCTCCTTCTTTGCCAAAGAACAATTGATCCCTGAAACTGCTAGCAGAGGGAAGAGGCTTTCCAAGGACAGCAGAAGGAAGAGACAAACTAACTCAAACGATCAGCCTCCCTTGGGACAGGGAGTAGTCTAGAAGCAAAGCAATAACAGGAGAGAGTGAGGAGGGTGGTGGAGGCTGCTGGGAAAGCAGAATGTTCTGTTCCAGCCCTGTGGGGGCAGGGACACAAGAGAGATCTGGGAAACTTGCTGAGATATGTCTCCACTTAGTAGGACTCTTTCTGTCATGTGATATGACTATTCCATTTTAAACATGCCTACAATGCTAACAGAATCTAAAGAGATCTAATTCCAACCAGCCCATGCATCCTTAAGATGATATGGGGGAAACAGGCATGGGGCTAGTTCATCATCACATCTGCAGAGAACATTCTTTAAATCTTGGGACTCATGAAAGAAGACTATGGATGAGGTGACCTCACTCACATGAACGTGAGAGCAGTATTAGTCCCTCAGTCATGTCTGACTCTTTGTGACGCCATGGATTGTAGCCCATCAGTTCCCTCTGTCCATGGAATTCTCCAGGCAAGAATACTGGGGTGGATAGCCATTCCTTCCTCCAGGAAAGTCTTCCCAAACCAGGAATCAAGCTTGGGCCTCCTACATTGCAGGCAGATTCTTTACTGTCTGAGCCATGAGGGAAGCCCTTCCTGCATGAATGTGGGAAAGAATTAAATGGTTAAAAAGGAACCCCTGAAATAAAGACCAAGTTTACAACTCACCGATTCTCTCTGAAAGAAATACTAAATCATGTACTTGAAGCAAGAAGAAAAATAAATCCAGAAGGAACGCCTGGGCTCAAACAAGAAGTCACATGAGAAAAGAAGGAAAGATGATGGCAAAAATATGGAAATGTGTCAAGGTCTTATCAACCACAAATATCAGTAGTACTGAGGGAAGTTAAAATTGGAGTGAGATGTAATTACAAGACACAGGGTTAGAGAAGGAAAGTGAGAGGAAAACTAAAGCTTCTAAGGTTCTCATCTTATTTTGAAGGAGAATAAGGTACTGATTTTAGGATTTCTTAGAAAGGTATAAATTTAAGTGTTCATGTTACTTGGTGATTTTTTTCTTATTAAAAAAAAAAACATAATATAAAACTAACATTGATTGATCCTGAGTCCATGGATGATTTTCATATAGTTTTCTGTATCTTATAAAAATAATTCGTTTACCTAATTAAAAAGAGAGAGAATATAAGTGAGGAATGGAAAATGGAGAGTGACAGAGAGTGAAAGAGAGAGAAGGAGAACCTAGTTATAGACCAAAGCAGTCAGGTTTCAAAGTTGCAGAACTAGTAAATAAAATGGCTATTCTGAGGCTAACCCATAAAAGGGAACAGTGGCCTTGTGTGGAATTGTTTAAAGGAAACAAATTGCTATGGAAATCAATCAAAAAGGCAGTTATTAAGGGGAAAAAAACTGGTTTGACTCCATGACTAAAACCTTAAGATTTTTTTTGCTAACAGTTAAAAGGAAATAATGAAGTCACATTGAAGACAGGAGTTGAACCCAGGGTAAGTAAGGAAGATCCAAAACAGACAAGTCCTAGCTCCTCCAACTCTTTGGCTAGGGGGAATTCCCAGAAGAATTATGATTCCCAGAAGAGTCACACTAAACATAATCTCCGAGCTCATATTAGAATTTCTAGAGTTTTAATTTCAATGTGACATGTATGTTATTACTTAAGTTCAAGTTTGTGAGTAATGTCCAGTCTCACTTACTTGGAGGGCTCAGTTCTTCCCAATGCTTTGTCATCTTCTAGGGCATCTAAGGAGAGAAGGCAATGGCACCCCACTCCAGTACTCTTGCCTGGAAAATCCCATGGACAGAGGAGCCTGGCAGGCTGCAGTCCATTGGGTTGCTAGGAGTCAGACACGACTGAGCGACTTCACTTTCACTGTTCACTTTCATGCATTGGAGAAGGAAATGGCAACCCACTCCAGTGTTCTTGCCTGGAGAATCCCAGGGACGGGGGAGCCTGGTGGGCTGCCGTCTATGGGGTCGCACAGAGTCGGACATGACTGACGTGACTTAGCAGCAGCAGCAGGGCATCTAAGAAGCCTCTTTAGGAGTTGCTTTAGAATCTAGACAGATACTAAGGCAGGTGGTCATGAACTCTAGAAGTGAATATCATTTCAACATCCTCACACAGGGAAGGCCTTGGCCATAGCCTACTGAGCCATCATTCACCACAAACCAGATGTGGGAGGGCTACATGTCTTGCTGGAGGGGGCATAATTTGTGAATGATCAAGGCATCATTAAAAACCAGGTCTCTCTAAATGTGAAGCTCATAGTCAGCCTACTCATTTGGAGCTGAGTGAGAGACAACACAGAATTGTGATAAGGGTCCTGGTGAGCAAAGACCTAGGACTGCGGCTGAGAGAATGGTTTTCATTTGAACATAACTTTTTAGGTTTAGTAAGGCTGGGTTGGAGTTGGAAGAGATGGAAAATTTAAATATCAGGATGTGCATATCCAGGGAAAATGGCTAAAACATTTATAGTCACATCAAAGGTAATTGTGTCCTGCTATCTATTGGTTTACAACACACTTTTAGGCATATTTGTTAAAACATTGTCTGATTTTTTTTTTTTTTTTAAACATTGTCTTATTAAAGACAAGTAGTCACCTTGCGGTGGAGAAGGCAATGGCACCTACTCCAGTACTGGAGTATCCTGGAGAATCCCATGGAGGGAGGAGCCTGGTGGGCTGCAGTCCATGGGGTCGCTAAGAGTCGGACACAACTGAGCGACTTCACTTTCACTTTTCACTTTCATGCATTGGAGAAGGAAATGGCCTG
>NW_011494717.1:1220684-1231827 GCF_000754665.1 Bison bison bison | reverse complement strand
ACGACTGAGCGACTTCACTTTCACTGTTCACTTTCATGCATTGGAGAAGGAAATGGCAACCCACTCCAGTGTTCTTGCCTGGAGAATCCCAGGGATGGGGGAGCCTGGTGGACTGCCGTCTATGGGGTCACACAGAGTCGGACATGACTGAAGTGACTTAGCAGCAACAGCAGTCACCTTGAGGGCTTCCCTCATAGTTCAGTTGGTAAAGAATCCATTGGTAAAGTCACCTTGTAGGAATGAAACTTAGTATATTTTCCTGTTCCATAACTTACAAGAAATTTTTAAAATTGTTCATTCAGTTCAGTTCAGTTCAGTTGCTCAGTCGTGTCTGACTCTTTGTGACCCCATGAATCGCAGCATGCCAAGCCTCCCTGTCCATCACCAACTCCCAGAGTTCACCCAGACTCATGTCCATCAAGTCAGTGATGCCATCCAGCCATCTCATCCTCCATCGTCCCCTTCTCCTCCTGCCCCCAATCCCTCCCAGCATCAAAGTCTTTTCCAATGAGTCAGCTCTTTGCATGAGGTGGTGGTTGTAAATTGCAAAAAAGGGAAAGACATGGAGCAGTTTTTCATTTGGAAAGTAGCTTGGAACTAAAATGGATAAACAACGAAGTACATTTACTTTAGATTAGCTTTGGGATGTTAGTGCTGGAACATAGGTCCATCTACGACATAAGAAGGCCATGAGGTCCATCTCCTGCCTCCAGAAAGACATCCCATTAAACAGATTCAGCTCTCCCTTCCTGCAACAAGGGGCTTATTATTCCTACCCACTAAACTCCAGGGAATACTTGGCAAGAAAAGTCTGAAGACGTTTTTAGTCGGCACAGTTGAAGTGTGTTACTGATATCTGGTAGGTGGGTTCAAGGATGCTGCCATACATTTGACAAAGGACAGTCTCTACAATAAAGAATTGTCTGGCTCCAAATATCAAGAGTGCCAAGGATGTATGCATCCTATAGCAGCACTATTTACAATAGCCAAGATATGAAAGTAACCTACATTTCCATCAACAATGAAAGGAAAAAGAAAATGTGGTTTATATATATATATATATAATATATATAATGGAATATCACTTAGCCATAATAAAGAATGAAATAATGCCATTTGCAGCAATATGGATGAATGTAGAGAATTTCAAACTAGTAAAGTCAAACTCTGGAGAAGGACAAATATCATATGATATCCCTTATATGTGGAATCTAAGAAAATTATGCAAATGAATTCTTTATAAAACAGAAATAAACTCAGACATTAAAAAAAAAAAACTTATGGTTACCAAAGGGCAAAGAGGGGAGAATTGAGATTAACATATATACCACTGTATACAAAATAAACAACAAGGACCTATTGTACAGCACAGGGAATTATATTCAATATCTTGCAATAACTTATAATGGAAAGAAGCTGAAAAAGAATGTATATATATATATGAGAAGTGAAAGCATTATTTGTTCAGTCATGTTCAGCTTTTTGCAACCCTATGGACTGTAGCCTGCCAGGCACCTCTGTCCATGGGATTTTCCAGACAAGACTAGTGGAGTGGGTCACCATTCCCTTCTCCAGGAGATAATCCCAACCCAACCTGGGACTGAACCCAGGTCTTCCACATTGCGGGCAGATTATTTACCATCTGAGCCACCAGGGAAGCCTAGTATGTATGTGTGTGTATATATATATATATACATACCCATTCATTTTGCTGCACAAAACATTGTAAATCAATGAAGTATACTTCAATAAAAAATTAAATTAGAAAAATAAATATATGTTTAAAATAAAGCTTGCCCCTTTTGTATTAGTTGCATTTATTCTAACATAACAATTTATGTCTTTTGATGTCAATCAAGAAGAATTAAAACTTTGATTCATGAAGGAAAAAAAAAGTACCAAGACTGAGATACTTTGCCTCATTGAAATTAACAACAGGAAGCTTCTCTTGGAGTAATTATTAGTCTGTAGACTCTCGAAGGGACTCTAATGCTCATGTCTATTACTTTCTGGAATTAATAAAACAGAGTAGGCTGAAGAAGTGACCACACTAATATTTGACCTAAAATGCAATATGCATTTTACTGTGTCTTAGCCTCACCTCTGATCAATTTCCATGTGTTTCTGCAACACAATAGAAATCCAGCTACACTAAATCATTCCTCTTCAACATGGTCCACAGTTAAACACTACCACTTACAAGGTACTTGAGTTTCTAGGCAATACCTCTACGCATAATGTATGTCTTAAAAAATAATAACATTCTGGCCAGTGAGTTCCTGATCACAGCTCACTGAAGGAAATTAACTTCTGTGAGCAGCTGTGTTAACCACTGGCTTCAAGGAATGATATTATAATATAAAATTGAAGATTACTATATGTAGGGAAAATAATCTCTTTAAAATTGTCCATCATCTGGTTTTAATGAGAAAACTGGCCGTTTGGAGGCTGATGCCAGAAGAACCAACTCATTATTTCTCAGAGCCTTCATCCCATGTTAGAAGAATGTTGTGGGATTTACAATACGTCTCATTGAATTCTGTACCCCAGTTTGGAGATTTAGGGAAACTGAAGTTACTTATTCACAAACAGCAGAACAAAGGGTTAGCTTGTAGGGTCACTAGAGAGCCGGGAACCCTTCTCAACTGGGCCCTTTGAGAGTCTCCCTACTCCCTGGTCTGCTGCTTCGAGACAAGCTCAACAGAGAGCTAGGGAGGCACTGCTCCAGTTTTGGGTGTGCCTAGCATCACTACTGCGTGTGTGTGCTCAGTCAGTTGTGTCCAACTCTTTGCAACCCCATGGTTGCAACCACCTGTCTCTTCTGTCCATGGAATTCTCCAGGCAAGAACACTGGAATGGGTTGCCATTTCCTCCTCTAGGGCATCTTTCCCACCCAGGGATCAAACCCTTGTCTCCTGCAATGACAGGCAGATTCTTTACCACTGAGCCCCCTTAGAAGCCCGTCATCACTTCTACCCGAGGACGCAAAGAACATTTAAGGCATTCCACATGCTTTTAACAGCAAGTGGAGTAAACCTGGATAGATCTTCTCCCAGTGCCAGTGGGCAAGATCAGTGCTTAACAACAAAAACTGATCGTATCCCAGAGAATGCCCCAGGTAAGAAGCACATGGTTCATTCTCACTTCCCCTGGGGTGGTCAGAGGTTTCCAAGGGAGGGTACAGAGACCCACACTGGGAGTCAGCACCCCGGGACCTCTGGGCTCCATTCCCACCTCTGCCACGGACTTGGACACCTTTGCAGCAGCTGATGATTGCCTCATGGTTCAAAGAGCTTCTGTTGGAGGCCCCTGATCTCCCTTAACTTGCACACCCAGTTTGTTCTCAGGGCAGCACAGGCACACAGATGTGTGGCCCAGTCATCTCAGGAGGGCCTGGGGTAGGAGGACTGCCCAATGAGGCTCTCTGTGGGGCTCTGGCATTCTTTCCAAAAGGCATGCTTTCAGTTGGATGCTAAGTAGCATTTGACAAAATAGAGGCAGCAAAGAGTGGCGATGGAGCTCCGTTGGGTGAAAACACTGGCAGTTCGGGCAGGTACAGCCCTGGGTATGCAGACAGAAGGAATAGGTGAGGGAGTGCAAACTTGGGTTGAAATCATATTGTAGGAGGTGTTGACTGACCTGGAAAGAATTACTGGGAAGTCTTGTTGGGAAATAGGCAGTGAACTGGGAAGGACAAGAGAAGAGGACGTGGGATTTCCTGATAGTCCAGTTGTCAAGACTCTGAGCTTCCAACACAGCGTGCGTGGGTTTGATCCCCGGTGGGGCAAGTTCTGAATGCTGTGAGGGCAGACAAAGAGGACCTGGAGTGCCAGAGCTGTAGAAGTGAAGCCGTGTGGAAATGTTTCTCTCTATGTAACCAAAAACAGATTCTCTACTCCTCCGAGCCACCAATTCCTCAACTTGAAGTAGGGATTATAACCTACTTTGTAAGAACATTGTAAGAATTAAATCAGATCATGTATGCAAACTATTCAGCAGGGAGCCTGTTCTCATGGACACTACATTTGATGATAGTCCAAAGTCATCAATGGCCTTCATTCAACCCACTCAGTCCAACACTTAATAATCAAAGAATATCCAGCCAAAGCCAAAGCTGACTCTGGGTCCTCTTAAATTCTCACTGATTTTGTAGTCAGTTGATGGCAAGGTTGTCTCTCCATTAGTGTGGAGACTCTTCAAAGACATATGTATCTCCGAGTCCTTGGCTTCTAGCACAATAGAAAATTACAAAATCATGATCCAAATGAAGATTATTTTTTAAAAAAAGAAATGCCTTCTATTTACAAGGCAGACCATTTCTCAGGGTTTGCTATTGACCACCCCACCCTGATTTTATAATCTTAGGAGGAAATGATCTGTGACTCTGTGATTACCCATCTCACTGGGTCCCTGGTAGCCTTCCAGAGTCAGTCACCTGCCAGCTCCTCACATCTGGCACCTGACCTCACCCTTCTAGGATGCAGTTTCCTCATCTGTGATAGTCCCTTTCTGGTCTTGCAAAATGTACTTCTGTACCTTTTACAAGAACATGTTGGACTAAAGTTCTTAGAGACACAAGCTGTTAGGCCCAGAAAAAAAAATCTTCATTAGCATTTGGCCCAGGTTTCGCAGCTTCCCTTTGGGACTCAGATTTGTTTGAGAATCTGATGAAAGCTGTGAAGGCTCAACCCAGAAAAATGCACCAACAGGCACCATTCTGCTTACAACATCAGGGGCATCTGGGCTCTTAAGCATATGTGAGGATCCCAGGCTAAGAACCTGGGTTCTAAGTCAGAAACAGAGGTGAAGAAGGAGGGTGACTGGTTCAAGGTCACCCAGTTAAGTCTGTGAATACAGTTTCAGATGTCACTCAACAGTTTGCAATGATCATTTCTCATACATGATACATTACCATATGAAAACATTTTGTGATTGCAACAACTTCATAAACTGGGTCAAACGGTATTATTATTATTCATGATCTGGAATATTTAAAGGGTGTGGAGACTGTATAACTTCCCTAGAATCCCACAGTGAAGCAGAAGCACAGTTTGGGCTTTCAACCTGGCTATCCTGATTCTCACTGCTTTCTCCTGGCCACACCACAATTCTGAAAGCAACCTACTGTGTGTTCAGTCACTCAGTCTGACTCTTTGCAGTCCCATGCACTGTGGCCGTCCAGGCTCCTCTATGGGATTCCCAAGGCAAGAACACTGGCCTGGATTGTCATTTCCTTCTCCAGGGGGATCTTCCCAACCCAGGGACTGAACTCATATCTCTTACATCTCCTGCACTGGCAAACAGATCCTATACCAGTAGTGCCACCAGAGTGAAAAATGGGCAGGAAGAACCTTGACAAAGAATCACAGGAACAGTGCAGGGGCTAACCAGGAGGATCTAGGAAGGCTTCATGGGCCTTGATTGAAAGGGCTTCCCTGATAACACAGTTGTTAAAGAATCCGCCTGCAATGCAGGAGACCCAGGTTCAATTTCTGGGTCTGGGAGATTCCCTGGAGAATGGATAGGCTACCCACTCCTACCCAACCAAGTATTCTTGGGCTTCCCTTGTGGCTCAGCTGATAAGGACTTAGCCTGCAATGTGGGAGACCTTGCAGGTCTCGGAGCCTTGTGGGTTCCGATTCCTTGGTTGGGAAGCTACCCTGGAGAAGGGAAAGGCTACGCACTCCAGTATTCTGGCCTGGAGAATTTCAGGAAATTCCAGAAAAAAACAAAGGTGTTTTCTGCCTGGAGGTATAGAGTGGATTGCAGCAATTGCTGGCACAGTAAAAGCTTAAGGAGACTTTACTGCATCCTGGGGGCATGAAATTGTGTACAGATGGGCAGGCTCCCCATTCAGTAAGCAGGTAAAACAAACAAATAGAGTCATTATATTTTTACCACCATAGCTATTCTGTAGACGAGGAAACTGAGATCAGAGAGGTTATGAAATTCCAGTTAGCTCACTGTCAGTAGGTGACAGATGGGGATTTGAATGCATCATCAACAATAATGTTTTTAATATGTATATAACATAATATATTAATATTTTATAATAGATATAGATAGATATGGGATTCCCTGGTGGCTCAGACGGTAAAGCATCTGCCTGCAATGTGGGAGACCCGGGTTCGATCCCCTGGTCAGAAAGATCCCCTGGAGAAGGAAATGGCAACCCACTCCAGTACTCTTGCCTAGAAAATTCCATAGATGGAGGAGCCTGGTGGGCTACTGTCCATGGGGTTGCAAAGAGTCGGACAGGACTGAGTGACTTCACTCATATATATAGATACCCTGATATTATGTATTCTATTATATATAGGCAACATATTATCAGGTATATTTACTTATAATTAGTCTTTAATATTATGTTAACTATATTATTTATAAAAACAAGATCCTGCTGTATGTATTATATATTCTGTTTTTTTTTTTTTCTTGTTCATTTTTCTGGCAATTACTTTTTTTTTGTTTCACTAAACTTTCAATAAACCTAACATCCATACTTTCTACTTTCCTTAACTCACCAAAATATATAACATTTACGGATGGTTGGGGCAAACTCATTCCTTTTTATTTTTCTTCTCAACATTTTTTTGGCCATGCCCCATGGCTTGTGGGATCTTAGTTACCTGATCAGGGATCGAACTGGTACGCCCTGCATTGGAAGTGCAGAGTCTTAGGTACTGGACCATTAGGGAAACCCCTCATTTCTTATCCTGGATCTTAATGTACTTTGAAAAGTTATTTCAAGGTGGTGGCTAAAGTTTGTTCCTACTTTTTTAACAGGAGATCGTAGCTTGCCTCCTTTAGGGAAAATCTTTTCTTCCAGTAAACACTATGATACAACAAAGGAGCAATTTATCACAAGGAAATGGGTTTTCTACTTACTGGGTCATTCAAATTAAGCCAGCTGCTGGCAAAGATAACATCTACATTCAGTTGACATAAGAATGCTTCAAATATAAGCATTGGTGGCTGTATGGCTATTATAATTCTCAAGTTCGGTTTACCACAAAATAGATTCACATGAGTTCTGAGTAGCTGGGAAAAGAAGTTGAAAAATAAAGTGTATTCAGTTTTACCTGGGTTGGTCTTTTAAATGGCCCAACACAACTTATTCAATGCCTCTGCAAGGGAGTATGGATTTTACCACCCAGAAAAAAGCCAGGTTCTCTGGACACAGAACACTTTCTAACTCAGACTCTCTGCCTTTCAAGTAGGCGGGAAGGACCACCTCATTCCATCCTCAGCGTTCTAGGATCCCGTGGTTGGTCTCCAAAATCACCAGTACAAATTCAACTTATTCACTTGTTTAACAAAGATTTACTGAGCAGGGATCGCATGTCACTTGCTGGGGACACATTAGTGAATAAGGCAGGCTTACTCTCCCACCTCCTGGACTTTAGGGCGCACCAAGCAGGAGCTAGAGGATGCTGTGGATCCGAGGGCAGTGGGGATCCTTTTGCATTCTTTGTTTTTATACTTAATCTGTGGCTCCGCTCTGGTCTCCAAACCAGGACTGGGCTCTGAACTGGGCTAATAGGCTCTTCTGTCCCTGCAAGTGTGGGTGAGCACACGAGATGAGTAGCATGGTGGCTAATTGCCTTTAATTTTTTCCTCTGAGGCACTGCTGCTGTGACCTCTCTTCCTTGGAAAGCTGGATCTGGCAAGTTCTAGGGCGTTCTATGTGGCATCAGGGGAATTTGGAATGAGAAAAACCTGTTTTCCCCATGTTACCAGAGACCCCCTCCTCCCTGACTCATCTGTAAGCCATGTGGCTCCTTAAGGAGAAGATCTGTCTTCTGTTCTCATCCAAGCTGATGCTCAAATGGTCAGGACCCAGAAAAAGCCAATGCAGTCATTCTAAGAGGAACCTCTTCTTTAAGGGCTGGAACTGGCAATGCTATTAGCCATGGGGCAAAGCAAGTTCCTCCTACCAACCAGAATGTCAACTTTGTCTCTCTGATGGTCTAACTTCTGTTCTAAGAGTCTGTTTATGCTCCTGCCTCCAACAGGAGGTTTTTCCTAACACCAAGCTCACTCCTAGCTTTTACTTGCAGCCTTCACTGAGATCTGCCGCATTCTGCTTCTTTTTGCAGTAACACTGCCAGATGCTTCTCTCAGGTCTTGTCCCTTACAAAACGTTATTGCTGTTTAGTCGCTAAGTTGTGTCCGACTCTTTTATGACTCCCCTGGACTGTAGCCCATCAGGCTCCTCTGTCCATGGGATTTTCCAGGCAAGAAAACTGGAGTGGGCTGCCATTTCCTTCTCCAGGGGATCTTCCTGATCCAGGGATTGAACCCGTGTCTCCTGCATTGGCAGGCGGATTCTTTATCACTGAGCCACTAGGGAAACCTTTACAACACATGAAAAGAACAAATATGCAGAAAATTCTCTGTGACTTCAGTGGGAAGCCACTAGACTGTACTTTCTTTAGGGGGAGGCAGGTTAGTACAGTACTACCCTGGTGGCTCAGTTGGTAAAGAATCCACTTACAATTCAGGAGACTGCTTGCAACGCAGGAGATACGGTTTCAAACCCGGGGTCAGGAAGATCCTCTGGAGAAGGAAATGGCAACCCACTCTAGTATTCTTGCCAGGATAATCCCATGAACAGAGAAGCCTGGCAGGCTCTAGGTCATGGGGTCAAAAAGAGTCAGGCACAACTGAGCAATTGAGCATATATACATAGGTTAGTACAATGCTTAAGAGGGTGACCTCTTGAATCAGACTGCCTGGTCAAAATCCTGGCTTCATCACCTACCAGCTGTCTACTTTTTGGCAAGTTGCTCAGCCTTCTTGTATCTTTGCTTTCTCATCTCTAAAGGGGAAAAAGTAGTACCTACCTCTAACCATATTTGCAATAATTAAATTATTTAACACATGACAAGTATATAGAACAGCCCCTGACACTCCAGTAAACATCAACAAAGTTATTATTATTCTTACTTTTAGGGTTGAGACACCTCGAAGTAATTTCTCACAGAATTATAGGTGAATAGATGAAATAGATGAATAGATGAAAGAACTTGGAAGTAATTTGATCCCATCTTTCACCTGAACTTCATGACTGACTGGTAAAAAGATAACAAAGCAAGATTAAGTTTTTCAAAATATCTTAAAATCCTTTGTACCTCTTCAAATATCAGCTTATGAAAAAGAGCACAATTGGACCCAATAATATACTTCCTCTTGAAGCCTTGGGTCACCATGTAAGCACTTTGACTTTCCACAGCCTATACAGATGGAAAGGCCATACTGAAAGGCCCTGAGACTGTATGGAGAGAGGAGGAGGCAGGAAGAAAGGAGGGAGTGAGGGAGGGAGAGAGAAAGTGAGAGAGAGAGACAGAGACAGAGCGACAGAGATGCTCTAGTAAGCCCCCACTGGCTTTGGACCAGCTCCTGCTTTCCCAGCTCCTGCCTCTAACTTCCCCTTGCCAGGACTGTCTAACCCATCTCTCCCCAAATTCCTGACCTTTGAAAACTGTGAGATATAATAAAATGGGTGTTGTTATTTTATGCTACTAGGTTTCGTGATGATTTGTTAAACACGAAGAGATAACCAGAACAGATTTTAATTTCTCAATCGGAATCTTTCTTTACTCTCTCTTTTTTTTCTGTACACAGGAATGAGTTCAGAAAGGAGAAGGCTTAGAGTCTTATTAAAACTACCACCTCTTTCTAGAGCGTTGGCACACTGATTCTTACCTGTAAGAATTCAAAGAGTGGGTTTTTACCCCAACAGAAGAAAAACAGAAAATGCTGCTTGCTCTAAGTATAATGTCATTGAATCATGGCTTATCATTGAGAAAAAAGAGAAAAGGAAAAAAAAAAAAAAAAACGATGCTGTAGGACCCTGCGAAACCTGTCATGTATGTGCAGGTCCTGGACTCGGCTGGGCAGCTGGAGACACCTCCTTCTCACGTGCCCACTCTCCCACAGGCTTTGTCCCAGGGTTCCCAGGGAGGTTCCGACGGTAAATGTGAACCGCATTCCTCCTCGGACCACTTCCCAGTTTGACAAGCTCCGAGGAAGCAGCACATAAAGCGGTACAGGAAATGCAAGACATCTGTACTGGAGCCTGGGAACACACTTTCCCCGGTCCCCTTGCTGGTGTGGTCCTGGCATGGAGCGGGGCCTCTGGAGAAATGAATTAAAGCAACAAGTCCAGTGGAGAACATGGGATTCCACTTCCATTCATCTTCCTTATTTTGCAAACACCACATTCTGCAAATCCCATGCCAGTAAAGCTCTTGGATCAGCCCTCAAATTCTTCTGGATCCTTCAGGGAGGAGATGTCAGGGCTGGCCAAGAATCTAAGTGGAAACTGATGACAGAAGCTGACATTAATCAGCTACACAGTATGTTCTTCCCAGCAGGTTTCTTCCAATAAATCAAAGGCCAGCAAATCCAAGGGGTGTTTAGCCATGAGAGAGCAACTGTTTGCTGTTCTCTTTCCTTGCTAAAGATGATGAATTTAATGTTTAATTGAATCCAACACTGGTGGCCGTGGGAGTGTTTGCAGTAGGTGTTGGGTCCACATACCACATACGGTCCCATTTCCTCCCAGGCCAGGGGCTTTGGGCGAACATCCCCTGCTCCACATGGCTCATCGTTTATATTGAAGTTTTCTGGCCAAACAGAGCCACCACCCTATCTAGTGATCTGAAACAGACTCACTCTTTCAAGTTGGAATCCTCAGGCTGTTTTGGTGACCAAATAATTCTTTTCCTTCCTGTAAGACCTAATTAAGGTACTTAAAGATATTAATGTAATAATGCCTGTTTAAAATCCAGCGAGGGCCAAGCTCTTTCAACATCAGCATGTGCTGCCGGGGTAAGATGCAGGACTTGGAGAAGAGGAGAGTCTTGGGTCTGAGGCCATGCCCCACCCAGCCTAGCTGTGCCACTATAACCACTTCTTAACCTCTCTGAGCAGCTTTTTGTTATCTTTAGAAAGGATCAGATCGAAAACCATTGATTTGTGGTGAAAATAAAAAAAAAAGAGCTGTGGAAAGGCAGTTCTTACACTGAAAAATTACTTTGGCAAAGTAGAATTTCTGTGATTTGCCCTGTTAATAAAATTTGCCAAAGAACATGAAGAAATGGAGTGACTCTTGCAGCAAGAAGCTATGCAGGAGAAG
>NW_011494717.1:1171313-1220584 GCF_000754665.1 Bison bison bison | reverse complement strand
AAGTGAACAAAAAGAAAGTGCCAAGGTCTCAGCAATAGACCCTTGCTGAGAAGAAGAATAGAGAAGCAAAACTCTCTTCTAGGGTAAATATCTTGATGGAGGTAACATATTTATCTCCAAGTCGAGACCCATAACAGACCTATCCTAGGCCAATAAATGGCAACTCTATGGAGAAAAATTCCGCTGATTACAGCCAGATCACAACTTGGATAATTAAGGCAAGTGTTTCTTGGGCATGAATAATAATTAAATTGAAAAGTTACTTTGCATGGTTTTGGAAAATAGACTGATATGTGTCTGATATTTTTCAACTTTTACTCCATAAAAGTGTTGACTTTGGCAAGAAAATGAATATGAAGTCTGATATTCTGTATTTCCTTAATAATTGCCAAAATAAGACACTCAAAATTACTTATATTTACATTTTTCCCAAAATATCACATTTGTTATTACTTTAGAATCCAGAAATAAGCTGGGTAATTATCATATTTATCTTCATATACAGAAACTGAAGTTCAGATGGGAAAAGTGATTTGTCCCAGGTCCTGTAGATACCTGTTGGCAGAGTCCACTCTGGGACCAGCTTTTCTGAGTCCTCTTCAAATCAATCTGTGCATTATGCTTCAAATGGTCATCTTATTTGGGCTTAATTGCCTAAGATGATTTTGTGACATGTGTCAAAACTGTTAAGAATTTCATCCTAGACATCTCACAAAATGGTATCCAACTAGCCTGTATGTAGCTGGTAACCACATCTAGACATATGTTTATGAAACTGACTACGGATGCATAAGATTCTTGCCCCATTCACTTTCTTCTCTGAAAGAGATGGTGTCATATGTGTCCATATAAAGATTTTGAAGTTGGAACAAATTCTTGTTGGGTCACTGACTAGCTGTGTGACCTTAAATGAACTTCTCTCTGGATCTTGATCTCTTCTTGTGTAAAATGGGGCTAGTATCTTTTGGATTAATTTTATTGGTGTATAGATGCTTTGCAATGTAGTGTTAGTTTCTGCTGTACAACAAAGTGAATCAGCTCTATGTTTCTATCAGTTCAGTTCAGTTGCTCTGTCATGTCTGACTCTTTGCAACCCCATGGACTGCAGCACATCAGGCTTTGCTGTCCATCACCAACTCCCAAAGCTTGCTCAAACTCATGTCCATTGAGTCAGTGATGCCGTGCTTACACATCTCCCCTCTTTTTTGGATTTCCTTCTCATTTAGGTCTCTAGAGAACATTGAAAGGGCTTCCTTGGTTGCTCAGAGGTAAAGAATCTGCCTAGAATGCAGGAGATGTGGGTTCAATCCCTGGGTCATGAAGATCCCTTGGAGAAGAGCATGACAACTCACTCCAGGATTCTTGCCTGGAAAATCCTATGAACAGATGACCCCTATGGGGTCGCAAAGAGTCAGATGTGACTGAATACTCACATAAGCATGCATGAACATTGAAATGAATTTTCTGTGCTATACAGGTAGATTCTCATTAGTTGTCTCTTGTTCACATGATATCTTTAGTGTATATATGTCAATCCCAATATCCCAATTTATTTCACTCTCCCCCCAAATGGGGTTAATATTACTTAATAGGGTTGATGTGAGATGAAACAAGCCAATGTAGCCTAGTGTGCTCAGTCACTCAGTCATTTCCAATTCTTTGAGACGCCATGGACTATAGACTGCCAGGCTTCTCTCTCCATGGGATTTCCCAGGCAAGAATACTGGAGTGGTTTGCCATTTCCTCCTCCAGGGAATGTATGCTTACCTCTTTCTAATCATCTGAGTCTCAACTCTAAATTCTCCTCCTCAAGAAAGACCTTTTCAGACTCTAGTAGCTAAATAGCCTCTCCCTCAGCATCCATTGCTATTAATGCTAACATCCTATTTTCGGAAAACTTTTCATTACACGAATTTATAGAATTCACTTATTTGTTAATGAGTTTATCTTTTGTCTTTCTTTTTAAAACTGCAAGTTGCAAGAGAGTAGAAACTTGACTTCTTACTGCTTCTCAAGGACAGCAAGATATAGTTAAACACCCACTCAGGGGATGCTGCTCACATTGTATTAAATGTTAAAAGCAGCTCCTTATCCTGTATTAATACAGCGCAGTCTTTTTGGTTCTACAAGTGTCAGCCTTGCTGCTTTGCAATCAATGCTTAATAAATCTTTCTGTGCACAAAGTGAATGTACAATCATCACAGAAATTGTATATTTCTTGCCAGGGCCTATGATAAAGCCTGGAAATGCAGAGACGAATAAAACATAGTCTCCGCTTTCCATACTATAGCATTGAAATTCTTTATTCCTCTAATGTGGTTGTAAGATACAAATAAAGCAAAATAGTTAGCTTCATAAGACTTCCTATTTATAGAATCCGTTTTGAAAAACATTTTACTATTTTGCATTGTTTAGCTTTACCATGATCATCAAAACTAACATGATTTCCTGCAGAGTTCTGTGCTGGTCACTGTCAGGGTACAGAAATGATTTAAGTATGGTCCTGTATTTGCCATACTCTAAACAAATATTTTCAATTTTCAGACTCAGAGATGATAGAAGATTTTGGTTGGCTGATGTCTAGGGTACAAATGTACCAAACACCACAGGCTGAAGTAGCTATTCCATCCATTGGCCACCCTCGGCTATGACCTGGTATACAAAAGATCAGTGTTTTCCTCTTTCTCCACACATCTACAGCAGATGAAACATGAACAAGGAGGATTCCAGACCAATGGGCAAGGCTGATGACGGGCTTAGGGTGTCTAGAGACTAGCTTTGCAGCTCTTCAATGCAAACATTGCTTGAGTGAAGGCAGGATGTTGTTAGCAGTGTGTGTGTGTGCACGCGCTCAGCGGCTCAGTCATGTCTGACTCTTTGCAACCCCATAGATTGTAGCCCACCAGGATCCTCTGTCCATGGAATTTTCCAGGCAAGATACTGGAGTGGGAGTGTCATTTCCTACTCCAGGGGATCTTCCCAACCAGGGACTGAAACTGCGTCTCCTGCATCTCCTGCATTGACAAACAGATTCTTTACCACTGTGCCACCTGGAAAGTAGAGGAGAACGTGTTTTTTCCTATTAGCAGAAGGGAGTGTGTCTGTGTGTATGTGTGTGTGTGTGTGTGTGTTTTCCCTACCTCCAGGTGGACATTTGCCCACATTGCAAAATGGGTACCCTGCCATTTATTGATTAATTCTCTATCTTTCACTGAAAGGCCAGATCCTCAAAAGCCATGGACACAAAATTCTATAGAAATATCACATGAACAGCAACAAGGGCTGTTGTCAGGATATGTGATGCCCCCCCAATATGGTGCTATAGTCATTCACACTGTACAATTTACATCAGTGAACACAGGCCACACCACTCTAGATTCCAAGGACACAATCTAGAGCATTGAGAAACAGAGAGATGAAGTCTTGAGGCGGTATTTTAATGCTTCGCTTAAATTCTAATCCTCTTTCTCTGTTCTCTAGTGGTTTTCCACCCAAGCCACTTGTGACTCTAGAGCAGAGTCTGTTAGATCTTGGTTGTTTCTTGGCCCTCCCTGACATCAGCTCAGTCCGGGTGTTACAATCTCAATTAATCTTTCACTGGTTTATACAAGGGCCTCAGATACCATCCTATCCCACCGTTTGACTACAGATGAGGATGTGTGAGGGAAAACTTGGCTCCCAGAAGTGGCACTGTCTTCTAGAAGACAGAACTGCTTGAACCAGGAATGCGAGAGACTTCTACTTTCTGAAAAGATAAACGGAGGTGGAGAAGGAGGATCCTGAGGAAGAATCTGGAGGCTGCGTGAATACCCAACATACAGCAACTCATAGATTTACTTATAAGTCATGTAAATTTATGTAGTAGTGAGTGAGCATGCCAAGCAAATGAACAGGTCCACAGGTGCTCCTGGGTTGAAAGCAGAATTTAAAAAGGACAAAATTCCCCCGCTTCTTCATCCCCCACACTATCACCATCATCATCCTCATCTTATACAAACAATCAAAAAAACTACCCCAAGAGGAGTTCAGATACTGGTAGAGACAAATTGAAAATGTAATTATGTAAACCGAGATGGCTAAGCGGGGACAATCAGGGATGATGTCAGATTAGCGAAATAGAAAGATAGCAGAGTTGTCAGAGGAAATCTAAGATATTTCTAGAAACAAGGCTTGGTGAGCCAAAGGGAAATTAAATGAATATGCTGATGTTTACTTTCCCAGCTTTTCATAGGAAATCGAAAGGCAAGTGGGGAAAAGGTGAGTCTATAAACCATTATCCACTCAAAGCCTTGATTTAAAACACTTGCTTTCAAACACACTAAGGATTCAATATCTAGTTGTTAAAATTTGCTCAGTGAATTTTTCTCATAATTTATTTAAAGAAAATACCTGGAGGAATTGGCAATGTGCCAAACAGGAAAAAAGAGTCCATCATGAAGGCATACTGTTGGAATTTTAGGGGCTACGAGCCAGAGACTTCCCTGCCCACAAGTGCTTCTTCCCCACCCCCACCGTCTTTCAGCCTGAGATGGCTGAGGGCTTGGATTTTAGGGACCACAGAAAACGTATGCTCTGGTACTTGGCTTCGGAAAATTCTGGATATATTTTCATTTGTAGGTCACCGTTTTACTGGTGGGAAAGTCAGGACAGGGATGATGTAGGCAAAGCTTTGTTCTCCTTGGAATGCCCTTGCAGCACAATGCTGGATGAGGTTCCCAAGGACGTGGCCTCTCTGGGTAACATGGAGTCCTGGTGCTCCAGAAAGCAAGAGCCACGCTGGGAAAGAGAAACAGCATGACCAACAGCAAGCTTGGCTCAGAGTAGAGATGTGTCGCCCTTCCACTTACCCCCAACTCTGTCATCCATGCATATCACTTTCCCCTGATGGTCCGTGGGTCACAGAATCTGCCATTCAGACGAGTTTTCTAAGTCCACTCTGTCCTGGAGCCTGGAAGTCCACTTTGTCCTGTGTTGGACAAAGCCCAGGAGCCCAGGGGGCACTACTGGGTGGGAAACAGGGTCCTGTCCTGTTGGGCATATAGGTCAGGACTCTGCCCTGTCAAGCACCCAAGGAAGGGAGAAAAGGAAGGATCAGAGAATTGTTTAGGAAAACAGATGCAGTGATTAAATCATTGCAGCTAGAAGAACTTTGAGGCCAGCAGTTTGCTCCGCTGCCTCTCATTGGCTTCTCTAGAGGGAAGCCTCCAGGGACTTCCCTGGAGGGACATTAGCCCTCAGGGTCACTGCGGTGTGTGGGAGTTGGGGTGGAGTGGGTGGCTACTCCTGGTCTCTGGATCTCACCCATCACTGCTGGTAGCCTGGCTTGCAGAAGAGAGGAGGAGAGCACAAAGCACCCTCTGCAGAGCGTGCAGTGGTCAACCTCAAAGACCACCTGGAGGATGGCTAGAAATGGAAAGGGAACAGAAGGAGAGAAGGAAGAAGAGATGAAAGTAGCATCTATAGTGGTGAGTGGAAGAAAACAAGCTTGCCTCTTCTCTCCAGGACCTGCAAATAGTGAAAATATCTGCTCTTTCTTCTCAGCCTGAAGTACAGTTGCTAAGACCTTTCAGTCTACTTTCTCTACACTGTGTTTCTCTACACTCACAGCCAGCCTGCTCTAAAGACAGCCTTGTGATCCCATTTTATGAATTAGTACGCCGAGGCTCAGAAATGTTTAGGAATCTCTGGGGACACATAGCTCAGGAGGAGAAAGAGGGTCATGCCCCTCAGCGGTCAGTCATAACAAAAGGACAGGATGCACGGTCATTGCCCTGGAGACATATTCCCAGCTCGGAACTCTCCGGGAGCGTCCAGGGAAAGAAAGACACATGATGAGAGGTCTGTGGCAAGAAATCTGGAGGAAAAGGCCAAAGAGACCAGAGGTTAAGAGGAGAGAGGTGTGAAGGAAAGAAAACACACCATCCGCAGTGCCGTCTCTACGCCACTGTGTTTCACTTAATAGACTGTGTCCTGAATCGGGAGATGGATGAGGGGATAAACAACACCCACGCAGGCTGACTAAGGCCTCAGGGACTTGGCTGCATGGAAAAGAGGCAAAAAGTGACTCTCACCCGAGCCTTGCAGAGGTGAAAGGAAAGGTGAAAGGGACCATCGGTCTTGGCCAGAGAGGGCAAGATGAAGGTTGGGACAGACCAGCTCCAGGGCAGGAGTGGTGGGAAGCAAAGAGAACGAGCAACAGCTGGGGCAGGTGTCTCCTCCTCATCCGTCGCTGGCCCTCGGCCCCTGACGGGCCTCCCCTACGCCTCACATTCCAAATGAGTCAGTGTCATCATCGCCCTTGCTGTGTATTCACAGGGCTGGAGGAAGGGATCTGGCTGGAACATAGAAGGCCCCTTAACACATGAATCTGGCCCAAAATGCACCCCAAATGCTTCATCCTTTGCAGCTGTCTGCACCCACAGGATTCTAAGAGCTAGAATGTCTCTCCATTGGTTGTTCACTACTGACTTCCATGTTCAACAAACATTATTGGGTAGCAGGTACCTTGCTAGACATGAAGAGTGTCGCAACTTGAGGGTCCCAGTCTTTTGGGAGAGCACAGCCTGGTGGGCCTGCAAGGCAAGTCAACGAACAGCTTTGACTTCGTGAGATAGATTGGATGGGAGGCAAACACTGTTTAGGTCTGCACTGAACTTAGTTGGAGGGTGAGTGGTGGGTGGGAGGAGTCTGTGGCAGTCTCGGGCTGGCCACATTCCTCTAAGAACCAGACTGTACCCCAAGGATCACTCGACAGTACCCAGGTGTGGCCTTTATCCTCATGACACAAGACAGCTAATAGAGCTCCAGCCATCGCCTTTTCGTTTTATAATGTAAGCATGAACAGCAAACTCAGTGGGCCTCATTCTATTTGATAGTCTTAGTGTCTTCTTTCATGCTTGTCTTTATCAGCATTTATTCGTTCATTCCCCCAAATTTAGTGTTTCTTCAATGCCCTATTCTGAATATTCTAAATGTGGAGCTTTATATTGTACTAGGACTTCCCTGGTGGCTCAGATGGTAAAGCATATTGTATTATTGGAGCCATCATTGTATTGGATCCATCCATTGTATTGGATCCATCAACTCTCGTGGTCCATTATCATTGTAGAAAAGAATTTCTGTCATATTTGAACCCAATCCACTCCCACCTCTCAACTCACACAGATGCACACAGACACAAACATTTGTTGAATTATACTGAGGGACCATGGAGATTTGAAGCTCAAAGACATCATAAAGCCATTTGCAGAGTTTTTAGCTTGTTGAAAATCCAGCTTGACCATGGGATTAGACAGTAAAGTGACTGCAGAGGAGGCTAAGTGACAGGGGAGGGGCCTGAGGTCCCCTACTTCGGCCCTGACACTTCCCTCATCTGATGACTTGACATCAGACTCGATTATGGTCATGGGCTTTGAAAAGATCTAGTCCAACTTGAGGATTTACCTACAGATTTATACTCTTTTTCCATTCTGCTACTGTGTCTCTCTGCTTGGTGAGAGTGAGCATCCAGCCTGAAAGGTTATATTGTCCAAGTGCTAAATGTGAATCCAGGCATTCAGCAACCCTGAGCCAGGCCCTTATAAAGTTGTGTGATTTGGGATAAGGCCCTTCACTGTTGAGCCTGCTTTTTATAAAAACAGAGATGGTGAGAATCCCTGCCTCCAGGTTTTTAGGAACATTAAATGCAAATAAGCCTGGCAGAGCCATGCAATAAAATGATAGTTTCCTTTCTTTCCCTTTAAAGGGGTTTTCTCTTCCAAAATACTTGCATCCTAGGAAATGGGGATCCTCTGATAAAAGGGGAAGTAACTCAACCACAAAATCTTGGTGCCGGCCTGGATTTGAGGAAGCCTCCATAACTAACAGCTCAAATTTCCTTCTCTCTTGGCTGACAGAGTTGGAGGCCAGAGCCTGATATTTATCTCCCTCCATCTGTTTCTCTGTGCAGACTTATTATAATGGGATGTGTCTATTCCAAAACAGTGGTTCCTGCTATACAAGTGTGCAAAATATTTCTCCTAATTTCCTTGTGCTTTGTTCTCAGGCTTCCAACTGTAAAATCAAGAAGTGCTAAAAAGACAGTTTCTTTCTGAATTCTCTGCTGCTGCCTGGGGAGAGCAGAGCCTTGAGGCAAGCTATGGGGTAGGGATGTTATCTCCAGAGACCTCCCACACTCCCCAAGTCCCCAAACATCCTTCCAAACCCACCCAGCCCCACCAGCTCTGAGCATACTTGGTTTGAGTCAGAGGAAACTTCATAGACATCTGAAAAAATCGAATGGACCCAGATATCCTCCAACCTCACTGCTTCCCAGGAAACTTTATCCCTATGGGCCTGAGTCTGTATTTAGAAACTGAATGCTATAGACTGAATTTTTCTAGGTCCATATGTTGAAGCCCACCCAGTATGGTGGTTTAGGAGATGGGGCATTTGAGACGTAATTGGGTTTAGATGAAATTATGAGGTCTTAGTTCAGATTACAACAACAAATTATTGAAGACTGGGCGGTTTACACAACAAACATCAATTTCTCACACTTTTTGGAGGGTGGGAAGTTTAAGATCAAGGGGCAGCAGATTCAGTGTCTGGTGAGAATTTACTTCCTGGTTTGTGGATGGCTGTTTTTCAGTTGTATTCTTACATAGCAAAGAGCAAAGAGAAAGAGCAAGTGCCTTTCTTGTGCCTCTTCTTATAAGGGCACTAATTCACTCATGAGGGCTCCATCCTTATGACTTAGTTACCTCCCAAAGGCTCCATCTCCTAATACCATGACACTGGGGGTTAGGATTTTAATGTATAAACTTTGGAAGTAGAACCCAATTATTTAGTCTACAACACAATCTGAACTGACTAAGACACTAAAGAGGTCTAGAGGCTCAGTTAGACATTTATATCCTTTATATACAATTTGTATCCTTTTGTTTAGGCTTCCCAGTTGGCTTAGTGGTAAAGAATCCATTTGCAATGCAGGAAATGCAGAAGATGTGAGTTCGATCCCTGGATTGGGAAGATCACCTAGAGAAGGAAATGGCAACCCGTTCCAGTATACTTGCCTGAGAAATCCCATAGACAGAGGAGCCTGGCAGGCTACAGTCCATGGGGTCACAAAGCCATTCCTTTCTCCAGGGTATCTCCCAACCCAGGGATCGAGCCCTACGTGGCAAGCAGATCCTTTACCATCTGAGCAACCAGGGAAGCCCCATGTCCTTTTATATGCTTTTATTTATATGCTTTTAGGAAATGCATAGCTCAGCCTAGAAGCCCAGCCATCCCGGCTGGTACAGCCTGATCTTTACTGCAGGGTCTAGAACCTAACATTTTGGGGGCTGTGTGGGCTGCCGTCTATGGGGTCGCACAGAGTTGGACACGACTAATGCGACTTAGCAGCAGCAGCAGCCTACAGGTAGTAAGCTCCTCATAAATGACAGAGATGATCTTCTTTTAAAAAAATATTTTCCTTTCCATATATTTTCCACAATTACTCTTGCTCCAGGAGAAAATAAACCATGAGCATGGTTTTATAGATATATCTGCAATTTAAACCTCAAAGTAACCCAGTGAAATAAATATTGTAACTCCCATTTTATAGATGAAGAAACTGAGGCTTAGAGGAAACCTTCTTCCAGATATTCAACTAGTAAGTGGTGGATATAACTGAAATATAAATGAAATCTTCTCTACATACAAATATCCTATTGCCAGTGTGATCTGTTTCATATTGTGTTCAGAATGCTGAAGTTTCTATACACATCTGAAAAGCATGACTACTCAAAAAGGTAATTTTCACAATTATCTTTTAGTGACACCCCAGGACCACAGAGGCCTGATTGCATATTCATATAAATATGTCTACTTAATTCCCTTTAGATCATTCAAATGATAACCACTTTTTCTTTTAACTTTCCACTACACCATGCTCATACATTATCATGGCATCTGTAACACTTGAATGCACTTATTTTATTACATGACATGTGGAGTTAGAAGAACATTCCACACAATAGGAGATCTCCTTGAGAGCAGGAATCATGACTTAGTCACCAACACCATTAGTCAACACCATTCTCAAGTAACCCAAGCAGGGGCTGTTGCCCCAGCTTGCTCATGAGGCAACCTCGTACTTTGGAGTCACTTCCTGGAAATTTTCTATGTCCCCTTTCAGTGCCAAAGATCAGTTCATTTCCGATCCACTGGGGGAGATGGAGACATGCTGTGTCCACATGGTCAGGCCCTGGTTCTAGATTTCTAAGAGGGTCTGGGGAGAGATAGCTCCCCTTGGTTGGCATAGTATTTCTTTCATGAAATGGCGTGAGACTGTGTGGCCATAATCTGCTGAGATGTTGATATTGGTGTCTTAAATAGTTTATATAGAAAATTATTTTCCCAGAACCCAGCATATTGAGAAGGTAGCCCTGAGAGTTGTATACGTAGCTCCCAGGCACAATGCATCTGTCCAATAAATACTTGATAAACCAACAAAGGAATGGATAAAATGGTCTATGATATTTAAAATTTTAAATTAAGAACATTTAGAATTTTTTTCCTGATTATGGAGTTGGCATTAATTTGCAGCCATTCTCCATAGACTCTCCAGTGTCAGAGTCCAGTGAATCGCTCCCAGACTTAAGTTGACAATTGACAACATTGGTACCAACTGGTCCGTTTAGACAGTCCATGCCCTCTCCTAGACTTAGCACAATTCTCTGGGTTCCGGACATCAATGTGCCTGTATCCTAGACACATTCAATGTCCTATATTTCTCAGTCATGGAAAGCTCAGCATCTCTCAGCAGCTACCCACCCCACATACCTACCATTATAGGGTCACCAGGGCCAGGAGCTCCCAAAGAAGAGAAAAACAGCCTGGTTTATCTAAATCTTGTGCAGAGTTAAAATGACATTTTATTATTATTATTACTCCTCCACTGATGTTGAAAATGAAATCTTCAAGACAAATGACTTTTTGGGCAGTGGGAATTCCAGCCCCAAGAGACAGGCAGAAAATGAGCTTTCTGTTGTGAGGGTTGAAGCCACCGAGACTGTGGTATCTGATTGGCTTATGTGGTCTATTTTGAGTGAGGATTGACAAGAGCCTTATGAGGAATCATCATGTGATTCTGTGGAAGATACCGCCCTTATTTCTTACTTTACTACGTGATTTCCAAAGGAATTGGGCCTGTTGTCAAAAATAACATGCTTCATATGAAATACAGATTTATTGGAACTTGGGTAAATAATTTATGATCTTGGGTTTGTGCCTTTAATAACCTATTATCTGAGAGGGTGTCTGAAGGAGGAAGGCCTTATGGCTAGGAGCCAGTGAATTACACACATGACTGAGGGGAAGCCACTCATTCCTATCAAAGACAGCTTGTCCTCATATTTGTCCTGAGCCACTGTATGCAGTACTTCAATAAGCACTGAGTGTATACATACAAGTGGGACCTTGAGGCAAGGGCATATAATCCAATTTTTATGACATGAAAACATCATGAATCATTTAAATGGATATTCACTTGACACCATAAGAATTCAGTTTCTAGTAGACTGAAATTCTCAGAAATTTCCAAACTTAGGGCATTTAGGGCAGGGCCCTGAATATTGGGTATGTTGACTGGGCATTTGGAATTGAGGAAGGCATTTGAGTAAACAACAGGAACAAAATAATAGAAGTGGGAGAACACAGCCCACAAAGGAGACAAAGCAGGCAAGAAGGTGGGAAGAATTAAGAGTGGATTAGGAGGTAAGGCTGAAAGAGCAGATTTGATGATCATGTTCTTCTTTCATATTTCTATTTAAATAACTCGTTGACTACAATAGCCCAACATCCTTCCGGATAATTATTGACAGTGTCTCAAAAATATAATATATTCCACCCCAGTGTGTATGCATGCACAATATATATTTTGTGTGAGTATCTGTGTGTGGCTGGCAAGTGTTTGGTGTGTGATGTGTACATGAAGGGATATGGAGGGAGGTGCTAATGTAACATTTGGTATGTGTGTGTTGAGTTTGGATGTGTATATATAAACATATAAAATATATATTATATATATATAATATATATATATATATATATATATGAGCCTTCTAGGGTAGCACAGCCCATGATGGAGAGACCCCAGATACCACATATGCCTCCAGACAGCCTTCCTTTATTGAAAGACCATTAGTCCATCTATCATGTTGCAAATAGTGAGATTTCATCTTCTTTCATGGCCTTGTAGCCCAGCTGGTAAAGAATCCATCTACAATGCAGGAGACCTGGGTTTGATCCCTGGGTTGGGAAGATCTCCTGGAGAAGGGAAGGGCTACCCACTCCAGTATTCTTGCCTGGAGAATTCCATGAACTGTCTAGTCCATGGGGTCTCAAAGAGTCGGACATGACTGAGCAACTTTCACTTTATGGCTGCACCTTGACGGTATTCTGCCAAGTGAAAGAAGTCAGGTGAAGGGAGACAAATACCATATGATTTCACACATATGTAGAATATAACAAACAAACAAAATAAATGAACAAACGAAACCAAACAAAACCAGAGACACAGAGAACAGAGTGGAAGAGGCAGATGGAGGAGGGTGAAATGGGTTATGGGGATTGATCATATTGTAATTGATGGAATCCAAAGTTTTGGTGGTGAGCATGGTGTAGTGTATACAGAGGTAGCAATGCAATGCTGTACACATGAAACTTATAAAATGTCATAAACCAATGTTACCCCAATAAAAAAATAAATTTTCAAGAAAGAATAGAAAGAATACATTCATATAGGTTTACGATCAACAGTATTTTTCTATCAGGGATTCCCCGGTGGCTCAGATGGTAAAGGGTCTGCCTGCAATGTGGGAGACCCAGGTTCAATTCCTGGGTCGGGAAGATCCCCTGGAGAAGGAGAGGGCAATCCACTCCAGCACTCTTGCCTGGAAAATCCCATGGATGGAGGAGCCTGATTTATATCAAAAAGTTCACAGAATAATAAAATCTGAAGGGAATTAAAAAGAAAGATCACTGGGGAAATAATTAGCTTTGTAAAGGGAAATATAATAGCTTCTTTCCACACTAAGGTATAAATTATTTAATATTTATACTAAAATCAGAGAGCCAGAGGCAGCATCTAGCAATCAGGCCAAATTACTTTGCTTTAAATTTGTGGAAAACAGTGCTAAGACAGCAATTCAGGTACTAACAAAAAGACTTATCAAAGCTTTGCTTTTGAACCCAAAGGTTATTACGAATAGTTCCTGTTCCCAAAGAGTTTACTAACTAGTTAAGGAGAAAAAAAAAAAACCTAGTGAAATACATAAGGCAAGTAAGGGTTGAGATGAAATACAAGCTTTATCCTGTAGGAATACAGAGGAAGACACAGGCTGAAGACTTAAGGAATATGACTTGAAATTTTTAAGTTGTCTATAGGTTGAATAGGGTTTTCAAGTTAGAAAAGGGGTGGGTGAAGGAAGACGCTTCCAGGATGAAGGTGTCAAAAATGAACAAAGCCTGACCAACACTAGTTAATACCCTAAAGACAGATTTTTAAGTGGACACAGTGGTAAAGAATCCGTCTGCCAATGCCTGAGATGCAAGAGATGCAAGTTTGATCCCTGGGTGGGAAAGATCCCCTGGAATAGGAACTAGTAACCCACTCCAGTATTCTTACCTGGAAAATTCCATGGACAGAGGATCCTGGCAAATTAAAGTTCAAAGAGTCACAAAGAGTTACAAAGAATCGGAAACGACTAAGAACGTGCGTGTGAGCGCACACGCACACACACATGCACACACACACACTATTGAAATAGAGAAAAGAATGCAGTGAAAACTGAACTTGGTTCCCATTTATAAGAGGAGACTGGGCACTTTAAATGAGAATGAGGGAAGAGAGAAGGGAGTAAGCAGAGGCTCAGTGGGCTTCCCTGGTAGCTCAGTCAGTAAAGGATCTGCCTGCACTACAAGAGACCCAGGTTTGATCCAAGGATTGGGAAGATCCACTGAAGAAGGAAATGGCAACCAGCTTCAGTATTCTTGCCTGGAGAATCCCATGGACAGAGGAGCCTGGCGGGCTACAGTGCAGGGGAGCAGCAAGAGTCAGACACAACTTAGCAACTAATTGACTAAATGAACATTGGAAAAGACCTTGATGCTGGGAGAGATTGAGGGCAAAAGGAAGAGGGGGCAGTAGAGGATAACATGGTTAGATAGCATCGCAGACTCAATTGACATGACTTTGAGCAAACTCCAGGAGATAGTGAAGGACAGAGGAGCCTGGCATGCAGCAGTCCACGGGATCACAAAGAGTCAGACACAACTTAGTAACTGAGCAACAAACTATAGAAAGTAGAATCAGGGCTTAATTGAGGAATATTCTCCTTCCTTCCTCAGGATCAGAGGCCTCAGACTATTTCATCCCTAGTTAGATTTCAGAATTGTCAGTTCCATGGCAGATGAGAGCCTTCATTCTGCTCCTTTTCACGTTGCAGTATTTATTATGGCAATCCTGCCCCCTTTCTATGATGGCATGATGCCCTTTTAGTACACGAGTCTTTGGATCAAGAGAAAACAATGAACAAACCTAAGGTAGAGGCATGTCATCCATGCCCCTGTGTCCTGGAGGTTGACACACTTGTGACGAATGAACGACACGCTGGGTTTTCTACTGTGGGCGAGAGAAGTGCTTTCCATGTGGAAACAAAAGTGAAGCAATCATTGCATGAGTAGAAGGGCGGATGTGATTGATATTGTTAGTATTGACCAATACGTGGTCCTTTTCTCCTTCCAAGCCCACATTGGGAGTTGTATCATCCTCCTTGCAACAGAAGAGGGCCATGTGACCATTTCTGACCAAAGAAATATGGGCAGAAGTCGCAACTGTCCTTTCTCAGCTGAAGCAGAGAAAAAGCCCACGGAGAAGTATCCAGTCTCTCTTCTTTGCTACCACAAATACAAAAGGTCACGGTCCCCTTCTGTCTCGAGTTGAACAAGCCAGCTGAGCAGAACAACACACCTTTGTTGTTAAAAGCCCTGAGATTTGAGGGTTTTGTTACTACTGCAAAATTTAAAACTGCTTTGACAAGTGCAATGACCATTCCATAGAATTTTTACAAAATGTAATTACTCACTCAACTCAAGCTAACCCACTCTACTCCAAATGGATTAAAAACCCTTCTCTTCTAGGTCCCTCTGCCTTTCTCTTTACACTTATCCTTGGCACCACAAACATAAGTCAGAGATTGTCACGGACTCTGAATTATTGACTTTGCTTTCCCACCCTCTTTGATTTAACAAATCCAATCTGCTGTGCTCATGTTAAATCGGAGAATGCTGCAATCTGAATCATTAGTTTATAATTGAGAAATAGCGAACAGGATTTGCCAAAACCAAGAAAAGCGGCTGATTGAAACATAACTCTTTTGGCAGGGACAAAGCAAATATCACTGTGATCAGAATGGGCAAGAAAGAATACAGTGTCTCCTGTTCCAGGAAATTGACGGGACATAGATGACAGTCTCTGGGACCTCAGAGTACATTGGAGTGGCCCTGCTCTCAGGGCCGGTGTCTGGGGCACATGGAATAAAGTTGTGGTTTTGAAAATAAAGGGAAAAACCCAGGACAACTCCATCATCCATCAGTTAAGCAATCACATAGTCAATGTATCTTTATTACTTATTTTGTGTCAGTACGAACAGTATCAGGCTCCCCTGGTGGTTCAGCAGTCCAGAATCTGTCTGCCAGTGCTGGAGATGCAGGTTCCATCCCTGGGTCAGGAAGATCCCATGGAGAAGGAAATGGCAATCCACTCCAGTATTCTTGTCTGGGAAATCCCATGGACAGAGGAGCCTGGCAGGCTATAATCCAGGTGGGCCACAAGAGTCAGACAGGACTTAGTTACTAAATGAACTAATGATTAACAATATCAGCTGACCAAAAAAGATGATGTAAAGTCACAAGGATATTTTTCAAACTGAATCAAAGGCCATTTTCATCCAGAGGACAAAATGGTCTACAAAGACCTCTTTGATTATTTATTCAATGAACTGCAAATTTCTCCAAATAAATAAATAAGTAAATGAGACAGTTTCCTTCACACTCTGGAAATTCTGAAATTTACTTCCAGCACCTATTAATAAAAAAAAATCAAAGGAATTGTACTCCATTCATCGCATTAGCAAAGATCTGGATTGCTTGAGTCAGCAGTCAACTGGCAAAAATTTGTATGACAATGTGGTGACCTCACCAACCAAACTCAGTTCCACATCCACAGCCTAAAAGTAAGTGGAAAAGCGGAGGCTCATTCCATCAAAGCCAGTGAACTGATAAACACAGGGAGCTGTGAGGCTGATCCCCAGAGTTTTGTACCGTGTAGTGGCCCATCTTATCTGAGACTGGGACCTCACCTGAAGAAAACAAATTGCTTAGAATGGTTACATGTTTGTGGGACGAAGCCACTGATGTTTCTTTTTTCTGCAGATTGAACACCCACTCACAGATTGGACCTTCAATAACCCCCTGCTGGGGTCCTGCCTCTGCTCTAGGTAGTGGAGAAGGGCACCAGCTTAAAATTTATAAACAAGACATACAACTTCCAGGGGCCATTGTAAAACAATGTAGCAGGAAGTGAGATGCCTGCTAGAATAATTCCTATTTCTGTAAGGACAGTCTGCTGATTTTAGCTCCACTCTGCCAAGGCTACATCTCCACGTCTTGTGCAACTTGCTGGTCACTGGGCAGGACTGAATCCCCTTCTATACTCTGGGTATTGAAACGTCCCTTGTCATTCATTGCTCAGCACCATGACACTTCTTAACTGATCTGATGACACTTCTTCCATGTCAGTTTCCTTGATCTCCTTAGTCAGAATTCTCTGACCCTTTTCCGGCATTCGTCTGCCTCTCACCAGTTTTCCATATTTCTGTTTCATCCTGCTAGAACGTACGCTCCTTTGGAGAAGGTTCCCTGGGCTCTGTTTGTATCATTTTTGTGTTCCAGGTGCTGCTATCCGAGCTCAGTTAATAAAACAGGGGTGTCATTTTTTTTCCTTTGGAGACAAAGGGCTTGAGGTTATCTAAGGCTCTTGGGTGGATTAGATGCCAAGTCATGAGAGGTAAGACAGGAGTGGTTATGAGGCATAACAGTCTCAAAGGCAGAGCATTTGGCTCCATCACTTTCAAGATGAAAGTGGGGATAAAAGGCAGGTGTTGGGACAGGAAAGGGAAGGTCTCAGATCAGAGACCGGCAACTCCAGGCAAGTCAAAAGTAACAACGACAAAGGTGGCCATGGAGCGTTTGGCTCTGGGACAAGGTGGGAAGGCAGTGGAGACTAAATGTTCTCAAAAGGCCCCTCCCTTTTGACAGTCCTCTTATGACACCCTGACAAAACAAGGTCACTTCCCTGAGCAAGGTGCCAAGTTTCCACTCACTGACAATTGATGCAAAAATATGCTCTTAAATATGCTCTTGAGGTAAGTGAGCCTGTAGGTTCTGAGATGTCTGAGATGTAGGTTCAGGAGTTGCCACTCTACCCTGGCTCCTCACCCAGAGGACATTCCTGCTGCCTCTGAGGAGTCCCAGCCCCACCCCACTGGGCACCCAGGAGGAAATCTCTGCTGAGTCACGTGTGCCTGGCTTTGTCCTACGGCTCACACACCTTCCCAGCTCACCCTGAACGTGATTATTTACTACAGTAATTTGACCACATGATACTTTAATGATTTGCTTCCATAATCCTAAAAAATACTTAGACTACTTATAGGTTCAGGGCTAAGTTTTGCATGGTATTCATTTACTCCCCAATCAGAAGTGAACAGAGTTGTCTGTGGATCTTCTCATGCAAAGAGATTGAATGACATGTGATAGATACAAATACAAATAGATATATCATGAAGTGAAAGTGTTAGTCCCTCAGTCGTGTCTGAGTCTTTGCGACCCCGTGGACTGCAGTATGCCAGGCTCCTCTGTCCATGAAATTCTCCAGGCAAGGATACTAGAGTGGGTTGCCGTTACCTTCTCCAGGGGATCTTCCCAACCCAGGAATCAAACCCATGTCTCCTGCATTTCTGGCAGATTCTTTCCTGTCTGAGCCAACAAAGAAGCTCAAGATATACTATACACATCAAGAAACTGGCTCTACTGACCACACTCTCCCCAGACTACCAATTCCTCTACCCTGGGCTGTCTTCTAGCACCAGTCTGGGAAATGTGTCCTCCGGGCCTCCTGTCCCATTATTACTTCTTGGGGATGAGCAGAACCTAATTAACCCACAGGTTAGTATCATATTTCCCACCTAGAAGACACACTAACACCAACAAAGTTACAGACATGGTGCCAGTTTACCCTCCCATGGGACCTCTGATATACTGATCATGTTGTAGACAGATTTTATTTGGAACCAGGCAGTGTCCTGGGAATGACCACCAGCAGCAGAATTCCTTGTTGACTCCAGTTCACCTTCACTAAGTAAGTGTTGAACAAATATTTAAAGAATATTGGCTTAATGGGGAGCCAAATTGTTGGTCTATGGGGAGAACCTCAGTCTGGCCCTGGAGATAGGCTCCTTTCCTTGAAACAAAGGAAAAGGCCATGGGTGACCAGCTCAGATGCCCTGCTCTCTACCATCCATAGGATTATTTCTCTTTGCCTCTTGTCACTCCCTCTAAATATCTCTAAGTCCCTTTCCCCACTATTCTTCCCTCTGCCACTGATTTCCAGCTCGTGAGTTCTGACTTGGAAGGAGAAGATGGATCCCAGTCTCAGAAAGGATGCTACTCCCAGGTATCCTGACTTGTCATTCAGATGCACAGAAAATCTGGTGAAACAAACATGCAGTGAGTCCAAGTTCTTTCATATTCCTAGCTTAGTTTCACAGAATAGTAACTGAGCGCCGATGATGTACAAGGCACTATTAGGACTTGAGAATTATATCCTTATTCCTGAGCATAAACTCTAATTTTCTTACTTTTTTGCAGCTTCATGCAAAAAGTACTGATGGATGCCTGTTCTATGACGGGCACTTGGCTGAATTTTCTACTAATCCAGATTTCATTCCATTTCCAAAGCAGGAGCAGTCGCAGTTTATAGAACAGGCTTATTGAATCCACTTATTAGAAACTGAATCTATTAATGAAAATGATTTCAAGTATCAATGACAGAACCCAATTCAATGTCAACTTAATTTTCAGTTGTAATTTAATTTTTAACTGAAATTGGGAGAAAAAAAAAAAAGACAGGGAATGGAGGAGATTTCTGGAGTAGATTTCAGACCCAAAGGAAAAGTGGCAGGAAGAAGGCAGTTCTGAGAATCCCCTGCCTGGGAAACCCTGTACCCTGAGACTCTTACTTCTGCTTCTTTCTGAACATTGGCTTCCTTCTCTTTCCTTTGGTAATATGCATGGTTATCAGACATTAGGTTCACGCCCTTAATTCATCTCTAATAGGAAGGAGAGGAACTGTCTCTCTCAGTGTCAGGGTGACATATCCCAGGGGAGGACTCTGACTGGACAGATTTGGCCACCAGCCCATCTGAATCACTGTGACCACGGAGATGAACACATAACTTATGTGGCCACCCATGGCAGCAGAACAAGGAGGCAGGCTGCCTCCTTGACACTCCACCATACCCCGTGTTTGGGGTTGAAGAAGAATGGTTCTACAGTAAGGTGGTTGGGTTTCTGTGGGGACTGCATTTCTACAAGAAGAGGGAAATGTACAGCGTAAGCCAAAATAACATGAGTCCACACCCTGACTGTGTTAATTCAGGTCCTCTGAGAATCAAGAGCCAAGATAGGAACAGGTACTCAAGAGATTTCTGGGAGAAAACTCCAGTGAAGAAAAAGGGGAGAAGGAACAGCAGCAGGAACAGCAGCAGAGAGAAGATGATGGCGGGTTGAGTAGGAAGAACTTCGGACTCCACTGCAGCTGGGTGTGCTGGGCAGTGAGGGGAGCCCCTGGGCACCTTCTGCTCATAGGAGAGGAGTCCTGTGTTGGGCAGGAAGACCCTAATATGTTCAGATGTTTTCTGTGAGTATCCCTGGAAGAGTGTGGCATTGGCAAGAAGGCTGTGGTGGAACCTGAGTGTGCATCTGAGTGTGCAGCCCCCATTGGAAGCTTCCTTTGTGAGGGAATCTGAGAGTGTGCTTCCATGGTAGCTACGATGATGCCCAGAGAAGTCCTGGCCCCTGCTCAAGGTCGATGACATGGTTTGTGCAGTGATGAGACCAGAGGTCAACATTCTTCCCTCCATATCTCTTAAACTTCCCATTGTACCACCCTTCTCCAAAGAAGATGCTCTTGTTGCCATGGTGTCTGCTTATCTGGCCATACTATTGATTTGCCTTAAGACAGCCAAGTACTATCCTGGGAAGACTCTTCTTCCCAAGACTCAAACCCACTCAAGAAGCTAGGAGGGGTCCAGTCTTTAATACTCTGAGTTTCCTTGGTGGTCCAGTCTTTAATACTCTAGCCTTCCACTGAAAGGGGTATGGGTTCAATCTCTGACCAGGAACATAAAATCCTACATGCCACCTGTACTTAGTCGTTCAGTCGTGTCTGACACTATGAAACGCTATGGACTGGAGCCCACCAGGCTCTTCTGTCAATGGAATTCTCCAGGCAAAAATGTTGGAATGGGCTGCCATGCCCTCCTCCAGGGGATCTTCCTGACCCAGGGATCGAACCTGTATCTCTTTATGTCTCCTGCACTGGCATGCCACCTGGAGTGGCCAATTTTATTTTATTTTTTTAAAGACGCCAGAACGGAAACCGGTTCAGCCAAAGCAATAGGAATCATGCTAAGTCTCCCTCAGCTGGAAGGTGACATGAGAGCATGTTAAAAACGCACCATTCTTTAGCCTGATGTTACCATAAATCTTGACATTTTGTCCAGCTAGAACAGACTGTCCAGAACCATACAACAGTGACACGAACAACTTAATACAGCTCTGCTTGAAGCCCAATAGGCATATTCTTCCTAAGCACAAAATCTTTCATCCAACTTGTCTCCACCATAGCATTAGATTTATAAACTTCATAATACCAACTGGTTAGACAGCAGGAAATACACCAAGAATGACACAACCACCTGCAGAGATGAACATTCTGGAATTTGTTCCTCCACTGAAGTGGGAGCTGAATTCACGTCCACTGGTGTGGCAGAGCCACGGCCCTGCCCTGCCCATCAGCAGGGGTGGAAATCACACTAACCAAGTGCATGTGTTGACAGGAAAAAATACCATCCTTTGTTTTATTTGTTGGAATGCAAAGCATGAGAAGAAACGCCTTTGTGGTGTCTAGCCAATTCCCCTCATCTCTAAATATACCTGAGGCCTGGAATTGGTCAAGTACATAAATCATAGAATACTGAAGTAGTCACTGACCCTAAAATCAAGCAGTTTGCCATTTTCCAACCATGAGCTTGTGGTGCTTTGAGAGAATTTGTTGCCTTATGACCAGGGTTGAGGATGGAAAATGTCATCATGATAAAGGAAATAAAAGAAAAGTGATGCTAGTCTACATGCAAACACACAGCTGTACTTTACTTAGTAAGTGGATATATCCATTTATCCAGAAAATGAATCCTTCCAAAAATTTAGATATAGTTATCATAAAAGTCAATCAAGAAAATGGATGCATTTATGGGACACACGTGTGTGCCTGTGTGTGTGTGTGTATGTGTCAGTCACTCAGTCATGTCCAACTCTTTGCAATGCCACAGACTGTAGCCAGAAGTTCTCTAGGTAAGAATTCTGGAATGGGCTGCCATTTCCTTCCCTAGAGGATCTTCCAGACCCAGGAATTGAACCCAGGTCTCTGGAATTGCAGGCAGATGTTTTACCTTCTAAGCCACCATGAAAGACCCCTATGGGATACATGGACCCATCTGTTTAGTACTATTTAATACAAACAGTCTTGCATTATCTTGACTCCAAGTTCAGAGTCAATTATAGAATGAAATACAGAGGGGAAATTTCAGGGTAAGAAGTAACGCAGAGTGCTGGTTGGTTGACTGACTGGCAGTGAAGCTGAAGGACAAAGCAATGTTCAAAGCAGACATAAGAGTTAGTGTTTTTGTTTTTTTTAGCTAAATACCCAGAAGTGAAATTACTGGATCCCATGGTAGCCCTATTCTCATTTTTTTGGAGAATCTCCATACTGTTTTCCATAGTTGCTGTGTCAATTTACATTCCCACCAACAAAAAAGCAGTCTTGTTTTCTTATATTTTCATGAGTACCAAATAAAGCATAGGTTACTATACAGATATAAAAAATACAAAAAAGTTCATGTGCTTTCTATGTTTACTCTTCTTAGGATAATTGCCCTAAACATTGGTTAGTGTACACACATACACACATAAAAGGTAATTTGGTATCAACACAAGTCAGGCTGCTCATGGCAAATATCCACTAGATTATGAGCTTCGGGGGGAATGGAACTCAGTCTTAACATCCCTGAACCTCTGGTTCCTGTCTCAGGGAATGACACAGAGCATGGCCTCAGCAAATGTTTGTCAAAGAGAATTTAAGCCTACTAGGTTAGAAATTATTTCAAAATATCTTGGATAGTTATATATCTGAAATAATTGGCACAAGTTTTTTAAACTCAAGAGAGTTTGTTGAATGCAACATAGCCTTTTGGTACTACTGTAACCTTGGGGAAATTACTTAAACTCTCTGTGGTTCACTTAACTCATTGGTAAAATAAGGACAATAATATCTTCTCCTTAGAATTATGACGATTAGCTCATAACAAGGATTTAGAGAACAATGCTTGGCACATAGTATGTACTCTGTAAACATCAGCTGTATGATTATTACTAGAAATTTCAGTATTCATAGCAGTAATTTTATCACTATTAGAAGTGACAAGGAGTGTTGAAAGGCTCAGAAATTAATGTTCTACAATATGTTCTAGATCTTATTATTATTAAGACCTTGTGTTTGTTTTTCACTAAAGTATAATTGATATACATCATATTACTTTCAGGTATATGTATGTGTGGTCTTTCTCTCTCTCTCTCTCTATATATATATATACACATACCATATTTTCTTATCCAACCCCTCCCCTCTGGTCACAACCAGTTTATTCTTTGTGTCTATCTTACTGTTTTGCTTATTTATTTGTTTTGGTTTTTTAGAGTTTACATATAAGTAAAATCACACAGTAATTGTTTAATCTAACTTATTTCCCTTTAGAGACTATTATTCAGCCATAAAATAAATTTTGTCAGTTTTGATAACCTGAGTGAGCCTAGAAGAGAGTCAAAGTAGGTAAAAAAGATGAATAGCTACAAACTTCCAGGTAAAACACAAATGTCATGGGGATAAAATGTGCAGTATAGGGAATATAGTCAATAATATAATAATTTTGTGTGGTGAGAGGTGGTATCTAGACTTATCACAGTGACCAGTTTAAAATGAGTGTAAATATCAAATAACTGTGATATATACCTGAAACTAATATGATATATATCAATTATACTCTAATAAAAAACAAACATAAGATCTTAATAAGCAATAAGATCTAGAACTTATTGCATAACATTAATTTCTGATCATTTCAATACTCTTTGGCACTTCTAATAATGACAAAATTACTATTAGGGGTACTGCAATTTCTGGTAATAATCATATAGCTGATGTTTACAGAGTACATACTATGTGCCAAGCATTATTCTTTACATCTTTGTTATGAGCTAGTCATAATTCTAAGGAGAAGATATTATCCTTATTTTACCAATGACTTAAGTGAACCACAGAGAGTTCAAGTAACTTTCCCAAGGATACAGTATTACCGAACAGCTATGTCACAATCAACTAATTCTACTTCGGTTTAAAAACTTGTGCCAATTATTTCAGATATATATATATATATATAAATAAAACTATCCAAGATATTTTGAAATAATTTCTAAACTAGCAGGCTTTATTTCTCTTTGACAAACATTTGCTGAGGCCATGCTCTGTGTCATTCACTGAGACAGGAACCAGAGGTTCACGGATATTTAAGACTGAGTTCCATTCCTCCTGAAGCTCATAATCTAGTGGATATTTTCCATGAGCAATCTGACTTGCTGACAATACCAAATTACTCTGTGTGTGTGTGCATGTACACTGACTAATGTTTAGGGCAATTACCCTAAGAAGGATAAACATGGGAAACACATGTGCTTATTTGTATTTTTTGTATCTATATAGGTTAATTCCATTTCACTTTTATATAGTAACATATGCTTTATATGGTGCTCATAAAATATGAGAAAACAAGAGTGTTTCAGGGGAGAAATGGAATTGAAAGACTCTTGAAGAAGGTTCCCTAGACTCACCACTGCAAAGACATGCTTGGCTAAACTAGAGTGTGTGTGTGGTCTGGCCTAGAGCATGCAATGTCCCTCTGGTGTGGGTTTTTGCCACAGAGTAAAGGGCAGGGACAGAGAAGGTGATGGCACCCCACTCCAGTACTCTTGCCTGGAAAATCCCATGCATGGAGGAGCCTGGTGGCAGTCCATGGGGTCGCTAAGAGTCGGACATGACTGAACGACTTCACTTTCACTTTTCACTTTCATGCATTGGAGAAGGAAATGGCAACCCACTCCAGTGTTCTTGCCTGGAGAATTCCAGGAACAGGGGAGCCTGGTGGGCTGCTGTCTATGGGGTCGCACAGATTCGGACACAACTGAAGCAACTTAGCAGCAGCAGCAGCAGCAAGGGCAGGGAAAAAGTAAGAAGCCACTTGAGCTAAAAGAAAGGAAGGAGGGAGCTATTTCCTCATTTTGGACATAAACTTGGCTGCAGAAAGGCCATGTATGCATGCACAGTCTTCACTTTTGACAAGAAGGGAGCATTCTACACCAACACAGGAGTGTCTTAAAGGTCTGGAACAGAGGTTTCTACCTGAATCCACGGTTCTCCCCAAGGTTTCCTTGGGTTCTAGAACTTGGTTGAGAAAAAGCCTCACTTTTTATTCCCAATAACTTTAACTGAATTGTAGCATGTCTTTGCATTATAAATGTAGACAGTAAACCACAGGAGTATTAGCAATATTTGTGACTTTTCACCAATAGAAATAGGATACTGCCCAGTTGCATGACAGTTATTACAAACATTTCAGAATTCTTTTAAACTTAATAGTTGTTATTATCCTAAATGTAGATCACACATGATCACATTCTTCCCATGTAATGTTGCCAGATGACTCTCATGCAACCCACAGCCAGGCGTCATCAGCCACCAACTACTGGTTTCCCAGACATCTGCAATACATTCTGTCTCTACAATGGTTTGTTGATCAATATGTGGAAAGGGATGAGTCATTTTCATGATGTGTTACTGAATGGTTTCTGATATAAATGGTATCAAAGATGCTATCATAGCCAAATATGAGCTCATTGATCACAAAACTAAAATCGTGAAACGTTGGAGTGTAACTCAAAAATCCATGGAGATTTCTGGTATTCCTTGATAGACTATCCTGGCCTTGTAATACCATCGATGGCAGCCTTTACTCTAAATACCTCAATATATCTTTGTGAATTGGGATCTCTACACTTGTAACCATCGAAACAAAAAATCAACATTGACCAAACATCCAGCATGACACATGTGTTGCCTTGACAAAACCACCCCATAGTTCAATATCTTTATTTGAGGAAAGAAACAGTGGCCTTGAATTGGACTTCATACTAATAAGCTTATAAAAAATAAAATACACTTCTAACTTGCTTATGTTCTAAATGTATTGTTTTGCTATTGAATACGTTAATGCCAATACCATACATTTTAATTTTTAAAGATTATTGTAGCTATTTAAATTAAGTTAGTTTATTTTGTGGTCTTTTGCTTTTATATATGGCTTATTTTAAACATTTAATTTTTTTCTTCTAAAAGTTATTCATAGGATTCAACAGGCTGCCAAAGGTATCTGTGGTATAAGAAAAGTTTAATAACCCCTGGACTAAGCAATATTACAGTGACTAGGAAACCAGGAGACAGAGTAGTCAGATATGCTTGAGATATACCATGGAAATGGCTGATTTACCATTACCTTTCAGCTGACTGTGTTAGTGAAAAGTCAGCTGCTATAACAAACAGCCCCCAGATTTCAATGGCTTGGAACAATATGAGTTTGTTTCTTGGAGGGGACAGTACTGAAAAGAGTAAAAAAGTCAGCATAGAAACCCTGGCCTGTGCAGCATGTTAATGATTTAGGATGACGGAGCCTCTGCCATTTTAGCACATGACTTGACAATTTTCCATGGTACTGACTCAGCCAACTGGAAGAGGAAAAGAGCATGGAGAGGTACCAATGGAAGGTTGGTATGGGCCTTCCACTTGATGGCTAGAACTCAGACGTATGGCTGCACAAAGCTGTGAAACAGTAGAGGAGGTAGGGCTGGTAAACATCTAGCCAGGCTTTCCCCTTGTTTATCCACAAATTATAGACAAATGGTGCTAGACTCCTTGGAGAGCTTCTAGGAAATTACAAATCCCTGATCTACTGACTAAGAAGTTCTCAGGGTGATATTTAGGACTCTAATGGAAAGAATAGTGTAGATTGGACAATACCTTTATTAAGGAATAACACTGTTATAGGGAAGAAGGAGGAAGAGCCAAAGCAAGAAACTGACAAAAAGAATGAATAAAGAGTAGGTAGTTACAGGAATGAAGGATGGAGTTCCAAGTAGGAGGCAGCAGCCAAAGGCATTGAGTGCCTTTAGTGTGCACACAAGATGTGCACACAAGATATTAAAGACGACACGCATAAATCTGTGACTTTGGTAGGCTCATTAGTCCAGGCCGAGATGTATATCTTACTCTTTCTCAGAGAAACCTGATACAGCCAAAACTTCAGGACAGGAACTCTGATGATGCTGCAGGTTTTTTGTTTTGTTTTTCCTTCTAGTTCAAAATACTGGATATTATGACCACTGACTAACACATCAATAATGAGGAGATCCTGGTTTTGAGAGAACAGGGTGGTTTTGCTTTTGGAAACACTGTGCTGTCGGCATCTCTGAGACAAGGTGCAGCTCTGTAGAAAGGATAAGAACTCAGAAGAAAGACTGAGTTTATAGGCTACACACCATGTTTATATCCTCCTACGTGTGGTGGGCTATGGGAATGAACAAGATTATCCTTCTAAAATGTGTGGTTGGAGAAAAGAGAAAGAGTCTTCTGTGTGATTCAGATAAAAACTGTTTTTCATATACAGTGAAGGTCCAGGCTGGAGCCTAGACGATTTGACGAGAAATGGGAAGGTTATTAAAGTAGGCCGGGACTTTTGAAATCTCTGTTTTAGATGCTGCAGCTATTGTACAACTCCTTTTTTTTTTTTTCCTGCCCTTTTTATTTCAAAGAATCCACTAGAGAAGCAATGGGAAAAGTTGGCCTGGGTATTAATCCTCTCCCACTAATGTGTAATTCTGTTCCCTTTTGACTTCCATTTCCTGGTAAAAAGCATCAGTTCCACTGCAGGCAGTCCCTGCAGTGTTATTACTTCTCTTCTTGGCTCTTTTATCTCTAGATAAGACACAGCATCCCCTTAGATAGCAGTCCTGCCTTCAGTCTCCCTATGGACATCTTCCTTTCCACCAGCCCCGAAATGGACACTTCATGGAGGAGGAGAGAGTCTTGCACAATCACAATCAAACGTATGACTTATTTTTAAGCTAACAAACAATCCTTCTGACTCCCTCAGGAGACAAATTCTAATATTTCCAAAGGAAAGTAGAGTCAGCGCCATGGGCTGGCTCCCTGGGATGTACTGTAAATAGCCTCCAGACCAGGAGTAAAGAATGCAGCTTGGTTGGAAGAAAGGAAGACAAGGCCCAGAGAAATGACCACGCTGGCTTGTTGTTTTTCCAAACATGTTCATATTGGCACAGCTCAGCCTGATGTCCACAGAACACACTTATCTCCTCACACAGCCAGGCTCTGTCATGTGGAATCAACTGACATCTGGGAGCTGTTTCATGTTTCTCTCCTTCATCTGCCCTCACTCAAGCACTTACTCAACCAGTTACTCAACCACGCATAAAGAGAGAAAGCAGTGATAATCAGGTCGCCTTCTATACTGCACTGCACATCGTAAAGCTCTATTAAAATAATGACATCACTCACTAGCAAATGTATTTCCCAGGTTGCTCTTAATTTCATTAAGGAGAAGGATTCAAACAGAGAGAGCTGTGAAAATGTTCAAGATATGAAATCTTAGGGAAAGTCATAAGACAACATCTTATGGGTTTTTTCATCTCTTTCTTATGCCATGTCAGGGATTGGGAGGGAAGTAGTTTCTAATCATACATAGGACGAGGAGTCCGTGTGTAGATGAATGAGTCTTCCAGCAAGCAAGAATACTGGAGTGGGTAGCCTTTCCCTTCTCCAGGGGATCTTCTTGACTCAGGGATCGAACCTGGGTCTCCTGTATTTCAGGCAGATTCTTTACCATCTGAGCCACCAAGGAAGCTCCAGTTATTAATCATTTTCTAATGTGCATGCATAGGAGGAGGGCTTGGTGCATAGAGGGGTGAGTCTTCCTGTTAGCAAGGAAGAGAATGGAAAGAGTATCCCAGGATTCTTCTCACCTGATTCAAGAGTCAACCATGATGGTGGAGAGTGGTCCCTATTGCAGTCAACATAGGTTCTTGTATCATCTGCTGGTCTCCCAAGGAAGCCACTTTCTGGTACAGAAATGGGTTGGTTCAAGGATTTGAACTTTAAGAATTAGGCTGAAAAACTCTATTCCACTAGCAAATATCCTAAGTCAAGCTTATGCTTCCTACTGTGCCTGACGATGATAACCAGAGAAGGACCTCAATGGCTATTGTTTTACTCACACATAGAAAGTCACATACAGAATTTTCTCCAAGAGTTATTTAAAATTGCTCCAATTCTTTTAAAATTCTTTACCAAACTCTATCCCAGTAAATTTCAAGGAGTAATTTAGACCACTTTTTCACCAAGACTGAAGCCATCAAGGTTGAGTTTCTTTTGATTCTTTCTATATATAGCAGACATTTTTGTGGCTTCTCAAGCATCACTTCACCTTTAAAGGAAGCACCCCTTCTCCTTCAGGGCATAACAAGACCCTCCAGTAATCCTCAGACCATCACCTCCACCTTCAAAAGGCCTTGCCCAAATAACTATTCTCTCTCCTTTCTTCCGTTATCTCTCCTTTCTTCCATTCTCTCCCTCCTGTATTAATCATGGTTTTAAATTTTATGATGTTTTGACAGCCCCTCCCAGGGTTGGCTAATTCCTAGAGATAATGAGCAACTTGCCTGCAAACACATTTTTCACATGCAAACCAACCAATTCCCATACACCCAGCCACCTCCTTCATTTCACTTTCACACACCAAGCAAATATTCCCTCTGCCCTAAATCAACACAGGGCCAGGCACCAGATAAGCACTGCCGTATCCCACAGCCCACCAACATTATCCCTACAGCGAATCCTGAACTGTTTCCCCTGGCCTGCTCTAGCCACAGAAAACCCAATAAATGCCCTGGGCTATGCTTTCTCCCCACTGCCCCTGGACCAAGCCTGGGGCTTCCTCATGCTGCCCTGCACTGTGTGGTGTGACCTTTCATCTTGAAAATTGTAAGCAGCTTTCTTTTTTCTCCCCATTGACTTGACCCCCCTGTGTCATCACTCAGTCCCTCTGTGAAATACAATTCCACAGCTTCATCTGAATACAACTTTCTCTTACTCCCATTTTTCTCTTCTCTCTCCCTCTTTGGTTGCTTCTCTCAATTTATTTTACATATTTCACTTGGAAATGTGATTGTTTTGGCAAGAATATTTTTAAAAGTTTAAAAACTGAAGCAACACAGAACAATGCATGGGAAATCTTATGATCCAGAGAAAAACACTGCTAACCTTCTAACGAATATCTCTCTAGACATATCTTGTATAAATAAGTATATATATATATATATATATATATGTAATATTTTGAATAAATGGGATAGTACCACACTTCTTTCAATAATATGCTAACAGCTTTACATTTCAATAAATAAGGGTCTAAGGAGATCCAACCAGTCCATTCTGAAGGAGATCAGCCCTGGGATTTCTTTGGAAGGAATGATGCTAAAGCTGAAACTCCAGTACTTTGGCCACCTCATGCGAAGGGTTAATTCATTGGAAAAGACCCTGATGCTGGGAGGGATTGGGGGCAGGAGGAGAAAGGGACGACAGAGGATGAGATGGCTGGATGGCATCACTGACTCGATGGTCGTGAGTCTGAGTGAACTCCGGGAGTTGGTGATGGACAGGGAGGCCTGGCGTGCTGCAATTCATGGGGTCGCAAAGAGTCGGACATGACTGAGCAACTGATTTGATCTGATCTGATGTTATCAATTTTAGTAACAAAAAAATTTTAGGTATATCACAATTTACCTAATCTATTATATATTTCACTGCTTCTATTTTTTGCTGATTTAAACAATAATTAAGTAAACTTCTTTATTCACTTAGATTTTTACATTTGCATATTTATCTTGGTATAAATTTCCAGAAGTGGGTTTGGTAGGTCAAAGGATACATACCAAATCAAACATCAGAAAATATGTCATTATTTATATTTAATTCCCACGCCAGTAGTATATGAGAGCAATAATTTTCCAACTCTTCTTAAAAGAATATTTTCAATCTTTTTAACTGAATCACCAATTTAGCAGTAGGTGAAAAAAATACCTTATTTTATTTGAGTACCTTTAATTAGGATTAGTTTTCTTTTATATAAAGTATATATTAATTTGTATTTCTTTTTTATAAATTACATTCTTCACCTATTTTTCTAATGGCTACTCATTTATATTCTTAATTATTCTGTAATGCTCTTTATGTATTTAAAAATCAAATCAGTGTCAGTTATATAATTGATAAACCAGTTTCCCTGATGGCTATTTTTCTTCCAATCTTATTATTACATTTTTTCATATAGAAGTTGTAACTTCTAAGGCAGCCAATTTTGTTGATACTTTCCTTTTTGGTTTCTAGCTTCACTGGAGTTCTTCGAGTTTCTCAGCCACTACATTATAAAATGTCCTCAGTGGTTTCGTTTCCTGTCACATCTTTGATCCTTCTGGAGTTTGTGTTGAGCTAAAGCTACAGAGTGAATGATGACCTCCTTTTCCATCCTCTTTCCCTTTATTTTCTACCTGCAGAGGCATTCCTGTTCAGAAACCCAACGTTCATCTGAGACCCTTCCCTTCTCTTTGTCCCACACATCCAGGTAGTAACTTAAATAGCCTTCATGAACTTCAGAGGGTTTTACAAACTTTATGAAATGTTTCCACACGTATGACCTCATCTGAGCCTCTTCACAGCCGGGAAGGAATTAGGTGAGCCCTCCTTCCCGTGTTGCCTTTATTAACACGTGTTCAGGTACATGCTGGGGAGGAAGAAGAGGAAGCCTGAGAAGTTGTGGCTTACTCCAGGAGGTTCCAAGAGTGAGAAAAAAATGAAGTTCATCCTAAAGCCCAACTCATCCCTTTTATAACAACACATCAACTCTGAAACCTTATCGATCCAGCTGTTGTAAATCTGCCCTATCTACCCTGTTTTCCCTTCTAAATACTCCAGTTGACATTTTTATTATCTCTTACCTGCATCTTTTCAGACACCCCACATCCCACACCCTATCAATATACACAAGGTTTTAGATACATCTTCCTTGGGTTCTGTTTGCCTGCTTAGAAATCCTTCAACATACTGAGTAGGTCTTTGCCAGGCACATAAAGACCTTCAAGATATGGCCTCAGCCAGTCTTTCACGTTGTCTACATTTATTCTTCTCCAGGGACTGTGGGTTTCAGGAACGTGAAGGATTTCCCAGTCCTCGAGCCTGCCTCATACTGCCCTATATCCACACCTTCCTCAGAGACTACCCACTGTCTCTCCTTTCTCTATGTTTGCCCAGGTGGCTCAGTGATAAAGAATCCACCAGCCAAGCAGGAGATGTGGTTCAATCCCTGGGCCAGGGATATCCCCTGGAGAAGGAAATGGCAACCCACCCCAGTATTCTTTCCTGGGAAATCCCATGGACAGTGGATCCTGGATGGCTTCAGGCCATAAGATCACGAAGAGTCAGACATGATTAGTGAGTGAACAACTCCTTTCTCTCCTTGCTCCAGCTGAAATCCCACTGCCTTCATGAAACTCTCCCTGGAACCTTCCAGTGGACATTTTCTCTTTTCGCCCTTTAACTTCCCACAATCCTTTATCAGGGTCTCTCTCATGACTCACAATTCTCTACTTTACAGCCTGTGCCAGTGTCTTAATTTTCTTATCAGACTGTCAACTTCTTGAGTTAATAGATTGCCTCTTCTTTAAATTTTATCACCCCTCTCCCAACGCTTAGAAAAATGACTAGCACAGGTAAATATTTGAAAAATAAAGCATTTAGTGACTGAATGTACAAATGCAAGAATGATGGAATGCAGGGATAAACTGAGTGGGTGACTTTGGATTATTTGGGGAAGCCTCTATATTGGAAAGATTTTCTCCTTTTATCTCTTTTGCCTGCCCCAATACCCACTAGCACACACTCTTGATAACTTGAGTCTGAAATCCCACCAGTAGAAGACCATGATTTCCATTTATTACTTTGATTTGTGCAAAATGTTGATGTCCTAAGAATCAGAAGCCCACATTTCTCAGAGAAATGCTTCATCATCTACGACAAGGGTCCCCAACCTCAGGGATCTAATGTCTGATGATCTGAGGTAGAGCTGATGTAGTAAAAATGAAATAAAGTACACAATATATGTAATGCACTTGAATCATCCCCAAACCATCCCCTCCACCCCATTTCATATAAAAATTGTCTTCCATGAAACTGGTCCCTGATGCCAGAAAGGTGGTGGTCTATGATGAATCAAAGTTTTGAGAAGGGGAATTTCCCCAAAGCCGAGGGATGGTTGCATACGGAATGGAATAGCAAGCCTCATAAAGGCCACAGAAGAGAAGCAGAAGGAAAAATTGGGCCAGTTTGGAGGAATTGGCCATTAATACAAGAGTCTGTCTTCTTTCCAACCCTGTGGCTTGGTTTACAGCCCTCAGAGTTCCGCATAGGAACCTTTTCTTCTTTATGTCTCACCCCTCACCTGTGACAGCTCAGCTGCCCTCTGGGGAGCTAAGGTTTAGGGTCTGCTAGGCTGCCCTTGAAACGGCACAGCCTGTCACACACCCTACTGCCCCTCTGGCCCAGGGAAGTCCTCGTTCCCAACAGGGACATCATGTCTCAGAGAGGAGAGGAACAGCCGTGGGACACGTGGAAAGGATGGTATGTTCAAAAAGAAAACTGGCCAACAACACCCTCTCACCCCAAAGGCAAGGCATCACTTTAGAGAGGGCTGAGTGCCAATTTGTTAGAATTGAATAAATCAGATTTCTAATGTTTAGTAACAGATGTTCTGGCTACAAGTCATGAAATCATTTAATATTGCTTTATGCTCCGGTAATAAAAAAAAAAAAGTCATCTGGCTCCACTTGGCCCAGGTTACATATCTTCCTCAAAGGGTCAAAATGATTTGATGCAACTCTTGGATCAAAAGGCCTAATGCTCTCTGTTTGTTACAGGCTGTGGACGGGGTTTGCTCAGAAAACAGGGCAGATGCTGGCATCATGTATCCAATGGCCTGAGATGTGCCATTGATAACCCCCAAAACTTGCTCTAATTCTGGGTCTTGAAGAATCTGAATGCTCTCCAGAAGGCTCACTTTTTCCATCCTCCACATATCTCACACCTGGCAGTGTGAACATCCCAGGAAGGTAAAAATAGGTTGACCAGCTATCCTGGATGTGACTGGCAAAATGCCAGAGCTTTATCTCTACAGCCCTGAAGGGGAGCAAATAACTAGGAATGATTTGGCCTTCTTAGAACAGGCTTTGCAGATGGGTTTGGACTCATCTCCTGAGATGGGGAGCAAGGGGGAAATGTGCCTGATGAAGCCTGATAATAAATCAGGCTTCAACATAGATAAACGGTGAAATTGCCAAGATGACTCAAATGTTGAAATAACCAAGTTAATCAAAAAGATCTAAAGAAAAGTGTGATAAATAACAATACAGTGATTCCTTACCCTAAGAGAAAATCTAAGGGAAAAATCAAACAAAGACGAGCTCGGGGATCAAAGATGGAGATGGCCTCATTGGAGCACCATTCCAGAAGCAAATTGAAGGGAGATAAAGGGGGATCCAAGGGCTGTAAAAAAGGAACCATTGCTGCAACTTCTCAAAGAGAGTGATAATTCCTTCCTAGGAAGCTTGATGTCAATACTTAGTAAAATAAATGACAAATGCTGAGCAGCAACATAAACACCACGTAGGATCACGAATTGTAGAGGAGGACATGACTTGGACTCGGAGGATACTGGAGGCCATGGTGCCAAGTAAATCTTACAGTTAAATCAACACACACACACACAGGCTCTGGCAGCAGGTAGGAGAAAGGCAGACAGCAGCCTGGGAGACGCTTCTGAGGCCCCCTTCCTGCTAGCCCAAGTGGTGGCCCATGATACCTCTGCTGAGAAAGCCCCCTTCCCTGATCCTTGCCCACAAATGAAATCTCACGTTCAGGTCCTCACTGCATTCCTGCACGGAGATGCCCAACCCTATATCCACTGTGTTAGATTCTCTGGACACAGATACCTCAAGTGTTTGCTGGACTTTTAAGCAGCTGACAGCTTATCTGGGGAACTGAGATGCAAATAAATGAGCATACATACTAAAGTAGAATTGTGCCCAAAGGCATGGTGAGAACCCAGAGGGGAAGTGAACATCAGGCACAGGGTCTAGATTTGTACAAAGATGCCTTGTTACCCCAGAGCTATGTTGGTGGTGGTGGTGGTGTTCAGTCACTAAGTTGTGTCTGATTCTTTTGTGACCGCATGGACTGTAGCTGACCAGGCTCCTCTGTCCATAGGATTTTCCAGGCAAGAATACTGGAGTGGGTTTGCCATTTTCTTCTCCAGGAGATCTTCCTGACCCAGGGATCAAACCCATGTCTTCTGCATTGGCAGGCAGATTTTTCTTTGGCGCTGAACTGCCTGCAGATATGTGGAGAGAAGTCAATCTGTGGTTCTTGCTCTCAGGCTCCTAGATCAGAATGTGTATCAAGGCAGTAAGAAGCATGGGTGGAACATCATTCTATGGTCATCTAGATAAAGCACAGTGTCCGGGTTTCCTGAAAGAAATCTGAGGTCACACGGCTCAATAAAAAGGTCCTGGGCTGGTTCAAGATTCCCATGATGTTGTGAAAGGTTTAAAAATGTTGATTAACAGAGCACTTTGTTTTTTGAGGGGAGACTAAAGGCAATAAGTAATGGTGGTGCCCAACCCAGCAAGATGAGAAATGTCTGAGAATCAGAGTGTCAGGGCCCAGAAGGATTCAATAACTCAACTCCTTCAATGACAGATGGGGAAGCAGAGACTCAACCAGGAGACCTGAATTCCCATGGTCACTGTGCTGGTAGGTGGCAGAACAGGAAGTTAGATCTAATCTGGTCATGGTTCCTCGGGGAGAAAGCATCCTCTCCTACTCACCTTTCCATTTTAGGAAAATCTCTCCGAGTTAGAGGAAATGCAAGGGTACCATTTGCTCTGTTTGGGTAATGTTTGCTGTAGTAATCAAGCTCTCACTTTCTTTACCAAGACATCTTGCTTTGAACCTGTAGCCCACGGTCTAATTCTCTCTGTGCCATTTTATCAGAAGCAATGAGGAAGTTGGGGCAACTTCTTTAGAGAAGAACAGAAGTCAAGACAAGGACCTTGAGCTGAGATGGAGTACTAAGGGTCAAGAGGCTGGCACTGGGCATGGCGAGTGGCTGACCACAGCTCCTGGGCATTGATTTAGAGAAAGACTTGGGGTCCGCTGGTGGCCCCTGCATTAAATTTCTGCTTCTGCTACTAAGCGTGTGAGGTCGGGCAAGTTTCTTACTATTTTTCATTGGCTTTAAAGGCCCATTTTTTCCTATATTTTAAAATCTCTGAAATTTTGATGCACCTTTCAACTGATGAAGGTATCAGAGATTTTTGTTTTCCTTGGGTGACGCCAATTGTATTTAAGGTTTGATAACATTTAGCAGTATTTCTGATCTGTTCATCTGTAAGATGGAAATACTAAAAACTGTTTTGAAATATATAAGGGTCAAATTAGATGATGTTTAAAAAGAGAAGAAAACATTTAGGAAAGTATCCTGTATTTAATAATGGTCTCAAATGGGAAATGTAGGTATTGAATGATAACTCCCTCATCTGAGTCATCTGAGTCACGTTGTCCCCAGTCCTTGGTTCACAAACAAGATGACCTGATAAATGCGTGGGGGCTACTCTCTAGTTACTCTGCAGCATTGGGATCTTCTGGGACCAAGGATTGAAGCTATGTCTCCTGCTTTGGCAGGCAGAGTCTCCACCACTGAGCCATCCAAAAATTTTTTTGAAAATTATTTGACAGATTTATTATAAAACATAATTATTGTTGAAATAAAGTTTACCAGAATAACGATTTTAAAAAAGATGACCTGGGAAAATGGAATAATACAAATACCTAATATCTCTACATGGCTTGTTTGGTTCAGACCCTGTGCCAGTTGGTAGATGGCCCTGTACCTCAGGAAGCTTGTAAGCAGTGTGGACGATCTGACAGCAAACAAGATGGTGAGCTGGGACTTTTTGGCTTCCCTGGTGGCTTGGTGGTAAAGAACTCATGTGCCAAGTCAGGTAGATGCAGGAGGCACAGTTTCGATCCCTGGCTCAGGAAGATTCCCTAGAGAAGGAAATGGCAACCCACTACAGTATTCTTGCCTGGGAAATCCCCATGGACAGAGGAGCCTGGCAGGCTTATACTCCAATGGGGTCACAAAAGAGTTGGACTCAACTCAGTGACTAAACAACAACATGGGTTTTCCTTCACTTTATTTTGCAGCACTCTGAGGGTACAGTGAGCTCCCTACCTGTTGAAGATCACCCAGTTAACAGCAAATCTCTGATTTCCGTTATTTCTCTGTGATAGCGCCCCATGCTTTCCACCACCAAGCAGATGAGCTGAGAGTTGACTACTGCACACTCAAGGAGACCCCTGTACTTTATGTTGTCTGGAATCAGACCTCTTCCTCTGGGTTCTAATCAGACCTCTTCCTCTGGGTTCTAGTGTGGACAATAGGCTTTTCTATTCATCCTAGGAAACTGGATTAACATGTTGGAAAAGGTGTCAGGAGCTGGAGGAGAACTACCACAGGTGTTACAGAAACGAATCCTGCAAACATGTCTAATCCTGACTCGACCTAAGACCCTTCCTCGCTCCTCCTGGTGCAAAGCCCCAACCATGACAACCTCACATAGAAGCGAAGGCAGTGGGGAAACACCATCAGGGTCTTGTTACAATGGTTTGAACTCAAACAATCTCCTGATGGCTTCTCTGGGCCGAGGCCAACGGCAATGGTGTGTTCTTCACAAGTAGTCTTTTCCCATTTCTGGGACTCCCCGAGGTGTATTCAATAATGCGCTCCTCATTCTGCAGCAGATGGAAAAGTGTTTAAAAAGGTGCCAGGTTTATTTATGGAAGCATGAGATTGAATTTAAGAGATGTGCTTGGCCAAGATGAAATGTGAGCGCTCAAAACAGGAAGTGTATTTTACTGCCTATTTATTTTATTGCCGTATCAGCTGCCCAGAGCCGGAGAATCCTTCCTCTCAGGAATTATTTATTTTCTAACTTCTGAACCAGAACATCTTGACCATCAGCATTTACGCTCCTTGCTGCCAGATTCCCAACTACAAACATGTGCCTTGCTGTCATTCAGAGGGGATCCACTGAGGTTTCAGGGAAAAACATTTGGCCTCTAATAGTTTGTACTGAATCCTTTTTTTTTTTTTTTAATGTAAGTGGAGATGTTTCAAACAAATTGAATCAAAAGGACAAAAGATGATACAAATCTTAAAATAGCTCTTAGAATCCTAGAGGAATTCTTGAATGTTCTCATTTATCTCAAAATATCAAATACTCAGTATTCTGTCCTTACCTTTTAATGGGGAGTTTCTCAGGTGGCTCTACTTGTAAACAAACTTCCTGTCAATGTAGGGATGGAAAAGATGTGGGTTCAATCTCTGGGTCAGGAAGATCCCCTCAAAGAGGGCATGGCAATCCACTCCTGTATTCTTGCCTAGAGAATCCCATGGACAGATGGGCCTGGCAGGCTACAGTCCATAGGGTCCCATAGGACTGAAGTGACTTAGCATGCACACACACACCATTTAATGGATATGAAAAATTTCATGGAAGAAAATGAATGTCTAGTCATTTGGACATATTGCTATTTACCTGGTGAGAATGAAGTCATGGACCTTAATTTAGTGACTTGTTCAGAGTATAGTTCTCCCCTCCTGCACTGATACTTTCACCACTTTTTTCAAGAGTTGAAAGTTATTACTCTAGTCTTCATTTAAAAGGCCGATAATAATTTGTCAGAAACAACATTTGATATTTGAAGAAATAACCTGATGCACACAAAAGCAAGAACGAAAACTCCGGAGGAATGAAATACACATGAACAAAAAAACAGGCTCTGAAAGCAAGCATGAATATTGTTGTTAAAAAAGGAGGGGCAGAGCTTCTCTGTAAGAGTTTTAAGGAAAAGCCATCCCAGCCTAGTCCACTAGAGTCATCTAGACCATCTAGTCTGAATGTGTTGGAAAAGGTATCTTTTCTCACGTCGATTTTACCTGCACAACTCAAGCTGCTGAAGCCCTTAGGCAGAAGATGTGTTACAATGCCGCCACCTGCTGGATACTCTCTGAAACTTTTTTAAAATCTTGTCTTTCTCCCACTAAAAACTTTTCAATGACTCCATATTGCGGACGGAAAACGAAATCTTAAATCCCTGGCGTTGAACGCCATTTCTGATCTCACATAAGTTTATTTTCATGTCTCGTGTCCTGATAGCCCCTTGCATGGATACTCTGGTGACACTCCTCAGGATAAGTTCAAATGTTCTAACTCCTCATTCACAGGCCCAGTATTAATTCAATGCGTAAACCAGAGGAGCAGCTTGACAGAATAAAGCCGCAAGGTATGAGGTACCCACGTTATGTGGGACACCCCAATGCTCCTAACAACTGAAGACTGAGTTTAAACAGGAGAAAAGTTAGCAATAGAAAAACAGGTGAAGGACACGAATACACACAAAATACATGTTAAAGTAAATATCAGAAAGCAAATGGATAAATTCACAAATGATAAAAAATCCAAATGAAAGTCAAGCAATATCATGTTTGTCCATAAAGTTTAAAATGATTGTTTTTAAAATGATACTGTGCTGTATTGTGAAGGTCTAGAAAATAAATCATCGCCTAGGCTTTTGCCAGACAGCGCTTCTGAAAGGCAATTTGTAAATGTTCGTCACAGGCCTTAGAATATGAATGAGTACACTTTAGTCCAGAAATTCTATATTAAAAATTATCTTTAGGCTATTATCACAGTTTTGTCCTAGGATATATTCCACTAGAATGATGGCTATCATGGAAGCATTAATTGCAACAGATAAAAGTTTGAAAAACTTACATGGCAAACCTTAGGAGATTTGTTATATTCATGTGATAAATTTAAGTAATCACTGCAATTAATATTGTGATAAAATTGTTTATTATAAGTGTATTATTCATATATTATTTAGTGAAAAGTAGAATACTGAAACTCAACATATGGTTTGATTCTACTTTTGTTTTTAAAATATGTGTATAAAACAGTAATTGCATAATAATACTGTAAAATATGAATGATTATTAGTAATAAAACTAAACTAAATAAATAATAATAATGATGATCCAGGTGGCAGAAACATGAGTACCCTTTATTTTCCCCAAATTTCAAAATGTATTGTTAAGAAAGAAAATGATAGAAACCTAATGAAAGCAGGATTCATATTAGGTTGGATCTGTGCATAGTTTTTGACTAACTTCAGCTTGTCATAATTTTTGGTTTTGGTTAGTGTCTAGTACAGTTGGTATCTCTGGGATGCCTAATAATTTCCTCTCTACCAGGTCCAGTGTGGGTGAGGGTGTGGAGAAATGGTGCCTGAACAATGCCAGATAAAAACTGTAACTGAACAAAGTGTTCTATAAAGAATCTTACCCACCTCTATCAGGAGCCATAAAAATGCTACATGCTGCAACTCTATAATCCCATTATAAATATCCCATCCAAATGGCATACTTCCAATAAAAGAGGTAAACTATTCATGCTCAAAATGTTTATTACTGAGAGCATTAATACTGAAATGTTTGAAAACAATTTCAATATCCACTAATAGACAGAAGGTTAAGTGAGTCTTAGGGTATGCATTCAATGAAATTTTCAGTAGCCATTAAAATAATTCTTTTGAAAATTGCATAGCAAGATTTTATGCCCAAGGCATAAACGTTAAGTGAAAAAATAAGTAGCATAAGACATATGTGGCTTCTTGTGATTTTGAGTATGCAAAAATAAGTCTGCACATCATGAAAGAAAAGAAGAAAACGTGGAAAGGAAGGGAGAACAATTAAAACTGTCTTGTATTTCACGGTTTTTATTTGAAATAAAAGTAATCTATGTCCTTTTTAGATTGTAAGTCTCTGCCCAGGATGTGAGGATAGAATGCAAAATCCACAGTGGTCCAGTGTGATGGAAGCTGTGAGAATCTGAAGGTGTGAGGAGTAGCAGAAGCACTTCATCTCCACAAACAGCTTGCTAGGCAAGTCTGCTCATGGAAAACTCCATGACTATGGTGACTTTCTCCAAGGATGTTTCTGCTGGCGGGGGCGGGGGAAGCAACTTTTTAGCTCTGATGTTTCGGAGAAACATATAGGGCTCTGACCTTCTACCCCACACTCTATTTAACTCAATGAGTAGAGGTTTTACAACGGGAACTTGGATCTTCAGTTTATATAACTTAATCCCTTGGTAATTTTCTCTTACAGAGACACCCTATTTTGTCGAGCAGTAGACCAACTAAGTGACCCGGAGCACATGGATCCAAACAAGGAAAGAGAGATTTAAAGAAAGAGACAAATTGGCCTTTAATTGAAGGAAGAATGAGCCAGCTCAGTGCAGCCTTCTCTGAAATAGCAGATCCTCTAAAGACATGCTTCTGCTCTCAAAGAGGTTGGCCTGGCAACTTGCTTACACACTCCACTTGGGGAAACTTCTTTTCAGCACCAGCCAAAATGCCGATCCAGGTTCTTTTTGCCTAGCAGCCTTGAAAGCTTGCACGCATTTAGAGAAAATACTTTCAAATGACTCCGGAGTTCTGCTTTATGTTTTCTGTTCCTTTGAACTTATTACCTCTTTACAATGTCTTGGACTATTAGTTTGGGAACATTTAAAGTTAATGACTATATGGAAAGTAAAACAACACTTTGATGTAGCCCAAGTCATTCATTTCTCTCTTTCATACACAGGAGGTTATAGAAGGCTGGGTGATGCCAGATCAAGTCATTTCAGGAATAAATAACTTATTTGGGGGTCTATATGGATGGTTGCTCAGGAGAAAAAAAATGGATGGATCAGCTCTGGAGTGTCTAAAGGAACTGGAGCTATGATTAATGAGGGTCAACTTTAAAACTCAAGCACACACAGATAGGATTATTTCACACAGAGAGCGGAGTCTGTCTGACCCAGGCTATCCCAACATAGTCCCCTGAGGTATGTCGATCACAAATCTTGTTAGTTTCAGGGATGCGCTGACAGCAAAAAGAGATACAAAGAAGATCTCCTTTGGCCATAAGCAGATGGTACTTCTAAAAGTACCATGCAAATGCAACGATGATGGCCATTAAAGGAAATCAGCAAGTGTTTCTAGAAAGTCAGGGTTGAAGCGTTCTGCTAGGGTATCTTTAACTTAAGCACATCATGCTTTTCCAAATATTAGTCATGGCTAGCACATTTTTTGGTTGGCTTGTTCCTTATTTCTTTAGGTAAGAGCTTGAGAGTTAGCTACTGGATGGATTTCTCTGTGATATGTAAGAGGCTTAGAAGTGGAGCCAGGAAATCAGAGGGAGAGGGAGACCTGCTTATACTAGGTATCTTAGACAGGGCCCCGGTCTGAGTTCATTGAAGGATAAACAGACCCTCTTCACACAAAACTGCCTTATCTCTGTGAATAAACAGCAAAGGACAGTAGACCAGGGATAGAGCTTCTGAAACATGAGAGACCCAAAGCGTATTCAGCAGAAAACCTAGAACACCGTTCCTTCTTCCCCTTGACAAAGCAGCTAAACACGTATTTATGTTTGTTAACAATTGTGTTAGAGTGTGTATGAAGAACATGGGTGCCTTCTCTCATAGAGTTTACATTATTAAAGGGCACAGTTATTATATTTAAGCATTCAGAATAATAGACAGCCTTGCATTCATTATTCAGTCATTGAGCAAATATTTGTTGAGCGTCTACAGCATGCTTAAGACTGATCTAGACATGGAGATTCAATGAGGGAAACACAGATAAGGTCCCGGTTCTTGTGAAATTTATGTTCTAGTGGGAGGAGATAGACCATACAAGTAGTAACAAATTGAAGATGATTTTACTTCTTCAACAGCAATGGAGAAACTAGAGCAGACAGATCTGATTGAGGGCAAGTGAAGGTGTGCTTCCCAGGTGGCACATTGGTAAAGGACATGCCTGCCGATTTAGGAGACACAAGAGACTTGGGTTGATCCTTGGGTCAGAAAGATCCCCTGGAGAAAGAAATGGCAACCCACTCCTATATTCTTGCCTGGAACATTCCATGGACAGAGGAGCTTGGCGGGCTGTAGTCCATGGGGTAGTAAAGAGTCAAAATCGACTGAATAAACACGCACTGAAATTGAAAGTTAAGTCACTCAGTCGTGTCCGACTCTTTGCAACCCCGTGGACTGTAGCTCACCAGGCTCCTCTGTCCCTGGGATTTTCCAGGCAAGAATACTGGAGTGGGTTGCCATTTCCTTCTCTAGGAGCTCTTCCCAACCCAGAGACTGAAACCAGGCCTCCCTCATTGTAGACAGGGGGTATTTGAGGTAATTTTATTTGAGGGTAACAGAAAGCCATTGGAGAGATCAAGAGTAACATAGTTTATGTTTCAAGACATCACATGCCTGCTCTGCAGAGAATGAATGGTAGAAGGGAAAGGGTAGAAGGGAGACGAATTCGGAGGATATCACGATGCTTCAGGACTAGACATTCATGATGTTCTGGAATGAATGCTGCTAGTGACCTGAACAGAGTCTGGATACATTAGGCAGCGCAGCTGCAGAACTCCATGGAGAATCAGGCAGTGGTGCCACATCCTGAGATAGGAGAGGACAGGAAGGAACTGGCTGGGAAATACCAACATATTTTTGGGAGAATGAGAATTGTGTGACTTCTGAGCTCAAGTGGTTGAGAAGAGTTTCCTAGAAGAAATGAGTCTGAACTGGACCTCTAAGAATGGGTAGAGTTTGAATATGTATTTAAGGATGAGTTGTTGAGATTGATTTTACAGTGCTACTTGAAAATTTTTCATTACTTCATCAATTATTCATTAGTGGTGGGTTTTTTTTTTTGGCCACACCAAATGTACTTTTATGTAATTTCTCCTCCAATTAAATCTTCTAATTTTTTTCTTAAAGTAATATTTTTAAAATAAATATTATACCAAGGAGTTGATGGGATGGATCTCTGTAAACCCTGGATTGAATTGTTTGAACTCCATCAGCTACTCAATTCCGAAAATCAGTGCTGGGTAACTTTTATAAGCATTCCCTTCCCTAAGCCAAGTATTCTGTTTAACTATCTTCATTTTTCCCAATTGATGATAAGTTCTTTGATAGAGAGAGGGAAAAATAGTTCTTGTTGGTTTGCTATTGTTCCAGGGAAGCTGTAGGACAGACACATGTGGGTTTCATCAGTGCAGTCTGCATTCTCAGAAGACCTGGAGCCAGGGACAAGGAAGCACCAGCAGGCCTGTTGAACCAGTGATTCTACATGGAGCATCTCGTGGTCTAGATGTCTGGGTTTCAACCTCTTGATTCCCCTCTGTGGAGAATGGAATGGTGACTCCCCAGTATATATACCCACCTGTAGCCTGTCAATGTGACCTTTTTTGTAAAAAGAGTCTTCCAAATGTGATTAAATTCAGGATCTCAAGAGGAGATCATCCTGGATTCTATGGATGAGGCCTTCATCCAAAGACAAGTGTCCTTAGAAGAAGAGGAGAAGACATAAACAAAAAAGTTCACGTGGAGGCAGATGCAGAGCTTGGACTCACATTGCCACAAACCAAGGATTACCCAGAGCCATCAGAAGCCACCTAGAAGCAGGAAGAAGTGAGGAAGGATTCTCACATAGATTCTCTGAAGGGAGCATGGCCCTGCTGACACCTCGGTTTTGAACTTCTGGCCTCTAGAACTGGAAGGCAAAGTTTCTTTTGTTTTAAGCCACCAAGTTCATGGTAATTTATTATAACAACCCTGGGAAACCCATACAGTCTTTATACCCAGCTCAGTTGAGCTCTCAGTGTGGACCTTCTGGACCAATCTGTATCCAGCCGGGATGGGACTAGGAGTGGGGGATGAGTGAGTTACCCAGGACACAAAGTGTGGGGGGAGCTCACTGACTCCTCTGTCTCCCACCCCAGCAGACGTGGAGGTTATCCAAGCTAGTCCCCATGGGGAGTGAGCATTCAGAATTCAACTAACTGTATACAATAAAAGTGATGGGATGTCATTCACATGTGTAACCTATTTTCAGGTATATTTTCAACCAAAGAGGCTTAGACATTCTGATTGGAGTCAGAACACCACAGAGAGCCCCCAGAAATATACATAGTGACCTCATTAGAGACAACAGACTCCCAGGGGAGCCTGTTGAGACACCTCATTTTGAGAAAGGGGAAAAGCGAAACAATCTCAGGCTGACTGGTGATGCTAATACCATTCCTCTTGATTATCTGGGTGTGCAAGAGATAGATGGTGAGGGGGAAAGCTGGCAGAAGAGCAGGAATCTCTGAGTGTGAGAAAGAGGAGCCCAGACAAGAGTTACAGAAAGAGAAATTCATAGACAAGAGCCCAGCAAATACAAAGCATCCTCAGCCAGAGTGGTTATCGGTTCAAGCAGTGACTTGATCCTGATTTGTTCTCTCCCCGTATCTGCTCCCTAATGAAATATGCATGGTAGCTGATTCCCATTTAAGCAAATTAAACACACAAGTCAGCCCCTATTTCTAGATGTTTAAAAAGTCAGAAATTTATTTAATTTTCAGTGGAGCTAAAGTTGTTTTTAAACCAATTTGTGTTTTATTAATAGCTACTCAAGGGGGAAAAAAAAAAAAGTTCACGTTCTCTTCCTGAAGGCTGCAACTAGTTAGAATGACAGTAATACATGAAATGAACGAGATGATCTAATCTCTGATTATTTCATCCAAAATGTTAAATGGCTAAACTTTTCAAAGTCAACTTCCAAAATGCCTTCAACTGGATGATCAAGAAGAAATACATCCTCTGCCCTTAATTCCATGATTAAGTGAGAGGAGGGAAGTCCCTTATCTTTTGCCTTCAGTTTATTTTTACAAGTTCTTATTTTATGAGGAGAATGTGTACAAGTCACTGTTGGGTCAGATCATCTTTGTCCAGTGACGTGAGTTTTCAAGTTGGCAGTGACCCCCGGAAAGTCTCCTGAAGTTAAACTGCTCATTTATAGAGGCAGCACCAAGCCCCAGTATGAGGAGATCACATGTCAAGGCCATCAGTAAGTTAGAGAAAAGGAAAGCTGGTTGGTCACCTTCTTTTGCTAGCATTTTATAAGATGTTTTATCTATGTTTTCTATTTTAAATTGCCTAATAGTCACCTAGGAGGTGAGTGTCATTGTTGTCATTTTATAAGTGATAAGAGTTAGATTCAGAGCAAAATATATGTTGCTTAGCAGCCCATCTCTTTCTCTGTAATTCTTTCCTCCTCATCTCTCCATCTGCTCATAAAATTAAAAATCAGTTTGTAAGGAAAGCAGTCTTTGAGAAGGTTCCCGCGACTCCTCCCTCCTGGTTTTTACACTCTTGTGTAATGTCCTTCTCCTGAATGCAGATGGGACTTGCCTCTAACTAACATATACAGTAAAAGTGATGGGATGTCATTCACATGAGTAACCTACGTTGTATAAGACTCTGTCTTGCTAGAAGACTGACTCTGGAAACTTTTTGCCTTACTGGCTTTAAAGAGATAAACTGCCATGTTGTGAGAGGGTCTACTGGAGAAAGTCACATGACCAGGAGCTCCACATTGCCTCTATGAGCTGAGAGTTGTCCCTGACTGACAGGCAGCAAGAAGCCAGGATCAGTTCTACAATCGCAGGAGATGATTTCTTGCACCAACATGAGTGAATTTTGAAGCAGATTCTTCTCAAGTTAACCCTTCATATGAGACTTCAGCCTGATTTATATATTAATTGAAGTCATGTGAGACCCCAGCGCAGGGAATCCAATTAAATCATATCTTAAATTGACCTACAGAAGTGGCAAAATAATAAATGGACATTGTTTTAAGTCACTAAGTTTGTGATAATGTATTATTCAGCATAGAACATTATATCGCTTTTGTTACAACTCAGGTCCTGTGATAGGAGCTTGCAATTCAAAAAGTTTAGTAGGAAACTGTCTCTACCTTCAAGCTGAGGGTTGGGAGGGATAGATAGGTAAATATCATATAATCCTAATGCAGGGGAATACATTCTATAACCTTTCGTAAAGAAACGCTTATGACAGTGAACAGGAAGGATAAGGTAAGGAGTCTTCCAACAGTGACCCCAGGCCCCAAAGTCTCCTCTCTCCATATCTCAGCATTCTCTCAGAACTTTCATTCCCACTGATATGTGAGGACTGATGACAACCCAAACCACCACTTTTATTCTTAGTGAGAAATAGCAGAGGACGTGCCCACCAATATCTATGTGTTTCTTCTCCTTTTGGGCAGGCAGGGTGGTAAATTTTGCCCCATGGTTGGACGGGCCACATCACCGAGTGCTGGCCAGTGGAGCTGATCTAGTAAGCTGCCCCACTTCCATGACTGGCTCCTAAAGTCCTCTACCAGGTCCTTCAGACAGAATTAATTGTCTCCAGGCAGAACGAGAGGATCTGGTAGAAGATTGCAAGGCCCTGATTGATGGCAGGATCCTGGGTTCCTAAGCCACACTGTGAAAGGATGCCCAACACACAATCAGTCTTACCATGGGGTAAGCAAGACGTAAATATTTATAGTGTGTTAATCCACTGGGATTTTTTTTTTTTACTTTAGTTAGTCTGTAGGAGAATTAAATTTTTTACGGGTATCAGTGATAACAAGAAGGATTGGGTCAATCGATGGAGACCTTTCTCATCGTCGTGTTCAGCTGTCCTTGAGATCCCCAGTATCCTAGAGTTAACCCCCAGTTAGCACATTGATCCCATGGGGCTCTGAGGACGAGGGTAAAGGCACGGGTGGATTCCGCAGAGGTGCACAGACTTCCATGACGATGGTACGGAGGCAGTAGCAAGGCCAATGTTCCAAGATTTCCATAGGCGTGGCTTCTCCCTCCCCAGCAAGTCTGGTTCAGACTTCCCAGTTCATTTCTAGCTGGTTTCTGGGACCATACTTCAGGGGAGAAGGCCTCTTCCAAGGGCTATTATAAACTCTGGGAAAGGGGCCAGAATGCTTCATATTGTAATGGAAAATAACCCTTCCACCCTCAATCTGCACATTTTATTTAAAGGTGTGAAAAATGCTTTCCCAGCTTCAGCCAGGGGCATTCAGGTCTCCACAGGGACCTGGGTTAGGGGGTGGTGAGGGAGCAATGATTAGGTGGGGGAGAGAGGAGTGCTCCCTACAGCAGTTTCCAGGGGAGCAGCAAGCTTGTAGTCAGAGGAAAATAAGCCTCGACCTCCAGTCTGACTCACGTTATGTGTTTCAACCTGGCCCTGGTGCCCAGAAGTTCCAGCTCACACTAGGTCCAGGACCGGGAGAGTTGAAAGTAGGGGGACCCGTGCTGTGGACGTGGAGTTTAGAAGCCATAGTGCTGCCTTCAGAGGCTGATCCCATCACTAGGCTAAGGGCAAGTGAGGAAAAGGTGACCTGGTGCAGGTTAGCATTTGGAGACAGAAGAAGGAAATGGCAACCTCTTCAGTATTCTTACCTGGGAAATCTCATGGACAGAAGAGCCTGGAGGGCTATAATCCATAGGGTTCAAAAAGAATCAGACGTGACTTAGGGACTAAACAGCAGCAGCAGATGAACACTCACAGATTTTCAAGTTTGAGAGTTGTCTAGAGAGTCTAAAACCAGATAAGGCTTTTTGAAGAAACAAAGTAACACAGTCACAGACTGGTTGGTGTGTAGTAGGTGAAGAATCGGAGAAGGCGATGGCACCCACTCCAGTACTCCTGCCTGGAAAATCCCATGGACGGAGGAGCCTGGAAGGCTGCAGTCCACGGGGTCACCAAGGGTCGGACACAACTGAGCGACTTCACTTTCACTTTTCACTTTCATGCATTGGAGAAGGAAATGGCAACCCACTCCAGTGTTCTTGCCTGGAGAATCCCAGGGATGGGGGAGCCTGGTGGGCTGCCATCTATGGGGTCGCACAGAGTCGGACACGACTGAAACATCTTAGCAGTAGCAGCAGCAGCAGCAGCAGGTAAAGAATAATTCTTCTGCAATTACACATCCTTATTCAATTACTTCATTATTGTGTTTCTTAAGTGATTAGTATTATACCATTTGGAATAATGGTTTCCAAGAGACTAGATGATTCAGTTCAGTTCAGTTGCTCAGTCGTGTCCAACTCTTTACGACCCCATGGACTGCACCATGCTAGGCCTCCCTTTCCATCACCAGCTCCCAGAGTTTACCCAAACTCATGTCTATTGAGTCAGTAATGCCATCCAGCCATCTCATCCTCTGTCATCCCCTTCTCCTCCTGCCCTCAATCTTTCCCAGCATAAGGATCTTTTCAAATGAATCAGCTCTTCGCATCAGGTGGCCAAAGTATTGGAGTTTCAGCTTCAACATCAGTCCTTCCAATGAACACCCAGGGCTGATCTGCTCTAGGAGGGACTGGTTGGATCTCCTTGCAGTCCAAGGGACTCTCAAGAGTCTTCTCCAACACCACAGTTCAAAAGCAGCAATTCTTCTGTGAGAGTTCAACTCTCACATCCTTACATGACTACTGGGAAAACCATAGCCTTGACTAGACGGACCTTTGTTGGCAAAGTAACGTCTCTGCTTTTTAATATGCTGTCTAGGTTGATCATAACTTTCCTTCCAA
>NW_011494717.1:1166288-1171102 GCF_000754665.1 Bison bison bison | reverse complement strand
CATCAAGAGGCTCTTTAGTTCCTCTTCACTTTCTGCCATAAGGGTGGTGTCATCTGCATATCTGAGGTGATGATATTTCTCCTGGCAATCTTGATTTCAGCTTGTGCTTCTTCCAGCTCAGCGTTTCTCATGATGTACTCTTCATAGAAGTTAAATAAGCAGGGTGACAGTATACAGCCCTGATGTACTCTTTCCTATTTGGAACCAGTCTGTTGTTCCATGTCCAGTTCTAACTGTTTCTTCCTGACCTGCATACAGATTTCTCAAGAGGCAGGTCAGGTGGTCTGGTATTCCCATCTCTTGAAGAATTTTCCACAGTTTACTGTGATCCACACAATCAAAGGCTTTGGCATAGTCAATAATGCAGAAATAGATGTTTTTCTGGAACTCTCTTGCTTTTTCCATGATCCAGTGGATTTGGCAATTTGAGCTCTGGTTCCTCTGCCTTTTCTAAAACCAGCTTGAACATCTGGAAGTTCACAGTTCACATATTGCTGAAGCCTGGCTTGGAGCATTTTGAGCATTACTTTACTAGTGTGTGAGATGAGTGCAACTGTGTGGTAGTTTGAGCATCCTTTGGCATTTTTAGATGATTATACAATAGCTAAAATAATAGGCAAAGCTCATGTGACACAACAATGTGGCATTTGTTGGGAGTTAATATGGTCACTTTCTCTGGATCTTTTACAATAGCTTTCAAAATTTTAAATGCATTGTTAGCAATGCTATGAAAAAGGAATGATATTTTTTAAAGTGTGATTTACTTTAGAAACACTAATTTGCCACTTTATTTTACCATCATTTGAATTAATATTGACATTTTCAAAGTTAATGACTTAACTTTGAATGATTTTTCTATACTTAGAAATAGCTTGTGCTGGAATCCACCCATCAACTCCACACAGTAGTTCAAGCCACTTGGGTCCTTGATGCCTTTTTTTTATTCCTACTGATTTCTGTATCTAATCCATTAGCTAGTTCTGCTGGTTCAACCTCAAAATAGACTCCGAATCTGAGAATGTCATACCGTCTTCTCTGGTATGATCCTAATGCAATTCACCCAATTTCTTTATATGCTCAGAAAATTCATTCTCTAAAAGAAACCAGAATGATCTTTAAAAAAAAATTTTTTTTTTACCATGACTAACTTCTAATGGTTTATCATTTCTCTTAAAATCCCCACTTTGCCTCATAGCCTCTTTCACTCTGAAGACCCACCCTTTCCTAGATGTTGCTGCTGCTGCTGCTGCTAAGTCGCTTCAGTCGTGTCCAACTCTGTGCGACCCCATAGACGGCAGCCCACCAGGCTCCTCTGTCCCTAGGATTCTCCAGGCAAGAACACTGGAGTGGGTTGCCATTTCCTTCCCAATGCATGAAAGTGAAAAGTGAAAGTGAAGTCGCTCAGTCGTGTGCGACTCTTAGCGACTCCATGGGCTGCAACCTACCAGGCTTCTCGGTCCATGGGATTTTCCAGGCAAGAGTACTGGAGTGGGGTGCCATTGCCTTCTCCGTTCCTAGATGTTACTCACTGAAATATAAAACAATCCTCCTGTTATCCTTGTGCACCTTTTGTTTAAGGTGTGTGTTGTGGATTGAATCATGCGTGGTGCTCCACATTCTTACGTTGAAGTCCTAATATCTAGGACCTCAGAATGTGACTGTATTCACAGAGAGAGCCTTTAACTGGGTAGTTAAGGTGAAATGAGATGTTACTGGTGCTCCATAATCCAACGTGACTGATGTCATTATCAGAAGAGGCGACCAGGACACAGAGAACACCGACAGCGAGATGACTGGGTGAGGACGCAGGGAGCAGGCGGCGCTTCCAGCCGAGGAGAGAGGCCTCGGAAGAGACCAAACCTGCCGAGAGCCCGATCTTGGACTCTCGGCCTCCAGAACTATGAGAAAATTAACTTCTGTTGTTTATGCACCTCCAGTCTGTGGTACTTTGTAATGGCAGCCTAACTTATTCAACCTATCTTACTTTGTAATGACAACTTATCTGCTGCCATTAGGAGATAGATAGATAAATAGACAGATAGAAGATAGATAGACAGACAGAAGATAGACTGAAGATAATTAGATGATAGATAGATAGATAAGTAGACAGACAGAAGATAGATAGCTAGAAGAGATCTATTACAGGAATTGGCTCATGTGTTCTGGAAGCTGAGAAGTTCCACAATCTGCCGTCTGCAAGCTGCAGAACCAGGAAAGCCAGAGGTATAATTCAGTCCAAGTCTTGAAGGTCTGAAAACGGAGGAATTAGTGGAGGGACTGATGGTATAAGTTCATGTCTAAGTCTGAAAACCTGGGTGCCAGGAGCAGAGATGTCTGAGGACGGGTGAAAATGAATGTTTCTGATCAGATACAGTGAATTCACTCTTCCACTTTTTGCTGTATTCGCTCCCTCCAGGGATTGGACAATATCCACCTGCCTTGATGAGGACAGAGTTTCCTTACCCGGTCTACTGGTTGAAACACTAATCTTGTCCTCAGATACTTTTACAGACACACTCAGAAATAATTGTTTGACTAGTTATCTGGGCATCCCTTAGCCCAATCAAGTTGACATATGAAATTAACCATCACCCAGCCCTCACAAATGAACTCAGTTTGAAAAATGCTTGCCATGCTTTAGCCAGCAGCATTCAGGTCTCCCTGGGGATGTAGGCTGAGGATGGGAGCAATGCTGAGGTGCTAAACTATCCTTATTCTATCCCAGCTCCTCTCAACCATGGATATCCAGCTTCCCTAGACTCTCTACTTTTCTTGAACTTAGATCATTCTATTTTTTAATTAACAGTCCCTCTGGCTACATAACTTGACATGTGCATCTTCCTCTTTTAATTCAAGTGCCAATGAGACATCCCACCTAATCACAATCAATTAGCCTTCCATCACCATTTTATTTTATTGCTTTTTAGTATTTATTTTCATTTATTTATTCATTTGGCTCTGCTCAGACTTAGTTTCAGCATGCAGTATCTTAGTTGCAGCATGCAAACTCTTGAGTTGCCACGTATGGGATCTAGATCCCCAACCAGGGATTGAACCCAGGTCCTCTGCATTGGGAATGTGGTGTCTTAGCTATTGGATCACCAGAGAAGTCCCTTCCATCACCATTTTATATTTGTTTTCCTTCATAGCACTCTTCATTCTCGCTAATTGATGCATTCATTTGCTTAACTGGCTCCTCTAAGCAGTTTCACAAGAGCGGTGCCAAATTCATAAGTAGAAGCTCATTAACTCTTTTTTGAGTGAATTAATCCATTTTTTTATTAGACTCAAAGTTTTTCAAAGGCTTAGTTACAACTTATTTATCTGTTCTCACATTTTCCCAATAAAGTCTGTCACAGATTCTCAATAAAAGCCATATAAATTAAACAGAATCACAGACACACACACACACAAAACACAGTGTGAATGCTGAATGAATGAATACATATAGCATATTTAAAGTCTTTTCCTTTATGGCTTTGAAGTGAGGGAGAAATATGTAGAGAAAGGAAAAAAAAATCTGTTCTTAATAAACCAGAATATTGAATTTTCACCCAGGGTGTCAGTAGATATGTGAGAAAGTGATCTGGAAGGTCGTGGAGCCCCACTGAGGTCCTGTCTCAGCCCTGTCCCAGTCACCAACATCATCCCAGAACATTCCTAGAACAGTTTGCTGATCATTCTTTAAAATTTGAGATTTATTAATTCCTTATTTCTAGTAAAAAAAAAAAAAAAGGAATCTGAACTCTGGAGAAGGCCACTGATATGCTTGCATTTCTTATAACCCCAGATTCAAGCTAAGAACCTGTGCTGACTCTTTCGCTGTACCTATATGCCCAGGCCACTTAACTTCCATAGAACCATTTCTTTGCTACTAACTTCCATCCTTTGTTTCAGTTCTCCATTATATTTAAACATAAATTTAATACACTCAGGTTTTTGGAATGAGAAATTGGGTTTCAGTTCAGTTCAGTTGCTCAGTCGCGTCTGACTCTTTGTGACCCCATGAATCACAGCACGCCAGGCCTCCCTGTCCATCACCAACTCTCAGAGTTTACCCAAACTCATGTCCATCAAATCGGTGATGCCATCCAGCCATCTCAGCCTCTGTTGTCCCCTTCTCCTCCTGCCCCCAATCCCTCCCAACAACAGGGTCTTTTCCAATGAGTCAACTCTTCGCATCAGGTGGCCAAAGTATTGGAGTTTCAGCATCAGTCCTTCCAATGAACACTCAGGGCTGATCTCCTTTAGATTGGACTGGTTATATCTCCTTGCAGTACAAGGGACTCTCAAGAGTCTTCTCCAACACCACAGTTCAAAAGCATCAATTCTTCTGTGCTCAGCTTTCTTCACAGTTCAACTCTCACAGCCATACATGACCACAGGAAAAACCATAGCCTTGACTAAATGGACCTTTGTTGGCAAAGTAACGTCTCTGCTTTTTAATATGCTGTCTAGGTGGGTCATAACTTTCCTTCCAAGGAGTAAGCGTCTTTTAATTTCATGACTGCAATCACCATCTGCAGTGATTTTGGAGCCCCCAAAATATAAAGTCTGACACTGTTTCCACTGTTTCCCCATCTATTTCCCATGAAGTGATGGGACCAGATGCCATGATCTTCGTTTTCTGAATGTTGAGCTTTAAGCCAACTTTTTCACTCTCCTCTTTCACTTTCATCAAGAGGCTCTTTAGTTCCTCTTCACTTTCTGCCATAAGGGTGGTATCATCTGCATATCTGAGGTGATGATATTTCTCCTGGCAATCTTGATTCCAGCTTGTGCTTCTTCCAACCCAGCGTTTCTCATGATGTACT
>NW_011494717.1:1143616-1166076 GCF_000754665.1 Bison bison bison | reverse complement strand
TTTTTCGATGATCCAGCGGATGTTGGCAATTTGATCTCTGGTTCCTCTGCCTTTTCTAAAACCAGCTTGAACATCTGGAAGTTCACGGTTCACATATTGCTGAAGCCTGGCTTGGAGCATTTTGAGCATTACTTTACTAGAGTGTGAGATGAGTACAATTGTGGGTTTAATGACTGGCCACATCTATCCAAACTGGATAGATGGTCACTGATCTTGTTCCTCTTCTTGGCCACACACCTAAATCACATTTCTTAGTTCAAATAGAGAAAAGATGAAGCCACATCACTAGATTTTTGACTATGAATGTGAGTAGAAGTGGCATGTGTCACTTCTAGACTAAGAAAGAGAGATCTACAATATTCTTTCTCTCATTTGTTTCTCCATGGGAATCTTAGAAGCCAAGAATGGAGGATAGTTCCATAAGATGAAAGATACATGGATCCCAAAATGACTTAATGAGACAGAAACCATGGTAAATAAGCCATTCATCAGAAAGGAAAACATGTTTACTATTTTAAGTCACTGAAACTTGGGGTATTGTCTGTTATAGGACCTCTGTGATACTTGTTCTCATTAATAAAGTTACTTGAACAGCATTTCTTGGGTTGACTCTATTCATTGTTTAGGATTATGATTGTTTTTATTTCAGTATATATTAAGAATCAATGGCAAGATTGAATGCAACTATCTTCCTATCATGAGTAATAGCAACATAATGAACCATAGTGATAAATGTTTTAGATTCCAAATATGTTATCTCCCAAAATTTTAATATTTTAAACATATTTACATTTATAAATGCATATGCAATTTCACAGAAGGGCTTCCCAGGTGGCACAGTAATAAAGAATCAGCCTGCCAATGCAAGACATATAATGAGATGAGGGTTCAATCCGTAGGGAAGATCCCATGGATGAGGGCCTGGCAATACACTCCAGTATTCTTGCCTGGAGAATCCCATGAACAGAGGAGCCTGGCGGGCTACAGTCCATAATATCACAGAGAGTTGGACACAACTGAAGCGACTTAACACCATACATGCCAAGGCAGCAGATGCAGAAGACGTGGGTTCAATCCCTGGTTAGGAAGATCCCCTGGAGTAAGAAATGGCAGCATACTCCAGTATTCTTGCCTGGAAAATTCCATGGACAGAGGATCCTGGCAAGCTACAGGCCATAGTGTTGCAGAGAGTCAGGACATAACTGAGCATAACATTACAACAATACATTTCATACAAATTATGAAGGAATCCTGATCATCTTAAAGCCATTAAGAAAACATTTCCTGGCTGAAGCAGGAAAGACAACGATGTTAAGATTTTTAAAGTTAATGGTACAGTGAAGGCAGACATGAAATGCTGTCCCAGCTTAATAGACTGTTTGCAGTGTTGTTAGAATATAGGATAAGTTCACACCCTTAATGCCAACAGCATGATGAATGGGCGTGACTCTAGGTCACCCTGTAGTTCTACCCATACACTTCTGTCCTACCTTGAGTTCATTCTACGGTTACCAGCAATCAGTTATTTTTCTTCTCAAACCCACTTATAGTAGTTATACTTGCTATTATACTTATAAAAGTTTTACAATATTTTAAATTTTATATAAAATGATATAATGCTAATGAGAAAGGAAAGTTACTGTGCTTATGAAAACTGGATAAAGGAGAGCTACTAAAAAAATGTTGCACTGGGTATAGTCAATGTAAATATAAAAGATTGTGTGTGGGTGTAAGTGTCGGGTGTATGCTTCCTGTGCAATAAAACAACAGTTTTTATGCCTTAAAACAACCATTTATTTAGCTAATTATTCTGCAAGTGGATAATTTGCGTTTGGACTAAGTAGAAATTCCCCAGACTAGGTCAGGTCTAGTTGATCTTGGGTGGGCTTGTTTCTGTGTCTATACTCAGCTGATAGTTTGCCTCTGGACAATTTATATGACTGGGGCTTCTCTCCACATGGTCTCTTATCCATCACAGGCCAGCCAGCCCAAGCTTAACCATGAGGTTGCAAGTTTACCAAAATAGCAAGAAAATAAGCCCTAATGTACAAGTGCCTTTCAAGACTGTTTGCAACTTTGCTACTTATTGTACCCTTAGCCAAACAGATCATATGGCCTAGGCCTGTTGTCAGTATGACAGCACTACCCAAAGGCAAAAATATTGAAAAAATGACAATAAACTTGAGTTATAACTGCAATCAGCTGAACCTAAAAGGGATAATTATAGGATTTCTTCACTTTAGTCGCTGCATATGTGTTTTCAATTATTACATTAGAAACAAAGTATTACACATAATATGGGAATAGTTTATACAAAAAAATATGTGTGTGATCTCTCCCTAAAATATACATTTTTCTGATAAAACAGCTACTGATCTTTATCTTGTAGAGTTTGTCATGCATATTTGTATTCTGCCTCTACTATAACAAGATTTCTATAAGCAGGAATAAATCCATATTTGACAGAGAATATCAAGGAGACATATATATTTAAAATATTTTAAAACTATATATGCATATATACTTTAAAATAATATATACCATAAGTATATACAATGTAAGTAGTATATAAATAATTTAGGATTGTGATAATATCAATGTAATAATACATAATAGTAATAATACAGTAACATGTAATATATTGTGTTATTATCTTAAATTACTTCTATACTATCACACAATGAAAATGCATGACTCAAACTAAAAAAACACATTTACCAAGTGAAAAAGAGAGTTGTTTTCAGCCCTTACTATATAATGTGATTTTACCAAAATTATACTTTTTACATTTTCTATGTTTAGTGTTTCAAATTATAAGATTAATATGTAGTGGTTGAAAAGAGTGATACTGTATGTATACAAATGTAAAATAAATTCTCTCTCTACCACTGTCATATTTATAGACATATTAAATTGTTCCCGGTTGCTTTTTTGTTGAAATATAATCATACTGTATGTATTAGTCAACAAATTATATTTTGTTCTTGTCAGTAAATGATAAATACCCCTGCAAGTCACTTCTGCAGGTAATACGGAACTGCTATTTCTTTCTAAACTGTTGTACATGTACATGCCATTTTATAGAAACAGTAGCAAATTCATGCTGCTTTTTTATTCATTTCATTCTATTTATTGTGATAAAATATATAGAACATAAAATTTACCATCACTATTTTTAAGTGTACAGCTTAGTGGCATTAAGTGTATGGCTACATTGTTGCATAACCATAGCCATCATCCATCTGCAAACTATTTTCACCTTGTAAATTTCTTCTTCAAATTTTCATCAAAAGCCTACACCCATCAAACAATAATTCCCATTTTTTCCATCCTGCCATAACCCAGAAATTACCACTTTACCTCTTGTTTCTGTGATTTTGATTACTCTAAATACCTCACATTTGTTGCTGTTGTTCAGTCACTCAGTCGTGTCCGACTCTTTGAGACCCCATAGACTGCAACACTCTAGGCTTCCCTGTCTATCACCAACTCCTGGAGCTTGCTCAAACTCATGTCCAATGAGTCAGTGATGGCATCCAACCATCTCATCTTTTGTTGTCCTCTTCTTCTCCTGCCTTCAATCTTTAGCAGCATCAGGGTCTTTTCTAGTGAGTCAGCTCTTCATAACAGGTGGCCAAAGTATTGGAGCTTCAGCTTCAGGATCAATCCTTCCAATGAATATTTAGGATTGAGTTCCTCTAGGATTGACTTATTTGATCTCCTTGCAGTACAAAGGACTCTCAAGAGTCTTCTCCAATGCTACAGTTCAAAAGCATCAATTCTTTGGTGCTCAGCCTTCTTTACGGCCCAACTCTCACATCAACACATAACAATTGGAAAAACCATCAGTTCAGTTCAGTCACTCAGTTGTGTATGACTCTGTGACCAGGCTTCCCTGTCAATCACTAAATCCCAGAGCTTGCTCAAACTCATGCCCATCGAGTCAGTGATGCCATCCAACCATCTTATCTCTGTCGTCCCCTTCTCCTCCTGCCTTCAATCCTTTCTGGTATCAGGATCTTTTCCAATAAGTCAGTTCTTTGCATCAGGTGGCCAAAGTATTGACTTCCTATTTTTGCATATGGAAAAACCATAGCTTTGACTATACAGACCTTTGTTGGCAAAGTAAAGTCTCTACTTTTTAATATGCTGTCTAGGTCTACTTTTTAATATGCTGTCTGACAAAATGTGGTCCACTGGAGAAGGGAATGGCAAACCACTTTAGCATTCTTGCCTTGAGAACTGCATGAGCAGTATGAAAAGTCAAAAAGATATGGCACTGAAAGATGAACTCCCCAGGTCAGTAGGTACCTAATATGGTTATGGAGAAGAGCAAAGAAATAGCTCCAGAAGGAATGAAGAGACTGAGCCGAAGTGGAAACAATACCCAGCTATGGATATGTCTGGTGGTGAAAGTAAAGTACAATGCTGTTAAGGACAATAATGCATAGGAACCTGGACTGTTAGGTCCATGAATCAAGATAAACTGGAAGTGGTCAAACAAGAGATGGCAAGAGTGAACATCGACATTTTAAGAATCAGTGAACTAAAATGGACCAGAATGGGTGAATTTAATTCAGATGACCATTATATCTACTACTGTGGGCAAGAATCCCTTAGAAGAAATTGAGTAGCTCTCACAGTCAACAAGAGTCTGAAATGCAGTACTTGGGTGCAATCTCAAAAACCACAGAATGATATCTCTATTCATTTGCAATTCAAACCATTCAATATCACAGTAATCCAAGTCTATGCCCCAACTGCTAATGCAAAGGAAACTGAAGCTGAATGGTTCTATGGAGACTTACAGGACCTTCTAGGACTAACACCAAGGAAATATGTCCTTTTCATCTTAGGGGATGATGCAAAAGTAGAAAGTCATGATATGTCTGGAGTAACAGGCAAGTTTGGTCCTGGAGTACAAAATACCTCAAGCGTCTATCTTTTGAGGACTGCTATTTCATTTAGCATAATATTTCCAAGATTCATTCATGCTGAAGCACGTGTCAGAGTCTCCATTCTTTTTAAGTATGAATAATATTCCACTGTATGTATATACCATGTTTTGCTTTTCCATTCATCCATAGTTGGAAACTTCGGTTGCTTTCACATTTTGGTGATTGCAAATAATGTTGCTATGAGCTGCTAAGAAGATGGATGTATAAATATCTCTTTGAGATGCTGCTTTCAGTTCTTTGAGTATGTACCTGAAAGTGGAATTGTTGAATCATATAATAATGCTATTTTTATTTTTCAAGGAACTGTTATATTATTTTGAAATTCAGCAGTTTTTCTAAAATAAATCTGGTTATTTGTGTGGGTGTATGTTTTCCTATCTGACTTCTTAGGCTGTAGCTTACATGGCTGTTTTTTTCTTTTTATTTACTTTTAAATTTTTTTTCTGTTTTTTTGTTTAACTATTATTTTTCTTCTATCCATCTTTATTACCTTCTGGGATTTCTAATACTCACATGTTAGTTCTCTTGACTCTAGTTTTCAAGCTTTATATCTTTTTCTTCATAACTTCCATTCTATTGGTATTTTTGCCTTGTATTTGAGATATTTCTCCACTTGATAAAATCAAGCTTCAACAATCACTATTTATGCTTTTAAGATATTCCTCAACATTTAAAAAAATTTAAGCAACTTAAGTTCATTAACATTTTTCAAATAGTTATTTATTTTATCCAACAGCTTTATCTTTATGAACTATCATTACTCTTTTTGATTGTTAAGCCTCCTTCTGGCTTCTAACTAGACTATTCTATTAATCAGTACACACTAAGTTATGCTACAGTAAAATGTCAGTATATTTTTCTTTGATATCATATGTCTAATATGATTTACTGAATGGCTCTGATTCTCACATTGGTTCAGAAACAAGTATAACAGAGGTGAAACCATAAGTGAAAAGAAAACCAACAGAATAACAAAAATATGTGCAATCTGTTTAAAGGTTAGTATTAAAAATATATTAAAAATTTATACAAATCTAAAGCAAAAGAACCAAATAACCCAATTAAAAATAGGCAAAGGACCTGAATATACCTTCAAATGAAAATATACAAAATGCCTACACATACATGAAAAGATATTCAATCTCATTAGTCATTAGAGAAAAGCAAATTAAAACTATTTCATACCTGATAGAATGATCACCATCCAAAAAAGAAAAAGAAATAACAAACACGAGTGTGGATGTGGAGAAAAAGGAACACTGTGCACTATTGATGGGATTACAAATTGGCACAGCCACTGTGGAAACCAGTGTGGAGAATCCCAAAAAATTAAAAACAGAACTATCAGGCGACATAGCATTTTCACTGCTGGGAATGAATACAATCAAAGGAAAAAAGCACTACCTCAAAAAGATATGTGCACGCTTCTGTTCATAGTAGCTCTGCTTACAGCAAGCTAGATGGAAACAACCGAAGTGTCCATTAAGAAAAGCTGTGTTGTGCATACACACACATATATATATATAACTATGTATATTCCATTGTGTATGTATGGAATATACATATGTGTATATGTATATGCACACATATACACATATGTGTGTATAGTAGACACATATGTGTATATGTATATGTACACATATACACATATGTGTGTATGTGTATGTGTATATGTATGTGTATTCCATACATATATGTATGGAATATACATATATGTACACAGTGGAATATTATTCAGCCATCAGAAAAACAAAGAAATCCTATCATTTACAACAACATGGATAGCCCATGAAGGCATTATGCTAAGTGAAATAAATCAAACAGGGAAAAACAAATACTAAATGACCTCACATATACATGAAATCTAAGAAAACCAGAAAATGAAAAGCCAAATCCATGAAAACAAAGATATCAGACTTGTGGTTACCAGAGGCAAAAGACAGGGCAGAGGAAGAACTGGAGGAACATGGTCAAAGCACAAACTTCCAGTCATAAGATAAATAAGTTCTAGGAATGTAAAATACAACACGGTGGCTGTAGCTAACCATACTGTACAATGTGTAGGAAAAGTTAACAAAAATACTGAGTTCTCATCAAAAGGAAAATTGCTTTCATTTTATCTTTTCTTTTTTTCTTTTTTTACTGCACGTGTCCCCTTCTTCTCCTGCCTTCAATCTTTTCCAGCATCAGAGTCTTTTCAAATAAGTCAGCTCTTCGCATCAGATGGCCAAAGTATTAGAGTTTCAGCTTCAATATCAGTCCTTACAAAGAACACCCAGAACATCATTCCTTTAGGATGGACCAGTAGGATCTCCTTGCAGTCCAAGGGACTCTCAAGAGTCTTCTCCAACACCACAGTTCAAAAGCAGCAATTCTTCAGCGCTCAGCTTTCTTTATAGTCCAGCTCTCACATCCATACATGACTACTAGAAAAACCATAGCCTTGATGAGACGGATCTTGTTTGCAAAGTAATGTCTCTGCTTTTTAATATGCTGTCTAGGTTGGTCATAACTTTCCTTCCAAGGAGTAAGAATCTTTTAATTTCATGGCTACAGTCAACATCGGCAGTGATTTTGGAGCCCAAAAGAATAAAGTCAGCCACTGTTTCCCTATCTATTTGCCATGAAGTGATGGGACCAGATGCCATGATCTTAGTTTTCTGATTGTTGAGTTTTAAGCCAATTTTTTCACTCTCCTCTGTCACTTTCATCAACAGGCTCTTTAGTTCTTCTTCCCTTTCTGCCATAATGGTGGTGTCATCTGCCCAACTTCAAACAGATGGCAAAACCCAGATTTCCATGTACCCGGATGGAGAAGAGAATCTGGTATAAACAACTAATAATGTGTATCCGATACTTTTAGCTAATTGTGGAGCATCAGGCAGAGTGCTGGTTCGTTATGAAAATACACAGGGGAGGCTTTTTTGTCCCGTGGTGTTTTTAAGTTCTTCTTGTCTTGGAAGTAGAGAGGATCTTGTACAACTGTTCAGAATTTCCTTAGCATCCTGGAGATCATAGAGAGATTGGGGTTATAGAACTCCAAAGGTAGCACTGTCTCCAAGAGCTACCTCTCTCAGGCATCATGGCTGAGATTTTCCAAGCAACTTCCCAGATTCAGAGAGAAAAGAGAACCACTGCAGTCCTCTGGCTCACAGCTTCCAGGGGCTGCCTGGCTGCCCCTCCAAGAGCTGTTCAGGATAATAGAAGAAATCAGGCTGGAGTTGGAATTAGCATAGAGGCAAGGTATCCCCGCAGAATCTCCGTGAGACAATTTGTCCAGAATGGCTTTTAAAGTCACTTGCAGGGCTTCCCTGGTGGTCCAGCGGTAAATACTTTGTTTACCAATGCAGGGGGAGTGAGTTCAATCCCTGGTCAGGGAGCTCAGATCCCACATGTCTCCTGGCCAAGAAACTAAAACATAAAACCGAAGTATATGGTAACAAATTTAATAAAGACTTTTAAAATGGTCCACACACACATTCAAAAAAAATACATAAAATAAAATAAAGTCACTTGTACCAGAATGGATAAAGTTCATGAAGCACTGAAATACAAATGATGGACTCTAAGTATCAGAAAAGTAATGCTGCTGCTGCTGCTAAGTCGCTTCAGTTGTATCTGACTCTGTGCGACCCCATAGACACCAGCCCACCAGGCTCCCCCGTCCCTAGGATTCTCCGGGCAAGAACACTGGAGCGGGTTGCCATTTCCTTCTCCAATGCATGAAAGTGAAAATTGGAAGTGAAATCGCTCAGTCGTGTCTGATTCTTAGTGACCCCATAGACTGTAGCCTTCCAGGCTCCTCTGTCCATGGGATTTTCCAGGCAAGAGTACTGGAGTGGGGTGCCATTGCCTTCTCTGAGAAAAATAATACTTAATCACAAAGTAATATAAATTTTAAAATGGTAAGATAACACTGTTTCCATTAAGTTAATGCATTTCTTAAATGTATAATATTTCTCATTGTTATTAAAAATGGTAGGGCATATATATGTATGTGTTGACATGAAAAGATGTCCACGATATTATGTGAATCAAGTAAAATGAAGGACAGTTTGTATCATAAGGCATATTAATGCACTTTTTAAAAGGAGATCTCCATATAAATAAAGGTATTTTTTTTTCTTTTTCTTGAAAGATATCTAAGAAATGGTTATTACCTTTGGGAAGAGGAAATAGTGGTAATTGCATAAAAAGATAGATGCTTTCTTTTTATGTATGCATTTTCTAGTGTGCATAAATGTTTTTTGTTACTATGTTATGCATTTTGTTTTAGTAAACTAATTTTTAGGGAAAAAATGGAAAAGACATAAATAAACGATTCTGGGAACCAAGAGTCTATTTCTAACCATAGCTATGAAAAATTTTTTACAAGAAAATACTATGTATTTTTTTATACCTGTAAACTTGAGAAATCTTAAAAAAACAAACCCCTAGATATCATAATATTTAACACTGGTAAAGGGATGAGAAAATGAAATACTCTCACTCCAGGTGAGAATGCAGGTCTTTTTCCATTTTCTTAAAATTCAATTTAGTGATGGGTAGCAAGAACTTTGAAAGTTTTCTCAAGTATCCAATTAGTGGAAATAATCACAATTCCATTCTAAGATTCATGTAGAGTAATACCTGTATTGCAAAACTAATTATAAACAATGAAAAATCAGACCTACCAAAAAGTTTAACCTAAGAAGGTGGTTACATTACCAACAATATCTTTAAATAAATGAACAGTATAAAACTATAGTTTTTCATAAGATTCTTCAATTGTATGATTAAAAACTTCAGTATTTAATGCTAATTGACAAAAAAATTTGTTTTATAGACAATATAATTTTTATTTAAAATACATAATATATGGAAGAAAATATACCTAATATTAATACCAATAGTCTCTGTGTTTACCTGCTTATTCAAGTCTATGTGTATTTTTGCTTCTCTTATACTAATTTTTCACATTTTTTAATGATGAATTTCTTTTATTATGAGAAAAATACAATATTAAAAAAAAAAACTATTCAGATCAGATCAGATCAGTCGCTCAGTCGTGTCCAACTCTTTGCGACCCCATGAATCGCAGCATGCCAGGCCTCCCTGTCCATCACCAACTCCCAGAGTTCACTCAGACTCACGTCCATCGAGTCAGTGATGCCATCCAGCCATCTCATCCTCTGTTGTCCCCTTCTCCACCTGCCCCCAATCCCTCCCAGCATCAGAGTCTTTTCCAATGAGTCAACTCTTCGCATGAGGTGGCCAAAGTACTGGAGTTTCAGCTTTAGCATCATTCCTTCCAAAGAAATCCCAGGGCTGATCTCCTTCAGAATGGACTGGTTGGATATCCTTGCAGTCCAAGGGACTCTCAAGAGTCTTCTCCAGCACCACAGTTCAAAAGCATCAATTCTTCAGCGCTCAGCCTTCTTCATAGTCCAACTCTCACATCCATACATGACCACAGAACATCAAGTACACACATCAATTAAGGTCAACATTTAACTGTTATTTTCTGTATGTTAAAGGGCATTTTTGGCAAGGTAATCAATTACTGCTCAGCATTTTCCTCATCATTAGTTCAATCATGGCTATATTAGTTTGCAGTAATTTAATAGAAGTAATCATAGGGCACAACGTGGGGATGTATTCCACAAGGATATTGGCAGAGATGCTGTTAGGATGTTGAGTTACATGATTTTTTTCTCTGTTTTAAAAATCTTATTATATGTTGCCAGAATATTTATAATGAGTCAAATTTTATTAGAGTAGAAAAATGATAATATTTTAAAAGTTAATCACATTTAGCCTAAAGACAATCTTTATTACAAATATGCTACGCCCCAAAAAATCCAGAATTCTCAACTGGAAGTCTAGAATCATCAAACTAGCATCATAAATTACGCTATTTTTATTGACAAGTGCCAAATTAGTTAAATAATTCAAGTTTTCCGTATTCTACCAATATTCATTAAACACCATCTCTGTGGCAGTTCCAGTACTAGGGACTGGATGTACAAAAATGCCTTAAGACAAAGTCTATGCCTTTGGAGGTCTCAGTCCAGTAAAAGAGGAGAGCAAACAAATTGACATATAATTACAAGCTGCTGCTGCTACTGCTGCTAAGTTGCTTCAGTCATGTCTGACTCTGTGCAACCCCATAGACGGAAGCCCACCATGCTCCCCCGTCCCTGGGATTCTCCAGGCAAGAATACTGGAGTGTGTTGCTATTTCCTTCTCCTATGCATAAAAGTGAAAAGTGAAAGTGAAATCACTCAGTTGTGTCCGACTCTTAGTGACCCCATGGACTGAAGCCTACCAGGCTCCTCCATCCATGGGATTTTCCAGGCCAGAGTACTGGAGTGGGGTGCCATTGCCTTCTCCGTAATTATAAGCTACTTTGATTAAATAGAAATACATCTTAGAGAGACAACAAAGAAGGTAAATTTGGTGGTGGTTTAGCCGCTGAGTCACATCCAACTCTTTGAGACCCCATGGACTGTAGCCTGCCAGGCTCCTCTGTCCACGGGCTTTTCCAGACAAAAATATGGGAGTGGGTTGCATTTCCTTCTCCAAATTAAGGGGATGGGGGCAGAGTTTAGTGTGGGGCTGGCAGCATGCTTTTGGTTAAAGCTGCAACCGGGGTGGTATTTGTTGGATGTCTTCAGTCTTATAATGGACTATGTAATAAGTATTTTGAAAAACAGTAAGAGTTCTCTCATCTTTCTTAATTTTACTAACACAGCTAATCACTTGTTTTGAAAGAGAGAGAAACATGAGTCACCTGGAATAAGATCCACTGAGTGGACATTCCCAAAACACCAGCCACTTTGCATCTCATTATTAAAAAAAAAAAAAAATAGCTTCCAAATTCTAAGATAAAAGACATTTACACAGAGCCAACTTCAGAAGACATAAAGAGGAAGCCGTGCCCAGTGCCTCTCTCTTCCTGAACAGGAGGCAGCTCTCTAGACCCATGACTCACTTCAGAGGGTGAAAGCTTTCTGGCCAAGGTGCTCGCATGAGGACATGGGAATGAACGATGTTGGGTCCCCTTGGCTTCCCTCCCCACTGTGACAAGTTATCCTCTTGAACTTACTGCATTTAAGATGTTCTTTCTTATCTTCTGTAGAACATTTTACAACAGCCAAAGAGAAAATGTCTTCGACTCCACATTCATCAGTAGCTTGCTTATATGGAAAATTGTGTTTTATGAAAGGTGACTCATGTGTTTATGTAAGGATATCTAAGTTTTCATTCTGTGCAATGTGGCAGCGAATGATAAATCTGTTGAACAAATGTGTTTTTGCATTTCTACACATGTAACACATAGAGTTGCGACTGAGCTAGTAATTTACATGTTCAGATGTTTCATCTTTCCAAGGAATTGACTTCCTGAGCTGGGGCTCTGCTGAAATCTGCTGAGCCAAATTCTCCCAGTGCCAAAGTTACTCCCTCATAGGGTGAGACCCATTTGGAAGTTGCATTAACATTGCTTCAGGCTTCCAGGCAGTGACTGTTTCAAGAAGGGCTCAAAACTACATTAGAAAAGTTAATACATCTTGAAATAGGGATATTTTTTGACTTGAAAAGAAAACATATATTAAGTTTTTTAAATGATGAACTGGAAATTCTCCTTTAAAAAAAAAAAAAAAAAAGAGAGAGAGAGAGTTGCTAAATTTTCCTAGTATGGATAAGATATTTGTGTGATTACCGAACTGGGCAAGCTAACTTAAGAAGTGAGAAGAGAGGGGATGGGAGAGTAATTAAAACTCTTTCTATTCTAATTTAATTGCTTTCAAACTTAAATACCACGTTTAAAAACAAGCAAATCCCCTATATTTTTAAGTCACTCACAATGTTCCTAAAGGACTTAGCCTTGAAATCAATGAAAAGTAATATGAAATAATGCAAATATGCATAATAGTTTTTCAGGAATTTCTGGGTCAAATTCCATTTTTTCCACTTACCAACTATATGCTTTCAGGGAAATTTCTTAACCTGTCTGGGATTTCAGCTTCTAAGCTAGTAAAATAGAAGTTGCATTTAGTAAGATAATACGTGTAAAGATTAGTATTATTAACTAAATATTCAATAAACAGAAGTTATTTTGACTTATTAACCCTGAGAAATGGAGTACAATGGCGTATTTTAAACTAATTATAAAAATCTCAAGCATCAGAAACCCACCAGGGAATGAGTTGTATTAAATAGCTGTGGGTTTATCCTTTTAAGCATTCAAACTTTAAAAAATTATTATTATTTCAAATCTAAATCTTTCTAAAAATCTTTTGTACACTTTGGTTTTTCATAAGCAGAAGATATTCAATATAATCTAACATTTTCTTAGTAGTTTAGGATTATTAGATTGTCACTTTGTAAGCCTTTGAGGTTTACAAAGCCACATTCTTGTACTAATAATACATTGACATTTAGGCTGTGTTTGCTTTATATTGTTTAAAAATGTTTTTAGTGACAATGTGGCCTGAAAGAGTCCTTTTCTATTTCCCAAGCAGAAAATCTTCATTGAAAGCATTAAGCAGACACAGGAAAAATCCTGGATGTTATAAGATCAATTTTGGCATCTTTCTAAATAAAAATATTTCAGAGGGAAACAAATCATATAATGACAGATGAGCTGGAATTTAAACTTCCTAAAGTTTAAATCCTATTCCAGTCTTTCAGTTTAAAAAGATCACCATCAAATGGTAATCGCCTAATTGATTTACCATAATACTCCTCCAAAAGTGACTCAATATAGTACGTTACATTGATATGCATATTTAGAAATAATAAACTAAGTCCTTTTCCCATTAGCTCTATGAAGTTTTTATCTGAAAAATATTTTTTATGTATTTTCTTTGCAATCATTCCCTGAAATTACATAGGATATACTTACATGTTAAAGAGCGAATAAAACAATTTTTCAATTTTTGTTTGTTCTTCTAAATATAAAATCCCTATAGCTTTCTTATGATGGGAATCTGACCCAATAAAATTGTTTCCAGAAAGAGGAATTTTCCTTACATTTTCCAATGATTTAATCAGAGCACATTGGTATATTTACTTCTGTGGGAGCCAGGAAAACCTGTATGGATTATTTCAGTGCCATAGAAATGAAAACTAGGAGTTTTCATCTAGAAATGAAAACTTAGAATATTTTACAATGATTTACTTACTATGTATGATAAAATTTTCCAACTTCAAGCTTAGCTAAAAGTAATTTAATTTCAACATTTTACTGAAATGCAAAGCCAGGTCTTTTTCAATGGCCAAAAGACACAGCCAGCTGGAATTATAGAACCCATAGAGGACAACCTAATACCCTTAGGGCATTGAGTTTTTGCTTTAGAAAGTTTTCTGGTCTGTAAAGCTAACTTTCTCCCTTCAAACAAGGAAGATCAAGCTAACTCAGCATTGAAACATAAATTGTGTGAAGAAATAGTCTAATTATCCAGAGGAGACAAAACTCAATTCCCTCTTTCTCCTCAAGAAAATGGAAGATCAGTGGACCTAAGAAGTTAAAGAAACTTTTAGCAATGTCTTGAATTAACTTGCTTCATGCGTTTGCTTGGGATTCCCTGATGACTCAGCAGGTAAAAAAAAAAAAAAAAAAAAATCCCACCTGCAATGCAGGAAACACAGGTTCCATCCCTGGTTGGAAAGATCCCTTCCAGAAGGAAACTGCAAACCCACTCCAATATTCTTGCCTGGAGAATCCCATGGACAGAGGACCCTGGCTGGCTATGGCCCATAGAGTCGCAAGAGTAGAGCACTTGGGACACACATGCCAGAAATGAGGGAAATGGCGGCGGTGGCTTTGATTTGAGCTGAGTATTTGCTGCAGGCATAGGATTTGGTTCCTAACCCTCTTTAAATATCACCCATATAAGGGTGAAAATGGAGAAGGCAATGGAAAATACTCTTCCCTGGAAAATCCCATGGACGGAGGAGCCTGGTGGGCTGCAGTCCATGGGGTCGCTAAGAGTCGGACACGACTGAGCAACTTCGCTTTCACTTTTCACTTCCATGCACTGGAGAAGGAAATGGCAACCCACTCCAGTGTTCTTGCCTGGAGAATCCCAGGGATGGGGGAGCCTGGTGGGTTGCCGTCTATGGGGTCGCACAGAGTTGGACACGACTGAAGCGACTTAGCAGCAGAAGGGTGAAAATGAGACCCCATATCACTCAGGGTCCAAGCATGAGAGAGAAGCCACACAGTAATCTAAATAGGGAAAATTTTAATATAAAGATTAGTAGCTAAAATATGGGATTGAAGTAATGAAGAATTGGCTAACAAAAATAAAGAGAACATTAAAGGATACAGGAATAGTAGATATAAGAAGCAACCTCTATCCTCAGGACTGAAATAGGGTGCCTGAGAAAACCTCCCACACACATTCCCCAGGGCTGAGAGCCAGTCCTAATTGGAGAGCATGGTCATGGCTCTCAGGGTGGCAGAGAAGTTTCTGCGTGCGTGCCAATCTGCTCTCTAGCGTGCCAGGGAATGTGACTGCTGGAGGCACTGGGCTACAAAAATCACTTGAAGGGATTGCCTGGGAAAGCGACTGGCAGCCGAGTGCTGTTGGCTGCTAGTGCAGGAGTCAGATGCTGGAGAAGCTGTGAATGCGCCAGGATCCTAGTACTGGAGAATTCAGCACTGTATATGCCAGGCTCAGGGGAAATGTGTGGGCTGGAGGAGCTGGGCATGATACACGAGTGTGTAGGGAAAGCACATTAAAACCTGAAGGGGAAACTCCTTCATCCTGCAATTGGACAAGGATAAACTTACTGCTAGCTAGCAAGAGAAACTTTGCCCATATTTTTATAAGGTAGACAATGAAAGGTACATTTGGAGCTGATGGGCAATCAATTGATAACTGGCAAAGAACTCATAGAGGAAACACCTTCTGAGGCTGTGCTAAGAGCCAGGCTACAATGGGTAGGGGGGACCCTGGCTTGAGTGAGTGAGTGAGTGCTCAGCTGTGTCCGACTCTTTGCAACCCCATGGACTGTAGCCCTCCAGGCTCCTCTGTCCATGGGATTCTCCAGACAAGAATATTGGAGTGGGTTGCCATTCCCTTCTCCAGGGGATCTCCCCAAGCCAGGGATCAAACTAGTGTCTCCTGTGTCTCCTGCCTTGGCAGGCTGGTTCTTTACCACTAGCTCCACCTGGAAAGCCCTGTTCAATGAGGACTACTGAAAAAAAAAAAAAAAATCTCATTCTGTTTGTGTTTATTCTAATGGAGAAAAGACAATGTCCGTATGTTGGTGTTCAGTAGCTAAGTCATGTAGGACTCTTTGTTACCCCTGGACTGCAGCTTGCCAGGTTTCCTTGTCCTTCAGTAGCTCCTGGAGTTTGCTCAAATTCACGTCCATTGAGTCGATGATGTTATCCAACCATCTCATCTTCTGCCACCCGCTTCTCCTTTTGCCTTCTATCTGTCCCAGCATCAGGGTCTTTCATCCACTTATCATTATGTGTCAGGCACTGTGGTAGGTATTTTTCATATCTCATTTTAACTTTAAAAAATATAAATATTTAATCCTGATTTTAATTAATATGTTTAAGGTTACTCAGCTATTGACCATATATTTCATACTACATGTGAATTAATATTTCATTTATTAAGTTATGTAACTTTTTGATAGTTATATAATCCTTGGATGCTTCAGTTGCCTCTTTAGTACAGAATCAACTTTATAATATTGTTGAGGATTAAATTAGAGAATGCATGGTACAAAATGCTTAAAATCATCCTTGGCATATTGCATGTACTCAATAAACCCAAGGAGAGTATTAGTGGTGGTGGAACAGAACAGAATAATAATACTCTGACCTGGATCTGTAGCATTATGAAGTGCATTTCTTATACATTGCTGCTAACAGTTTTCCAGTTTTCCAAGAATCAGTTTCCACAGTAACTCTTGTTATCACTTGAGTTTTCAATAACAGTAAGTGTGTAATAACCAGCAATCTGAAAAGCAAGTCTTGATTTCCAGTGTTTGCCCATGGTGTTAAGTTCTTCCAGCATGGTCAATTTCAAGTTATTAATACAAAAGTAACATTACTGAATGCCTGGTTGTGAAAATATCAACATATACACAATCAGTTCTCATGAGCTGGTGAGAATCAATGCCAGAACACCATGAGACAGTAATCATTCTTTGACAAATATAGTAGAGAATTAATATTAGTGATTATTGTTGTTATAGTCATTCTATAGACTAAATACTAAAATAAATGACATTGATGCAATATAGATTTTTGTTTCTGTTAGAAAAATGGAAGACATTGTCTTATCATAAACCTGAATTCCTATTTTGATTTGTTGCTGTTGTTTTATATTTATTTGCCTGTCTTTTTAGAAATACTTTTAATTAATTAATTATTTATTTATTTATTTTTGGCTGTGATGGGTCTTTGTTGCTGCATGGATTTTTCTCCAACTGGGGCCAGCAGAGGCTACTCTGTGGTTGTGGTTGTGGTTTTGGTGCATGGGCTATGCCATGGCTTCTCTTATGGAACACCAATTCTAAAGCACAAAGATTTTAGTAGTTGAGATTTCCAGGCTCTAGAGGACGCAGTAGTTGTGGTGCACAGACTTAGTTGCTCTGTGGCACGTGGGAGCTTCCTGGACCTGGGATCGAACCGGTGTGTCCTGCATTGGCAGACGGATTCTTTACCATTGAGCCACCAGGGAAGTGCTCCATTTTTTCACATAAGTATTAACATAACGAAAGAAAAGAGTGACAGAGAGAATTCAAACTTTGTCTAATGCATTCTGACTCCTCAGAACCTACAGAATGTGGTTTTCTTATGTATATTTTCCAAGTGTATTTCTCTTGGAAATATGCCAAGAATTACCTTAAAAGACAAACTCAAATAAATGAAAACTCTGAAGTCTGAGGATAGCAAGGAAACAACCTCTGCCAGCCTACACTTTATTGTCCTTCTGATTAACCTTTAAGATTTCTTTCTTTTCTTTGCTCTTCCTTCTGGAAATAAAAATTTGCTGAACATGAACACACGCATGCTTCGTAAGTGAACCTAGTATATCCTTTCTACCAGTACACAGGCCCTGGTCAGACACCATAAATCTTTCAAAATTTACCTTTCTGTGGATTTAACATAGAAAATTGTCTGTCGGAATCAATTATTATTTCCCTTATTAAACATGGATTTCATAATGTTCAAAGGCTGGTATTATTCAATTAGATAAAACATTGTCTTTTTTTTTTCCATTTTTATGTTGGAAAAGATATGCACTGCTGGATTTTTAAATTTTTTGTCAGCCAAAGATAACTCTAGAGGGAAAGATGTTTAACTTACATTTTACAACTGTTCAATAAAAGACGCTTGGCATCTGCAGGTTTGTGATCGCCCTTGTATTTAAGAAAAAAGGGGCTTCACGGTGGTTCAGTGTTTAAGAATCCTCCTGCCAGTTCAGGGGGCATAGTTTCTATCCCTAGTCCAGAAAGATCCCACATGCTGCAGAGCAACTTCTATGTCTGTGGACCACAATTACTGAGCCTGCACTCTAGAACCTGTGAGCCTCAGTTACAGGTGAGCCATGGGTGTGGGCCCATGTGCCTAGAGCCAGTGCTCTGCAACAAGAGAAGCCACGACAATGAGAAGCGCTTGCGCCACACTAGAGAGTAGATACTGCTCGCCACGACTAGAGGAAGCCCATGAGCAGCAACCTAGACTCAGTGCGGCAAACAATAAAAATAATAATCTTTAAAAAAATAAAAAGAAGCAAACTTACAATGGTACTATATTTCCGGGATCCACTTTTCTCCACCAGCATCAGATCGTTTATACGGGCCATCAGTGAGTTCCCGGGGATGGCAGGGGTAGGGATGGGGGTTCGTGATGGTACATGAACATCTGGCCTGCTCTGAGAGAGCTAGACTGACAATATTCCAGGGGTCTGGACTCGGGAAGGGCCCCATGTGGTCAGAGAGGAGGACAATGAGCCCTGCAGGAGGGCCTACTGAGGGTCAGCACTGTGTGAAGCTCTGTGCCCTGTGTTGCCTCATTTATTCCTCATGCTAATGGCGTGGCAATGACATTATGATTGCTGTCTTATAAATAGAGATGCAATATAAAAAAATTCACCCAGGGTCGCAAAACTTGAAAGCACTGGATAGGGATTTCAGTGAAGTCTTTTAGGTCTATCTTCTCTGTACCATACTATTCTTCCTCTTAGTCTAAAGTCTCTTAATTTTGAGCAACATGGAAACATATACATTACCATATGCAAAATAGATAGCCAACAGGAATGTGCTGTATGGCTCCAGGAACTCAAACTAGGGCTCTGTAATGACCTGGAGGGGTGGGATGAGGAGGGAGGCAGGACGGAGGCTTAAGAGGGAGAGGACGTATGTATACCAATGGCTGATTCATGTTGATGTTTGGTAGAAACCAACACAATTCTATAAAGCACTATCATTCACTTAAAAAGTAAATACTTTTTTAAACTGATTTTTTATTGAAAATAATTGCTTTACAGAATTTTGCTGTTTTCTGTCAAACCTCAACATGAATCAGCTATAGGTATTCATATGTCCTTTCCCTTTTAAATAAATTTAAAAAGACTAACATGAATTATTTTTAAAAATCATAAGCATGTATATTTATGCTATATATCCTAACTCATTAACTAAAAATAAATAAAGACTTTCAATGTTTATTTTTATTTAATTCCAAAGAAAGGGATTGAAATGTTTCCTTTTGGCTCATTAATTACATTGTCAAGTAGATAGAAGAATACTCCAATATGCAAAGATTCTTTCCTAAGAGGTTCTTTAGGGAAAAAAAAATCTAATTTTCAAAAACAAAGAAGTCAAAATTCTGATCAGTAAATTACTCAACTTAAAAAATAATTCTTTATTATACACAATATTCACCATTGGTTTTCTTTAAGTAATCAAATCTTATGTCACTTTAAAAAAATTGCTGATACAACTTTGATTAGAATGGAGATTTTCATGAATAATCTTAACAGTTCAGAACACCATTATATGTATGTACTCATGTGTATGAAATCATTTTATTAGTTTCAAGAGAACGCAATAATAAGTAATTTATAAATGGCATTTACAGTAAAGCGCAATAACAGAAAATTTGACATGGATCTTGATTCACTATCAATAACAATGGTGGAGTTTGATCGGATCAGTGTTTTTCACACTTGTGGAGCTTCAGAACCCATTGTACAGTCAATATGTGGAGCAGTGGCTGAAAGGAGAAAAAGAGGACCCAGAGGCCTGTACTTGGTGATCAGTGATATTCTAGAATTCTATGCTTTGAGAAAGATGAATCTGGAGCATGTAATCTCTAATCAAAATCCATGAGAGCTACAGTATCCTATTGTCACAAGAGCTGATCTTCAAACAACATTTGCCTAAGGCCTGGTGGCCTTGAACCATCCATGCCCAGGAGCTAGACTATTCCTACAGGGCCAGGCCTCTGATAGAGCTCAGAGGCCTTGGCAGATAAGTACCTATGACTCCTATAACCTCACATTTAACTCCCACAAAATGCCATCAGTTCAGTTCAGTCACTCAGTAATGTTTAACTCTTTGTGACCCCATGGACTGCAGCACACCAGGCCTCCCTGTCCATCACCAAATCCTGGAGTTTACTCAAACTCATGTCCATTGAGTCAGTGATGCCATCCAACCAGCTCATCCTCTGTTGTTCCCTACTCCTCTGACCTTCAATCTTTCCCAGTGTCAGGGTCTTATTAAATGAGTCAATTCTTCACATCAGGTGGCCAAAGTATTGGAGTTTCAGTTTCAACATCAGTCCCTCCAGTGAATATTCAGGACTGATTTCCTTTAGGATGGACAGATTGGATCTCCTTGCAGTCCAAGGGACTCTGAACAGTCTTCTCCAACACCACAGCTCAAAAGCATCGATTCTTCGGTGCTCAGCTTTGTTTATAGTCCAACTCTCACGTCCATACATGACTACTGGAAAAAACATAGCTTTGACTAGATAGACCTTTGTTGACAAAGTAGCATCTCTGCTTTTTAATATGCTATCTAGGTGGGTCATAACTTTACTTCCAAGGAGTAAGCGTCTTTTAATTTCATGGCTGTAGTCACCATCTGCAGTGATTTTGGAGCCCCTCAAAAATAGTTTTTCACTGTTTCCCCATCTATTTGCCATGAAGTGGTGGGACCAGATGCCATGATCTTAGTTTGCTGAATGTTGACTTTTAAGCCAACTTTTTCACTCTCTTCTTTTACTTTCTTCAAGAGGCTCTTTAGTTTTTCTTCACTTTCTGCCATAAGGGTGGTGTCATCTGCATATCTGAGGTTATTGGTATTTCTCCTGGCAATCTTGATTCCAGCTTGTGCTTCCTCCAGACCAGCGTTTCTCATGATGTACTCTACATATGAGTTAAATAAGCAGGGTGCCAATATACAGCCTTGACATACTCCTTTCCCTATTTGGAACCAGTCTGTTTTTCCAAGTCCAGTTCTAACTGTTGTTTCCTGACCAGCATACAGATTTCTCAAGAGTCAGGTTAAGTGGTCTGGTATTCCTGTCTTAAGAATTTTCCACAGTTTGTGGTGATCCACACAGTCAAAGGCTTTGGCATAGTCAATAAAGCAGAAATAGATGTTTTTCTGGAACTCTCTTGTTTTTCTGATGATCCAACAGATGTTGGAAATTTGATCTCTGGTTCCTCTGCCTTTTTTAAATCCAGAAAAGGATTTAGACATCTTGAACATCTGGAAGTTCACAGTTCACGTACTATTGAAGCCTGGCTTGGAGAATTTTGAGTATTACTTTACTAGCGTGTGACATGAGTGCAATTGTGCGGTAGTTTGAGGATTCTTCGGCATTGCTTTTCTTTGGGATTGGAATGAAAACTGACCTTTTCCAGTCCTGTGGCCACATCTGAGCTTTCCAAATTTGCTGTCATACTGAGTGCAGCACTTTCACAGCATCATCTTGTAGGATTTGAAATAGCTCAACTGGAATTCCATCACCTTCACTAGCTTTGTTCATAGTGATTCTTCATAAGGTTCACTTGACTTCACATTCCAGTACATCTGGTTCTAGGTGAATGATCACACCATCATGATTATCTGGGTCATGAAGATCTTTGTTGTGTAGTTCTGTGCATTCTTGCCACGTTTTCTTAATATCTTCTGCTTCTGTTAGGACCATACCACTTTTGACCTTTACTGTGCCCATCTTTGCATGAAATGTTCCCTTCAGTTCAGTTCGGTTCAGTCACTTAGTCGTGTCTGACTCTTTGTGACCCCATGAATCGCAGCATGCCAAGCCTCCCTGTCCATCACCAACTCCCAGAGTTCACTCAGACTCACGTCCATCGAGTCAGTGATGCCATCCAGCCATCTCATCCTCTGTCGTCCCCTTCTCCTCCTGCCCACAATCCCTCCCAGCATCAGAGCCTTTTCCAATGAGTCAACTCTTCACATGAGGTGGCCAAAGTACTGGAGTTTCAGCTTTAGCATCATTCCTTCCAA
>NW_011494717.1:1142984-1143516 GCF_000754665.1 Bison bison bison | reverse complement strand
TCCAAAACCACAGTTCAAAAGCATCAATTCTTTAGCGCTCAGCCTTCTTCACAGTCAACTCTCACATCCATACATGACCACTGGAAAAACCATAGCCTTGACTAGACGGACCTTTGTTGGAAAAGTAATGTCTCTGCTATTGAATATGCTATCTAAGTTGGTCATAACTTTCCTTCCAAGGAGTAAGCATCTTTTAATTTCATGGCTGCAGTCACCATCTGCAGTGATTTTGGAGCCCAGAAAAATAAAGTCTGACACTGTTTCCACTGTTTTCCCATCTATTTCCCATGAAGTGATAGGACCAGATGCCATGATGTTCGTTTTCTGAATGTTGAGCTTTAAGCCAACTTTTTCACTCTCCACTTTCACTTTTATCAAGAGGCTTTTGAGTTCCTCTTCACTTTCTGCCATAAGGGTGTCATCTGCATATCTGAGGTTATTGATATTTCTCCTGGCAATCTTGATTCCAGCTTGTGCTTCTTCCAGTCCAGCATTTCTCATGATGTACTCTGCATAGAGTTAAATAAGCAGG
>NW_011494717.1:1131938-1142873 GCF_000754665.1 Bison bison bison | reverse complement strand
AATATAGAGCCTTGACGTACTCCTTTTCCTATTTGGAACCAGTCTGTTGTTCCATGTCCAGTTCTAACTGTTGTTTCCTGACCTGCATACAGATTTCTCAAGAGGCAGGTCAGGTGGTCTGGTATTCCCATCTCTTTCAGAATTTCCCACAATTTATTGTGATCCACACAGTCAAAGGCTTTGGCATAGTCAATAAAGCAGAAATAGATGTTTTTCTGGAACTCTCTTGCTTTTTCCATGATCCAGTGGATGTTGGCAATTTGATTTCTGGTTCCTCTGCCTTTTCTAAAACCAGCTTGAACATCAGGAAGTTCATGGTTCACATATTGCAGAAGCCTATCTTGGAGAATTTTGAGCATTACTTTACTAGCATGTGAGATGAGTGCAATTGTGCGGTAGTTTGAGCATTCTTTGGCACTGCCTTTCTTTGGGATCAGAATGAAAACTGACCTTTTTTTTTTTTACTATGCCCATCTTTGCATGAAATTTTCCCTTGGTATCTCTAATTTTCTTGAAGATATCTCTAGTTTTTCCCATTCTATGGTTTTCCTCTAATTCCTTGCACAGATCACTGAGGAAGGCCTTCTTATCTCTCCTTGCTATTCTTTGGAACTCTGCATTCAAATGGTTATATCTTTCTTTTTCTCCTTTGCTTTTCACTTCTCTTCTTTTCACAGCTATTTGTAAGGCCTCCTCAGACAGCCATTTTGTGTTTTTGCATTTCTTTATCTTGGGGATGGTCTTGATTCCTGTCTCCTGCACAATGTCATGAACCACCATTCATAGTTCTTCAACCACTCTATCAGATTTAATCCCTTGAATCTATTTGTCACTTTTACTGTATAATCATAAGGGATTTGATTTATGTCATACCTGAATGGTCTAGTGGATTTCCCTACTTTCTTCAATTTAAGTCTGGATTTGGCAATAAGGAGTTCATGATCTGAGCCACAGTCAACTCCCGGTCTTGTTTTTGCTGACTGTATAGAGCTTCTCCATCTTTGGCTTCAAAGAATATAATTAATCTGATTTCGGTTGACCATCTGGTGATGTCCACGTGTAGAGTCTTCTCTTGTGTTATTGGAAGAGGGTGTTTGTTATGACCAGTGCATTCTCTTGGCAAAACTCTGTTAGCCTTTGCCCTGCTTCATTTGTACTCCAAGGCCAAATTTGCCTGTTACTCCAGGTGTTTCTTGACTTCCTACTTTTGTATTCCAGTCCCCTATAATGAAAAGGACATCTTTTGAGGGTGTTAGTTCTAGAAGGTCTTGTAGGTCTTCATAGAACTGTTCAACTTCAGCTTCTTCAGCATTACTGGTGGGGCATAGACTTGGATTGCTTTGATACTGAATGGTTTGCCTTGGAAACAAACAGAGATTATTCTGTTGTTTCTGGGATTGCATCCAAGTACTGAATTTTGGACTCTTTGTTTACTGTGATGGCTACTCCATTTCCTTTAAGGGATTCATGATTCGCTCAGTCGTGTCCAACTCTTTGTGGCCCCATAGACTGTAACCCACCAGGCTCCTGCATCCATGGGATTTTCCAGGCAAGAGGACTGGAGTGGGTTGCCACTGCCTTCTCCAGGGGATCTTCCTGACCTAGGGATCGAACCTGGGTCTCCTGCGTTGCAGGCAGATGCTTTACAGTCTGAGCCACCAGGTCATTTTCAAGCACTGGGCTCAGATTTGAACCCAAACCTGTACAATAACAGTGCCCTTTGTACCACAGTGTCTCTCCCCAAACTATCACAAGACATTGGTTTTATCATCTTACGTACATATTTCCTCTGCTTAATTTCCCTTTGATGCCAGCAAGAAATCTTATTTATCTTCATGCTGGTGCTCAAGCTAACCTCTTGTGAAGCAGCCTTCTATTTCCACTACTGCTCTTTACAAAAAAAAAAATTCTTTCATTTCTTTAAGTTCTATTTCCTCCCCAGAGTTTGCCTTTGGCAACTTTATACCTCAAGAGTCTCTTATGTCTGAATTGGCTCGGTCTTATTAGTACCAACATTTTAGTTTTGATTAAATTATTTTTATTAGTTATTATTACAATTTTTCATTTTATATTCTTCACATGAATTCTACATTTAGCATGAAGTATATTTTTAATATATTTTGGCATCCTCTACATTGAGGAATATGACACGTGGAGGGCCAAGAAGGAGTATATTCACTCGGGTGCTCAATAAATAATTAGTGAATGAATATTATCTAATTCTTGGTTGTTGTTGTTCAGCAGCTAAGTCCCGTCCGACTCTTGGCAACCCCATGGACTATAGAGGCTTCTCTGTCCTTCACTAGTTCCCTGAGTTTGCTCAAACTCATGCCTGTTGAGTCAATGACGCCATCCAACCATCTCATCTCCTGTCTCCCCCTTAAATATTCTCAAAACAACAAAGCACAGTGCTCAATACAGATATCATGAATTTAGTCATTGGTCCTAACAACCATGATCGAATGTCCTAAGGAGTGAGTCTCTAAGCATAAAGTGTTGCAATGTATAAATCATAAATAAACTGGAGACCTTCGGGCAGTTAGACAGTGCAAGACATAATGCAAACCTGAACTAAAGTAGCAGCCAAGGGTGTGGTGAAGTGGACCTGGGCATGAGGAATTTCCTAGACCTGATGAGCAGTCAGATATTCAGAGCAGAGAGCAGGAAAATAGTTTAGGATGATCGCCAAGGTTTTCGTCTGGAGCTCCAGACCACGCTCATCTACTGATGGAGCAATTTACTGAGAGGCGCAGTTGAAAGGTCAGAGCTGATGGATGGATTGACTGTTAGTTTCATTTCACTGAGGAGAGGACTCAGGGAATATCCAGACAGAGCTCCATATCCAGGAGGCAGGTGGATACACAGAGAGGGAGCTCTTTGGAGAGGCAAGTCTGGAGATAAAGAGATGAAGCCATCATTATAAAGGTAATATTTAAAATGAGGTTTTGTAGAAAGGTTATGCCAAAAACCAGAAAAATGACTCTATTTAGGGATCCAAGAAAAGACCAATACTTAGGGAACAGATACCAACTATATCTCAGTAAAACTGGATGGAAAAGGAACAAGTGAAGAAAGAATTGTCAGAGAAAGAGACTAAGAAGGAATTTAATTGCAGAGGCAAAAGAAAGAAGGCAGGTGGGATGGGGTGAGAGACGGAAGGGGGTTCAAGAGAGAGGGGACATATGTATGCCTATGGTCGATTCATGTTGATGGATGGCAAAACCCATCAAAATATTATAGTTATCTTCTAATAGAGATAAGAAAAAAATAAATAAAAAGAAAGGTTCCTAGGCACTTATCTTCCTTATTCCACATGACAGATTTTTTAAATTGTTGTCATTCTTCTCAACAGGGGCACTGCATTTGTACAACTCTGAAAGTGAAAAAGAAAGTGAAAGTTACTCAGTCGTGTCCGACTCTTTGTGACCCCATGGACTATACAGTCTATGGGGTTCTCCAGGCCAGAATACTGGAGTGGGTAGCCTTTCCCTTTTCCAAGGGATCTTCTCAATCCAGGGATTGAACCTAGGTCTCCTGCATTGCAGGCAGATTCTTTACCAGCTGAGCCACAAAGGAAGCCCTAGAGAGTGCCATTTATGTTACATACAGTGTCGATGGGCTCTTTAGGAGCTGTAATGGTATGGCTCCCAAAGTCCATTTTCCAGTCGACCTCAAGTTCAGCACACACACAAAAAAAAGTTTTTTAATATACAGACTAAGTCCCTCAGTCATTTCTGACTCTTTGCAACCCCATAGATTGTAGCCCGCCAGGCTCCTCTATCCATGGGATTCTCAAGGCAAGAATACTGGAGTGGGTTGTCATGTCCTTCTTCAGGGGATCTTCTCAACCCAGGAATTGAACCTGCATTTGTTACGTTTCCTGCATTGGCACGTGGGCTCTTTATCACTAGTGCCACATGGGAAGCCCAATATACAGAAAATAATTTTTAAAAATGAGTTCTTTGCTCCCGCCTCCCTTTCACAGTCACTTCAAAATCTTCGTCCACCTTGACTCCAGGTTTCCCTTGGGTTATTTGCAGGTCATGCAAGCTATCTCCTCTGTTAATTCTCTCCCAGTGATATAGTTTATCCCCACACTCAGTCCGAACATAAATTTTATATTTATAGAAACAGATGAAAAAAAATGCAATGTCAGTATACCCCTAACAGTCATTTTTACAAAAGTGTCCTGTCAATTCATTTAGGATTTGCCATGACTAAGAGATAGTTCACCTACTGTAATAATAAAGTGTTCAAAAGTATCATCAGATAGAGAACTCCCTATGAGCTCTCTCTATGAAAAGATGTTCCCTTAAAGATGCAGCTCTTAATGCACGGTGTAAAATGCTTGTAGCTTTTATTATGTCTTAGATGAAAAACATGTTTTACCGCATACCAGAGTAGCAGACGTCAACTCACTTTTCAAATTGGGAACAGCTTTTCATTTTGTTCTATTCAACAATTTCTGGGTCCTAACTCAACCCTTCCCTCCTTGCATCCTACCCCCCACTAGTCCACATTGGTCTTTGCCCTAGCCAAGCAATGTCACAAGCCGCTTCTTCAACGACGACGTGCGCAAGGCGACGGAGGAGGATTTCCAAGATCAGGATTCACGGTGCTCTCGCTCCTTTTATTCAGTAAGAATAAAAGAGGGGAGCTGGACGGTGAAATATTTACTACCTCCACACTGCTGATTGAACGCGATCCACAGGAAACCCAGATGTCCAGAGTAGTAGATCAGAGAAGGGAAATCATGCGACTATAGAGCCAAATTTTGATTTCTAGCCGCCTGCGTAAGAAAAAAAAAGACCATCTGCTGTGCTATTAAAACCCCAAAAGGAAGCATCTATCACAATCTCCTTCTAAGTGCCACATCTTTATTTACTGATGATTAGTAAATCAAGTTCATTCTTTATGATGTTTAAATATAATTGATAGTTTAAATATGATTTCAGATGATAAATTATGGATGGAAAAGAGGTGGGTTTTTTTTAGTCTAAATTAAATTGGTTAAGTCTTACTCTTTGGAGGAAGAAGAATGCTAGATCTCATTTCATTTTATAACTAGACACACACTTTGAACCAAATCCTACTCTTCTATGTTAGATACAAAGTTCAAAGAGCCTCAACAGAGTACAGTACAAATATTCTTGTCATATATGTTCTTTGCTGGCAAGAGGGCTATTCTTGGTTTTGTTTTAATAGACAGTTGAGCCCAAGGTCTGAACATATAGCCCTCAAAAATCAAGAGATCTGGGTTCTAATTCCAATCCTCAATTTGGACAACTCTGTAAGCTTTCTGTATCACATTCGAAGTGGGGAAGATGTATAACTTGCCTCCTTTGCTCCAAAAAGCTATTACAAGCAGAAGTGAGGTAATCACTGTGAACACGCATTAACCTCTTCAAAGAAAGAATGGTGAAGAAAAGCAAGACAATGACTTTTTTTTGAAACAATATACGATTTCTTTTCCCTTCAACGTTTTTCAGCTAGCCGAGTTTAAAGGCAGTGGTGCCCGTTTAAAAAGCAAAATCACAGAAACATGCAGAAAAATTTGGAATCAATTTATTTAAAGACATGTTCTTTGCAGCTGTTGTTCATTAAGATACTTTTATTAACGTGTCCAGAAATCTTTCCTAGTAGTTTAGGCACGCGGGGGCTTTGAGCCCTATGAAGTATAGCAAATTGCAGATGAATTGGTCCAGAAGTGTAGGTTTGGTTTTTTTTTAAACAAATGCTTTTTAAAATAGAATATTCTCAAGGGAGTGATTGGTGGGGGAAGGGAAGTATTGTACTGACACTTAAGAGATCCTTGACCTTCTGGAATGCACATCTAAACTTCTGCAACAGTAGCTCAAAAGGACTGAAACTCAGTTTTCAAAACCACTTTAATAAAGTCTACTTTCTCCAAGGATCCCAAACCAAAGGATCCAGGCATAATTAGTTTATAATAAAGTGATGCTTGCTTTAAGAAATCTGTTTTGCTAAGAAGTCTTTGTATTGGTGCATCACAAATTCTCTGGGTCTCAGGAAGAACAGGAGCTTGCCAAGTGGACTTGGCAGAAGATAGGGAACAGAAAAAAGCAATAGGTGGAATAGCATATTCAAAGATATGGAACCTAAGAACACAAAGCTAATTGGAAGAGCTGTAAGCATTGATTCATTTATTTATTTGATCACTTATTCATTTCTTTGTAAGTATACATGGAGCTCCTACTTTAAGCTGGGTACCATTATGGGTAGTTAATAATAAAATTCATCTTTAATTGGCATTACAGGCAGGGAAATGGGCACACAAATGATTGCACTACAGTGTATTAAGGTTTAGGCAGAAGTAGCAATGAGTTCTGTAGACTCTACAGTCCAGAGGAGAAGAGATGGTGCGTGTTGTGGGGGTGGGAGGATCATATCAGAAATTTCCAAGGAAAGTGTAACATCTAAATGGAATCCTGAAGAACCAAAAGAAGACAGTAATATCTTCTTGTGAAAAAAGGGCCTTCCAGGTTGAAGAGCGATATGAGGAAATGGCTGAAAGCTAGAGAACATTTGGTGGAATGCAAAAATTACAAGAAGTTCTGATTGAGGTTAGGATTATGTAGAAGAGGGTAGAGGGTAGCAATGGGCAGTAAAGGAGGCATGGAAATGAAGGAAATTGAAAAGAGAGGTGAGAAGGGGTAAAAGCATGGAGGACCTTGAATGTCACACTAAGTTAAAGAGATTTGGGTTCAGAGTTCCACTGGAGGATGCTGACACGGTTAACTTTTCAGGGAGGTTAATCTCTGGAGTGTTGGAAGGGATGTTGGTGGGGAAGACCAATGAAGGTTGATGCTTAGTCTCTGTATATGGGCTGCAGAGAAAAGGGGGATGTTAGTGAGGCAAAAGCATTGACAGAACTTAAAGCTTAGATGTCTCTCCTCTGGGAGCCCTCTCTGATCCCACAAGTCTGCATTCACCAGTCTCTGGGCTCACTACAGTAAGAGCACATGTTTCTGCCTACTTTAGTTGCCCTCTCTGGAAAGAGGCACTGCACTGCAGTCACTGCTATCTTTCCAGAGTCTTGATTCTTCAAGGAGAGTGATTAGAAACAGCTGGAGGGTCGGTATGGACGTACGTTATACTGTGGAAGTCAGAAATCTAACACATAATAGGTGGTCAGAAATGTCTGCCGAAGTGAATTGATACAGAAATTGAAAGCCCTTGCCTTGCCAGTTTCCCCATTTAGTACTGAGGCTTCAAAACAGCAAGGACTTAGAAGAGAGTTTCTCTTCAAAGATTTTGCTATTTAATCAGGCTGAGCTTGCAAAGTAGAGGCAACATCTGCCTTTTTGGATCATGGTTGGGAGAGCTACATATAATATTTGAAAATGACTTGGCAGGTTTGTAGAGCCAGGTTTTTAGATCCTAATTTATAAATAAATTATGAGAGGAGGTGATAATTCCTTTTTCTGTGTCTTTCAGATGGGCTCTCCTCTATCTCTCATATCTTGGTTTCCCCCTCCTCCTTTTCCTCCTTGATTCACTGAATCACACCATGGGGTTGATGATCTGCCCTGTGATTCACTTAAAAATGAAAGTTATCAGAGATGAACTCATTCATCTACCCACAACTTTCCATCCTCTTGTATCAGTGCCCATACTCTATCTCCCTCCTCTCACCTTGGAAGAAATGTGCCTGATCTTGTCCAAGGGCAACACCCTGACTTGTGGACTGGATCTCATCTCCACTTGGCTAATTGAGATTCCTCTTCTGTAACCATTCTCTTTTTCCTGCACCATCCATTTCTCTTTCTCTACAGCATGATTTCCATCAAGTTATAATCATGCTGAAATTTCTCCCATCTTCAAAAAATCCAAGCTGTCTTTCATCCCTCTATAGTCATTATGTCTCTGCTCCAACTCACAATAGTTTTGCTAAACTGCTTCCTTCACTTTCTCCTTCACCTCCTTTTCTATTCTTAATCTCCTCTGATTGGGATCCTGCCTCATCACACCGCTGAGGCTGCTTTCAACAAAGTTTCCAATGACCTCCATGTTGTCAAATCCAATAGTTCCTTCCCAGTTTTTGTCTTAGTTAACTTCTCACAAGCATTCAGAACAAATAACTCGGTTTTGAAACTCTCTTCTCTCTTGCTTGGTGAAACCACTTTCTGAATTTTTCTCCTCCCTCATCTATTTGTCAGTGTCTTTAGTTGGATTACTCTTCTTCACCAGATCTTTAAACCAAGGAGTTCCCCAATGCTAAGGGACCTATTTTCTTCTCTGTCTAAACTCTCTCCCTAGATGATCTCATCCAGTTTATTGCAAAACTACCCATTTGCCAATGACTTCCAAGTTACATTTCCAGCAATGACCTTTCTCAATTGCCTACTTGACATCCATACTTATAGGTATAATGGTTATCTCAAAGTTTACATGTTCCAAAAATTCTATTTCATTCTCTTAAACCCAGTCTCTACTCTTGCAGAAAATGACCCCATCATACCTAGTTGATATCCTTGACCTTATGCTCATTCTCTGCAAACACTCCATGCGTGTTTCATATTTGTTCACTTGTCACCATCCACTACTACCATTCCAATCCACATCCCTATCATTTGTCTCCTGGAACACCATCATAACCTCCTATGTAGCCTTATCTTCTACTCCCAATCCCTCCATATAGTTTCAAGAGTGATATTTCAATACTTAAACAAAGATCTTTCTATCCCAAGCTTAAAGTTCTTCAGGGACTTCTCAATGGCACTTAGGATAAATCTCTTATCCTCGTGTAAATATGCAGTCCTTGGGGTTGCAAAGAATCAGATACGACTGAACGACTGAACTGCACTGAACTGAACTGGTGTAAATATGCTACGTAAGCTAGACCCAGACCAACTTCTTTACCTCCTCTAGGACCACTTTCAATCTTATATCTCCTCCTCCTGCTGCTGCTGCTGCTAAGTTGCTTCAGTCGTGTCCAACTCTGTTCGACCCCATAGACGGCAGCCCACTAGGCTCCTCTGTCCCTGGGATTCTCCAGGCAAGAACACTGGAGTGGGTTGCCATTTCCTTCTCCAATGCATCAAAGTGAAAAGTGAAAGTGAAGTCGCTCAGTTGTGTCTGACTCCTAGTGACCCCATGGACTGCAGCCCACCAGGCTCCTCCGCCCATGGGATTTTCCAGGCAAGAGTACTGGAGTAGGGTGCCATTGCCTTCTCCGACATCTCCTCCTAGATCTCTTTAATTTCATTAAACACATCAGTCTCAGCACGGTTTCTCTGCATGGAACATTTTCTGCCTGATCTCAGAGACAGACTTTCATGTTTATGACACCATCCTCTAATCGTTCTCTACATGGCAGCTGTCACTGTCTAGTTCATTCTATATCATTTGTCTTTATGTCTGTCTGACCACTAGACTCTAAATTAGGATGTAATCTTTATTAGAGAAGATTTTTGCTCTATCTTTCTTCAATACAATATCCTCATCACGTAGAATTTTTCAGAAAACAAAGTGGGGGGCTCACAAATAAGGAGTGAACAAGTGAATTAATCTCACCCGATTGCCAAAATGGACCTTTGAGATTATCCTAGTTAAACATCCTCTTTTTACAGATGGGAAATCTGAGGCCCAGAGAGGAATCGTTATTTGCCTAGAATCACTTAAGCTAGCAGTAAGAAATATCTTCAGCATTGGCTCTATAGAAACTTTTTTTGTTTGAAATAATACCAGATACCTACAAGTAAAAAAATCAATATACATGAAACTCTACTTTCTATGAAAACACATCACAGGACAGGTCAGCTCAGCAGTCTGGTCTCAGGAGCAAACTCTGATGGGACATATCCCCCAACAGATAATCTCTAAAATCCCAAGAAGTCCCGCAGAGTGAAGAACTGGGTTTCTGGAAGCCTGGGGAAACCATAGACCTCAAACAGGTAGTTTCCACATTTGTTTGAAGAGAGGACAAATGCTGAACTTTGCTAGAGTGATAGAAAACACATGTGTTTTCTCACGTCATATCCCAGAGAAGTTAGCTGTCAAAGGCTTGGTGTTTAGCTCCATTTCTCCCATGCTTAAAAGACCAAATATGTGCCAACATGGCTGCACCCCAGACATTTGAGCATTACGAGCCTGGAGAATTGGGTAGGGCCAAAAAGAAAGGCCTTAGATGTCCTTAGAAGGTGTTCGGGTTTTGAAATTTCTTTTCTCTGAAGTCAGTGTTTCACCATTTAAAATGTTAAGCAAAAACTGATGTGATTAGATCTGTGTTTCTAAAGAATCATTCTGGCTACATATGAAGAGGATAGATCAGAAGAGGAAAAGATAGAATAAGGACCAATCAGAGGGTGCTACAGTAATGCAAAGAGATGAGGGGAGCTAGAAAGAAGTCAATGGCAGTAAAGATAAAGGAAAATGAACAGATCTGAGGTCCAACAAACAGGTATGATTATATTAAACTCATATGACCCACAACACTTGATAACTATCAATATTTTCACTATTGTCAGTTGTGGTCACAGACTGATATCAGGTCAGCAAAAAGAAAGCAGAAGTGATAGGAACAACTTTCAGGTCCCCTCCTGGGAATCTTTACTCTGGGTTTTCTCTCCCTTTCTCCTATCTGTGATGTTGATAGCTACCTATGATTAGGGCAACCTTCAGTTCAGTTCAGTCCTTCAGTCGTGTCCGACTCTTTGCGACCCCATGAATCGCAGCATGCCAGGCCTCCCTGTCCATCACCAACTCCTGAGGTTCACTCAGACTCACGTCCATTGAGTCAGTGATGCCATCCAGCCATCTCATCCTCTGTCGTCCCCTTCTCTCCTGCCCCCAATCCCTCCCAACATCAGGGTCTTTTCCAATGAGTCAACTCTTCACATGAGGTGGCCAAAGTACTGGAGTTTCAGCTTTAGCATCATTCCCTCCAAAGAAATCCCAGGGCTGATCTCCTTC
>NW_011494717.1:1109937-1131838 GCF_000754665.1 Bison bison bison | reverse complement strand
CCTTCAGAATGGACTGGTTGGATCTCCTTGCAGTCCAAGGGACTCTCAAGAGTCTTCTCCAACACCACAGTTCAAAAGCATAAATTCTTTGGTGCTCGGCCTTCTTCACAGTCCAACTCTCACATCCATACATGACCACAGGAAAAACCATAGCCTTGACTAGACAGATCTTTGTTGGCAAAGTAATGTCTCTGCTTTTGAATATGCTATCTAGGTTGGTCATATCTTTCCTTCCAAAGAGTAAGCGTCTTTTAATTTCATGACTGCAATCACCATCTGCAGTGATTTTGGAGCCCAAAAATATAAAGTCTGACACTGTTTCCACTGTTTCCCCATCTATTCTCATGAAGTGATGGGACCGGATGCCATGATCTTCGTTTTCTGAATGTTGAGCTTTAAGCCAACTTTTTCACTCTCCACTTTCACTTTCATCAAGAGGCTTTTTAGTTCTTCACTTTTTGCCATAAGGGTGGTGTCATCTGCATATCTGAGGTTACTGATATTTCTCCTGACAATCTTGATTCCAGCTTGTGCTTCTTCCAGTCCAGCATTTTGCATGATGTACTCTGCATAGAAGTTAAATAAGCAGGGTGACAATATACAGCCTTGACGTACTCCTTTTCCTATTTGGAACCAGTCTGTTGTTCCATGTCCAGTTCTAACTGTTGCTTCCTGACCTGCATATAGATTTCTCAAGAAGCAGGTCAGGTGGGCTGGTATTCCCATCTCTTTCAGAATTGCCCACAGTTTATTGTGGTCCACACAGTCAAAGGCTTTGGCATAGTCAATAAAGCAGAAATAGATGTTTTTCTGGAACTCTCTTGCTTTTTCCATGATCCAGCAGATGTTGGCAATTTGATCTCTGGTTCCTTGCCTTTTCTAAAACCAGCTTGAACGTCAGGAAGTTCATGGTTCACATATTGCTGAAGCCTGGCTTGGAGAATTTTGAGCATTACTTTACTAGCATGTGAGATGAGTGCAATTGTGTGTGCAGTAGTTTGATCATTCTTTGTCATTGCCTTTCTTTGGGAATGGAATGAAAACTGACCTTTTCCAGTCCTGTGGCCACTGCTGAGTTTTCCAAATATGCTGGCATATTGATTGAGTGCAACCTTAGGAGTTACATTTATCCTGAAGGGACAGTAGTAAGACAGTTTCCTGCAATAGCTTCCAAGGGCCAATGCCCACAGAAGGCATCCATTAAGGATTCTCCATGATAAGCCCATTTGATAATTCAATCAAAGGAGGTTATAGAGGACAGTATCACAACTATGTTTTAAATTTTTGAAGACTTTGCTCCACTTGTATTATTTTATCTGACATAAATAAAGTTGTACGCCAGATCTATATAAATGAGTACATATTACACTCTTATTTGTATTAGCAAAAACACCGAAAGCAACATGTACATCTACAGTATACAACTGAGTGACGAAATAAGTGATGGTACATTCTAGAATGCAATATTCACAATCATCATCCAGAAATATATATAAGGCCATGGGAAACACCTCACAGTATAACACTGAACAATATAAAAATCCTTTTGATTCCTCTTCATTGACTATGGCAGAAGCAAAGGCATCAAGTATATAGAACTGGCAAAAGCAATTATTTTTTAAAAATCAACAATTTCCACATTTGACTAATTTTAAGTCTTCACTCATATACTGCAAATTACTGAGATTTTTACCTTATAGATGATGGGCTTTTTCAACTGAATCAGTTGCAGTTATTCTTCCAGTAAGTGCATTGAAAATCCAGAGCCTCTGTTCAATAGTAGCCTTTAGTCACCTCTGGCTGTTCACACTTAAAACTACTGAAAATTAAACAAAATAGAAAATTCAGCTCACAAGTTGCACTGGTCACACTTCAAGAGCTTATTAATCACAAGTGGCCAGTGGCTACCATTTCAGTCAGCACTTATATTAGCATTTCTATCACTGTAGAAAGTCTATTGGCCCAGGCGGATGTGGAGTTTGCCTGGCCCTGTACTACGTGCTAGGGATTTAGAAAGGAAAGCAACGCAGTCCACATGGGTCTCTCAGCTAAACAAGAGAGACAGACATACAAACAGAATTAGTGTGCGGTGCCCTACTTGTTCTGCTCCATCGCATACAGCCTGGTTGGACACAAGTCCTCGTGCCACCCTGAGTACCAGCAGTTGGAGGACTCTTGGTCAGAACCTCCTGCCTGTCTAGGAATCAGTGTCATGGTATAATCACTACATCATGTAAAGAAATGAATCCTAATTGAGCAAGATTCTCAGGGTGTGGTTTGCATTCTAGAAAATTAATTAAATTTCTTCTTTCATTCAGCAAATGTGTATTGAATGTCTACTCTATACCAGGCATGTTATATGTCATAGAAACAAAATTGATTAAAATGTCCAAAGCTTCTACCCTCATGGAGATCCCATTCTTGGTGACTAGGGGAAACAAAAAAAACATATAAACACGTACAATATCTGGACTAATAGATTGTAATAAGTGCTACAGAGAAAAAATGGAGTGAAGCAGGTAAGGAAAGGAAGGTAAGGAATGCTGAATTGTGAGGTGGAATTTGGGGACTGAGAGGGAGTGGAGGGAAGTGTGTATTATTTTAAATAGAATGATCTTAGAAGATCTACTTATTTGTAGCTTGAAAGAGTCAATTCTTATTGGATCTTCCATTTGAAAAATTTCTCCAGAAGTCCATGTGTTATAGGAGACAAGATAAAAGCCGTGTAATACTAGTTTATAATCTCTACTAATTTTTTAAGAATTTATGCAGGCCACAGTGCCTCTCTGGGCCTCAGTTTCCCCATATTCACAAGTGTTTGGACTGGATGGTGTCTGAGGACACTTCTGGTTCTTAAACTTCCTGATTTAAACACAGAGAGAAGGGGAAAAAATTCTCTGTGCCAACACTTCAGAAAAGTTCCAAAAGTGTTAGCTCCTCAGTCATGTGCGACTCTTTGTGAGCCCATGGGGTATAGCCTGCCAGCCTCCTCTGCCCATGGGATTCTCCAAGCAAGAATACTAGAGTGGGGTGCCAATGCCAACTCATAGACTTACACATTTGTTCAACGAACATTAACTGAGAGCCCAGCATACGATGGACTTGGGGTTGACCCTAAAGAAAACAAAATGAGGAAGCTGATTCTCCCTTCAAGGAGCTCACAGTGAAAGGAGGGAGGCCAGCAAGCATTTCCATTGTGACCTGGAGTCTTCATGTGCACTTTGCTCCTGGCTGAGACCCAAGGGTTCCTGCCCTCCACGTCTCCCAGCCACACTGCCCAGTCATCCTGGAGAGGCACAGAGCCAGGTGCCATCAGTCACTAGAGGCTGTTCAAAGGAGCCTGGGCACCACCACATCCCCGGGCCTAGCCTCTCCCTTGAGTAGAAACGTGTCCTCCGTGGGGAGCCGTCGCTGTGGATAGCGATGCTGATGGACGGCCCACGGAAATCATTTTTCATCTCCAAGCAGTACACGTGTGCATTCTCGCTCTGGGGCCAGGTCCTGACTGGTGTGCCTGCTGTTCTCTGTTTGCTTAGCTGTTGTCACCTTTCCCACTTTCCTGACAAATGAACCCATTTCACAGCCTGAGTGACTCATGACCACTTTAGGAAGCCCAGATTAGCTTAATGTTGTAAAGGAGGAAAATAAAGACCATTATTCTTAACTCGACATCTTAAACTTCCATCTGCCTCTGAGCACGCCCCTGCTGAAAAATGGTTCTGTCTGATCCATGGGATATCATCCAAGGTCTACTTCCATCTGGCTCCAACAACAATCCCAACCTTCTTTTCCACTACTAAACGATGCAGGCAGAATGCTCACTCAAACATGCCATAGATTCTCCTCTATCAACACAGTATTCACACGGTCTGTTCCTACCCATCCATTGCCCCAGCCATGTAAGCTCTGCAAACCTGTTCCTGATGGCCCCAGACTCCTATCCTTTGAATGGGTTCAGCACCAGCTGCATAAAGCCTGTGATCATGGGTGCTTTTGATCACAAATGAAAGCCTGAAATTCCCTCTGACTTCTGGGTCAGAGGCAACTTGTCCTCCCCCCCCACCCTCTAACCACACCAGGCCGAGTGCCCAGGACATGGAAGTTGCTGTACAAAATCTAGTTAGCTGATTGATTCTTTCAGTGGTCCTCTCCAATGCACCCTGATTCCATCAACAAGAGGGAAGGAGGGCAGACATTTCATCACTTGCACCCCAATCAGCTTCACTGGCCCCAGAATAGACACAAGGACATTTGTGTCTGGACTCCTGGGCCAAGGTTAACCAGTGACTCCATGAATCAAGCATTTCTGAGTCAGAGAAAAAAAAAATTGGAACCAAAAATGTATTCAAATGGCCAGCTTAGTCACCAATTCAGTTTTTCCTGTGTTGATCTACCCTAAATAACAGATGGGTTTCTCACATCTCTGGAACCCTGCAGGCTTTGTAAAATCATTACACTAGAGCTATACTATAAAAGGTTTGCAAGTAAAAGAACCTTGAATGTTCCTCTACACCAGCAGTTTTCAGCCTCTAGGATGAATCCCAATTACCTGGCAGGCTTGTTTAAGCCCAGAGGTTGGGCTTCACCCCCAGAGTTTCTAACTCAATAGTTCTGAGGTGGGCCCTGAGAATTTGTATTTTTAATGAGCCCCCAGGTGATGCAGATGCTGCTTGCTCTACAAGACTTTTCTCTTTCTGCCTTTTATTCCCAAGACTTGGTCTAGTTAATTCATGCATGCTCAGGAGCTAAGTCATGTCCAACTTTCTGAGGCCCCACCAGGCTCTTCTGTCCATGGGATTCTCCAGGCAAGAATACTGGAGTGGGTGGCCATTTCCTCCTCCAGGGGAATCTTCCCAACCCAGGGGTCAAACCCCCATCTCCTGCATTGGCAGATGGATTCTTTATCACTAGGCCACCTGGGAGTCCCTTGTCTAATTAACACTATCTTTATATATAGCTATTATCATAGTGTATATGGAATTTGTCCATTTAAATTCTTTTTTTTTTCTGAATTATAGAGTGTCTATCCCAGCCCATGATATTAAGTTACAGGTTAGTATAACTCCAAGACAAAATTTCACTAAACAAAATAACTTTGGCTTTGGGGTTGAAAAGTTACCCTAAGAACCAGGGTGAGAACTATTTAACACTTGTAGAAGAACAGAGGGTTATTAATGAGATACTCAGTCCAAAGTGATTCAATGAGAAGATTAAGCTTATCTAGGGCTCAACTTTTTGTCCGTGTTATTCATTTCTGTATCTCTAGCTCTTGGTACACACTGAATATTTGTGGAACAAATGAATGAATTTAAAAATAAACATTTCCTTAATATACTCTAGATAGTCTCTGGAATGGGTCTAAACACAGGCATTTGGGGAAAGTTCCCATAGTACTTGACTATTTTGCCTCAAAACAAGACACGTATCAAAGAAGAATCATTAACAAGTTGCGGTTGGTTTTCAGGCACTGCAAAGGATTCCTACGTGTTATGTGCAAGGATCTATGCACACAAGAGGTGCACACACACTCAGCTTTCTCCTCTGGATAGTTGTGCAATGAGCCCTGCATCCACTGGTATGTTCTGTGTGGAACAGGTCCTGCCAAATGCTGTTACACAAGGCTTTCTATTTTAAATTAGAAACCTTTCTGTGCACAGATCAGTTTAGAATCAGAAAGTAAATGCAACCTGGAAAGCATTGGGAGGAACCCAGCTTCCTTCTGTGCATTACATGAAAATGCCATTCCAAATAAAGGAAATAAGCTAAGCTATATTGTTGGCTACACCAGTGGCATTTGACCAAAACAAAATAGTTCTCTGTGCACGTGGTTTTTAATATTTAATCAATAAACCAGAATGATTTGAGGGTCTGGCTGTCTTAATAAGGTGGTTGTGTAAACACAGGGTAGTGAATTAAAGACATTTTCTTAAATGAGGGGAAAGTGTGTTATAAAGGTGACATTAATATTCCAAAGGATAAAAACCTAGGGATTCTAGAGTCCTGAAGCCACTTGGGGATGGATCTAGGCAAAGCATGGCAAGCACTCAGATTCGCTCTTGGGGTGTGGAAGTAAAATCTGTCAGGAATAGTGGCTTCATCTCAAAGCTGCAGGAGACTTTTATCGACCACTGGGCAGCTGCTTTGACTAACCCCTTTGACAGATTCAGAAAGCATTTCACCCTCTGCCATCCCTTGGCAAAGCACAGTTGAATGCTAAAGGGGTCTTTTCTCAAACATTCTTGCTAATGGCCCAACTGTGAAAGTGCTGGCTGAGCTGCTTCTCTGGCATGGCCATTACAATATTTCATTCTTCCTGCTTGATTTCAGGCAGTGCTTCCTCCATACATAAATATATCAAGCTACATAAAAACCAGAACTTTTATCTGCATAGAGGGGTTTAGAGAGTTCATTTCTCTTACTCTGTAGGACAAGAAAAATCATTGTTTCCCCCTTTGATTTCGAGCTTTGATTTATGCAGGTTTACCTTGCAAGCTTCTGTTCCAGTGGTGCTAATTCTCAGCTTTGTGTGCATTCGCTTGGATTTACTGACCTGAGCTTAATTCTTGATTTATAATCTGTAGGCTTCAGACGAAGAATGAATTTTGATTTAGAGTAACACATTCTGTATGGCTTATATTTCCCATTCAGAGTCAACTATTAGTTGGTTTTAGCACAACTGAATTATGGGCTTTTCCTAGAAGGCCATTCTGTACAAAATTAAGATGGATTGAAAACCAAATATTTCCCATATACTACATGAAATAAAGTTTCCTTTCTACAAATCTGACTGACATAAGCTGTATTCTCAAAAAGGAGCACCCAGGCTGCTCCCCAGTTCAGGTTATTAACAGTTGGGTATTGGAGTCCTCTGGTCCTCCCCTCATGATGGTAGATTTGTTTTCTCATTCATTCATTTTTAAAAATATTTCTAAAGATGTTTTACAGTGTGTCACATCACAAAATAAGCATACTCTTACCCTAAAGTTCTATTCCTTTCAATGCCTTGATGAACACCCAATGTTTCAAATCATTCATGACACCTTTTTTAAAAAAGTTATCACATGTTAGTGTCAATGCATATACAATTTAGTGTACTCTTCTATTTGGGTCTTCAGAATCTGCTTTCTAAAAGCAGGACAGCTCTCAATATCCAATTAATGAAAGGGATCAATCTGTTCTTCGATTGCACTGGCGTAACAGACAATGGTTTTCAAAATGTTGAAACAAACACACCAGATGGGTGAAAGGCACAGTGGGCCATTCTGTACTACCATCTTGGAACTGCATGTGAACCAACAGTTATTTCAAATAAAAATTTAAATTGAAAAAATGCACTTCTTGGGACTTCCCTGGTGATCCAGTTGTTAAGACTCTGTGCTCCCCGTAAGGGGGCACGGGTTTGATCCCTAGTCAGGGAACTAAGATACCACATATAACACAGTGCAACCAAAGGGAAAAAAAAATGTACTTCTTTCAACTCAACTCTCCATTGAATAAAAATGAACATAAAGCCAAACTAATGTCCTGATGGAAGGTGGCTTACTAATTTTCAGTTATGTGATAAATCAGACTATTATGGACCTTCCTCCCTTCACCTTTAACAAATGCAATAATCAAACATCAGAATGACATTATCACACCTGTAGGATATTCAAATGACTTTTAAATATCCTACAGGTTGATTAGAAAATTTGTAGAAGTATGAGGTTTGGAAAAACATGGAAAGCATTTTACAAATCCTGTCTCATCTGCATAAAACTTATGAGGCAGTAAAGATCTTAATGAGTTAACAGTGGCATTAAGATTTGCTCAGGGCATATACCCACCCTTCCATTGGGGAGCAGGGTGAGGGTGGGCAGGATGTGGGCAGGGTGAAGGGTGGGCAGGGTGTGGCTTTCCAGTGATGGTACCCAAGGGTCCGAGGAAAGTGACAGTTGGGAAGATAGGAGGTTGAGGAGAGAAAGATGGATTAAAAAAAAGATTTGCCAAGATTCATCCAGTGTTCTAATCTCTTAGAAATTATGTTAAACAAACAAATAAAAGGGAGTGCTATTTCTAACCAAGTTTCCTTGTCTCCCCACTTCTCACTACTGTTCTCACCCTTGACCCTGCCTGATCCTCTCCAGATTCCTCCCCTTGGCTACAGTTCTCAGGAAAGAACTCCCTTCCTTAAAAAGGAATAGTTATGTATTAGGATACCCACGGGCTTCCCATGTGGCACTAGTGGGAAAGAATCTGCCTGCAGTGCAGGAAGCACAAAAGATTCGGGTTCAGTCCCTGAGTCAGGAAGATCCCCTGGAGTAGGAAATGGCAACCCACTCCAGTATTCTTGCCTGGAGAATCCCATGGACAGAGGAGCCTGGAGGGCTGCAGAAGAGTTGGACAGGACTGAGTGACTGAGCACAGCACTACTCATTTGCTGGCACTCTCTCACTCCACAGATTTTAGACAAAGTCTTCCCTTCTGCTACTGCTGCTAAGTCGCTTCAGTCATGTCCGACTCTGTGCGACCCCACAGACAGCAGCCCACCAGGCTCCCCTGTCCCTGGGATTCTCCAGACAAGAACACTGGAGTGGGTTGCCATTTCCTTCTCCAATGCATGAAAGTGAAAAGTGAAAAGTGAAAGCAAAGTCGCTCAGTCGTGCCCGACTCTTAGCGACCCCATGGACTGCAGCCCACCAGGCTCCTCCATCCATGGGATTTTCCAGGCAAGAGTACTGGAGTGGGGTGCCATTGCCTTCTCCGAAGTCTTCCCTTAGGAAGCCCCAAAGCCACTGTGGATGAATTGAAATCAAACATTGAACATGATGAGTGCTGTCATGTTTTAATGACTTGAAAGTTTCCTCATTACAATTCCTTCTGTATTCTGGTAGAGCAGACTTGAGTTTCCCAACCTTGGCAGTACCAGCACGTTATCTTTCTTTTGGGCATCCTGTGTGCTATAGGATGTTTATCAGCATCCCTGTGTCTCTACCCCTTAGATGAATAACAACTTTCCAGTCATGACCGTTGATATGTCTCTAGACATTCTCAATGCCTTTTGGGAGAGGCAAAGGCAACCCCAGTTGAGAACTGCTATGGCTGAAGAAATGCTGCAGACCCGAATGTATCATGCAGTGCTGGCTCCCTGGAACCGTGAGTCCTGGCACGATTGTTAAGAGCATTGCTGATCAGGAGGGAGACTTTCCTTCTGGCAAAACTGAGAGATTGGTGTAGGCTGAGGAGGACTGGCTTACTGGAGAGGTAGTGGAGAGCAAGGATATCAAATTATTCATTAGCATGCAGACTGCTGCTGTCTGGATCCCTTGATATATACAAACTCTTAAAATACGGTGGAATATTATGTTCATAAAAGCATCTAGTCTTGAAATATCATCTTTGCTATAGCTAAATGCTTTTTGGAGGAACATATTTCTCACTGGCTACATGCAATAAGCATAATTTGTGTATTATATATGTTCATTAATATTATTATCATGGTTATCCTAATTTTTAACTTTTCTTTAAAAAAGCAACTATCTCAGTTGTTCTTAAAATAAATATTAGACATCATGCATACATGATCCAGTTAATTTACTAAAAGACAAAAATTGGGTAGTAAGTATTTTTATTTAAGTATATTAGTATGCTTAGTATGCTTATCTTTTTTGCATTTTCTTGACTTACTCTGCCATGGGTATCAGATTAACTTTAATTTATCAATATCTAAGGCTGGAAGATGTGAATATGGAGATAAGGAAGATAAGGAAGCCTGGGGCTAGCCTCAAAGGAGAAGTGAGAACATGCCCTCTGTAGCCTACGGTTAATGGGCAAAAAAGAGAGAGAGAAGAGAAGCAACGTGGTCAAGCATTGGTTGTCCTGAAGTTGGAATGCAGATATTTGGAGCAGGTCAGGGCACTTCAAAGGCCAGGAGTCAGAGCTTAGGCCATAAGATCAGACCAGTAAGACTTGCGATGGACAGTCTGGACCCCTGACTCCAGCACCTCATGGATGTCATGCCTTATATACACCCACATGCATGCTAAGTCACTTCAGTCATGTCCAAAGCCCTGTGGACTGTAGCCCACCAGGCTCCTCTGTTCATGGGACTGTCCAAGCAAGAATACTGGAGTGGGTTGCCATACCCTCTTAAGGATCTTTCCCACCCTTGGACTGAACTCGTGTCTCTTAGGCCTCCTGCATTGGCAGGTGAGTTCTTTACCACTAGCGCTACCCATGAAGCCCACATACATTCACACAAAATCACAAGAGCACAGCCCTCTACCACAGACCAGTTGCAGCTTGGAAAGAAACAGAGGAAAAGAGGGGACTTCTGAGAGCTGAAAATTTATCTGTTTCATTTAGTAGAAACAGAGCTATCCAAAGAGACAGTTTAAATTATGGACATGAACTGAATAACCAGACAGGAGAAGGTAAAAGAAGTCAAGTTAGTTATCGAGGAATAATGAAATAATAAGGATATACTTTCTTTGCATATTCAATTACAACATAGGTATATTGTACTTGCTACGATCATTGAAGTCACTAATCTCCTTATATATATGTATTAAAATGACTTACCAAAGTTACTTAGGACTACTAAGGCTTAGTGCAGACCTTCAAGGAATACTTTGATATAGTAATGGCCTAAACATTATTTATATTACTGCAGGTTTAAGGACTCGATTTCTTTTAATGCTTATTTCCACCTTGACCTTATATTTATTGCAAGTGATAGTAAATATTAGCTTTCCATTTTCAGAAGAGATACAAATTTTCCTTTAAAATAAATGTGTGGGCTTTTTAAATAAGCTGATTTAAAATATATTAAACAAATAACGGTGCAGAGAGATAGCAAACATCGCAGAAATTATGAACTGGTATCAGAATGTCAGCAGTTTGAGAAACAAAGTTGAGAATGTAATTGACAATGCAAATTACTCCTTCTCCAGCTGGGTGGCTTGTGGAATGACCAGCTTATAATCCTTTCTATCCGCAGAAGGAGCAGCACTAGGCTGGCATAATAAAAGAAGCCTGGTTGGTTAAGAAAAGAGCTAAAAGGATGAAGGGAACTCACTTCTGGGACCCTTACTATATGCCGGGGTGGTTTGTATATACATCTGATCCAATCTGCAGCTCCATGTTTTAAATGAGTAAACCGGACATCTGAGAGTTAAGACATTCATCCAAGTTCATGCAGCAAGTAAATAGAAGAGTTGAAACTTGAACTGCAGTTCTAAGTGCTGAGATAGGGCTAAATCCAGTGTCTGTAGTTTGTCATGGAGATTCCTTTTAAAACCATCCAAAAGGAAGTCGCCGGGCCCTATGTCTGTCTCCTGTGAGATTTCTGCAACACCAGCTGGATGGTGTTGCCCACAAATGGGATGGAAGGAGGTTCAGGATGTTAATGAGGGAGATGACTTTAAGCCCATGCTAGAGATCCCAGAATAAACCTCCAGGAAATGTCACAGCTCTGGGCTCAACCACAGGGGAAGGTGGGGGGTTGTGGTCTTGTTATGGGTGAGCTGGAGCAGTGGCATGTAAAGATTAAGCAACAGCGTCTTTCCCTTTATACATCATTGGAATATTTCTATTCGCCTTCCTCTAGGTAATCCAGAAGAATATCTGGGATCCCACTTCTGTTACAGACTGTTGGGTTCATTGGTTTCATAAGCAAACACTTCCCCCTGGTGGCACTTGTGAGTCACTGCATGTATACCTCTCAGGACTAACCACTGGAAAACTCAGAGGCTACAGTTTGGGACAAAATTTTCCCTGGCCCTCCCACCCCCGGTAAATGCCCACCCAGCCATTGAAGGTGGAGAAATACTTTTTATGATTTTAACTTTTTAAAATGTATTAACTCTTGAATATGATTTCTCTTGGTTAATGTTTCATATGTGCTTAAAAAGAATGCATATTTCACTATTGCGGATGTATTGTCCTATAAATATCAATTAAAAACAAGATGTTTGATAGTGTTTTTCAGGTCTTCTAGAAGATAGATATTTTGATATTCTGTCTGCTTGTTCCACAAGAGGTGGAACCTCAAACATCTCGCAGCCATGTTAGGTCATTTGTTTAGCTTATGGCAACGTGGTGTCCCTTCTTTGCCCAGCTTCATGGAATATGACCCTGTATGTTCATGGCTTGGTATTTAGCAAAAAAGTTAAGGGAAACCATATGCAGATTTCTGGATTTCTTTATCTGCGTCTTTACTTCCTGTGGTCTGCCTTGCACACTTCCACCTGCTCAGCCTCCTGAACCTCAGAGATCTGTCTCTTCAACTCAGCGACACTCTGCGCCTTTCTTGGGCTCCTCCACTTTATGTGGTTGTCAGAAGGTGTCTGCACCCAGAAAGACAGCCTCCAGAGCCTTACTTTACTTATTCCCATTCTTTCAGTGATCCTGGGCCTGCTCTGCCCATTGTCTAATGTGTGAAAATTGTTGTTTCATAGTTTGGTTCAGTTGTCTGATCCCAAGTCTGGAATCCATCACACCATCAAAGTTCAGAAATGAAGTCTGCAGTTTCCTGATATTAATACCACCATACTGGCTTTACTTCGGTTGTTAGGTATCTGGAATATCTGTCCTGATTTTTTCATCTAAATTTTACTCTGTCCTTACACTTTAGGCTTTCTTTTTTAAAAAACAGTACATAGTTGGAATTCTAAAAGCTGAAAGTCATCTTTTTTTAACTCAAGAGAGTAAGGTCAATTTATATTTGTGGTAATTAACATTATAAAGAGATTTGTCTACCAGTTTGTTCTGTGCTATTTTAGTTACTTTCAGGAGAGACATCTATAAAGAAGTGAAATAGTCAGAACTGGACAGAAAAAGAAGGCAAGAAATAATGCAGATTATGACAGTTGTTGATTTCAGTCACCAGGTCATGTCCAACTCTTTGTGACTGCATGGACTGCAGCATGCCAAGCTTCCCTGTCCTTCACTATCTCCCAGAGTTTGCCCAAGTTCATGTCCATTGAATTGGGGATGCCATCCTCAGCTAATCCTATGGGGAGCTCTGGAGCTGAGATAGCCTTTTAGAAAGTTCCAAATGGAGACAAGAGGACTAGATCTTACGTCTTTGGATCAGCCGATCATTGACCACTGGCCACACCTTGTTAGGAGTTTGACTTTGGAAAAGGTAGTTCCCAAAGTCAAGGGCCGATCCCTTGTGAGAGTCATAATTAAAAATTCTCAGCAGCTGATAATTCAAAATACTGAGACCAAAGTACCTGGGCTTTTAGGAGGGACCCTGAGTAGCATCACACAGTATCTGCTTGCTGAGGATGGCCTGATGCAGGCCTTACAGAATCTTAAAATTATGTAACATCTACTTGGAGGATGTTTACCTTTCAAGGTAAGGTTTGAATATCTTCTGCATAGGCTTGTCGTTGTCTGAACCTGGAGAAATGGAGGGCTTTGCACAAGGGGATTCTGGTGAGGAAGAGAAACAAGTAGAAGGGGTCATGACATGAGGGGCAGAGGAGGAATGTGAAGAACAGTCCCTGCCAGAGGTGATTCTGGACTTGCAGACACCTACTGAAGGGACAATAAACTCTAAGGGCATTAGGAGTAAGCCAGATCAAATAAACATAAAATTAGTCCTGGAGATTGTTCATGTCCTGGTTCTATGGTTGAGTAGCTCAGGGTTTTTGGTGGGTTACTTAATCTCTGAGAAGTTCATTTTACTTACCTATTCAAATGGGGAATAATAATAATAATAATGAGTAGTTCTGGTTTTGCTATAAGCTGTTAGGAAAATCATGAATAAACTTTTTGGCCAACGTACTATTGTCTTTCTCATATAGTTTCAATGAATATTCAATCAGAGACCCACAGAAAGCTGGAATCCCAAAAGGTGATAACCTCAGTGTTAGACGAGCAATAAAAAAAAAAACCACTTATGGCAGAAAGCGAAGAAAACTAAAGAGACTCTTGATGAAAGTGAAAGAGGAGAGTGAAAAAATTGGCTTAAAACTCAGCAATCAGAAAACTAAGATCATGGCATCTGGTCCTATCGCTTCATGGCAAATAGATGGGGAAACAATGGAAACAGTGACAGACTTTATATTTTGGGGCTCCAAAATCACTGCAGATGGTGATTGCAGCCATGAAATTAAAAGACGCTTGCCCCTTGAAAGGAAAGTTATGACCAACCTAGACAGCATATTAAAAAGCAGAGACGTTACTTTGCCAACAAAGGTCCGTCTAGTTAAAGCTTTGGTTTTTCCAGTAGTCATGGATGGAAGTGAGAGTTGGACTATAAAGAAAGCTGAGTGCCGAAGAATTGATGCTTTTGAACTGTACTGTTGGAGAAGACTCTTGAGAGTCCCTTGGATTGCAAGGAGATCCAACCAGTCCATCCTAAAGGAAATCAGTCCTGAGTGTTCATTGGAAGGACTAATGCTGAAGCTGAAACTCCAATACTCTGGCTACCTGATGCAAAGAACTGACTCCTTTGAAAAGACCCTGATGTTGGGAAGGATTGAAGGCGGGAGGAGAAGGGGATGACAGAGCATGAGATGGTTGGATGGCATCATTGACTCGATGGACACGAGTCTGAGTAAGCTCAGGGAGTTGGTGATGGACAGGGAAGCCTGGCGTGCTGCAGTCCATGGGGTCACAAAGAGTTGGACACGACTGAGGACTGAACTGAACTGGACTGAAAAGGCTATCTCAGCTCCAGAGCTCCCCATAGGATTAGCTGAGGCCTCCACTGTAATAATCTGCCTTATTGCTCACCTTCTTTTTCAGCCCAGTTTCGCCCACTTCACTTCTTAATAGGTCTGTCTTCTGAAGGTAACCACGAATAAAACTGCCTGCAATTTTTTGTCTCAGGGTGGTTTCTGGGTAATCAATCAAGACAGCTGGTGTCAGAAGGGGATCTAAGAAGTAGTCCTAGGAGAAATTGGTGGGGCATTGATAGTTTCTGTTATTAGAAAGAAAAAAAAAAACTATTGTGGATCATATTGCTATAATGTTTTAAAAATCATGTGGTATTTTCTAACAGGGGATATACTTTTACATTTAGTAAAACGCCTTATCTAACATCCATGATGTCCCTGGAAGTTTTCCTAAATGCTTTCTCATGCCATATGGGAATACACAAGGTTCTATCACTTACCCCAGTGTCCAGAATAAGAGCCATTCTCCTCCTCCAGCCTCTTCAATCCTGACCCTAAGTGGGCCTGACTGCTCTTTGCCAGGGTCTCAGGTGAAGCACTGCTCTTAGTCAACAGTAGAGGGCAGCAAAGCCCATATTCTGATCCCAGAGATACTTCTGAGGGATAATCACAGACTCAGGGCACTTAATTTCAGAGAACTTTGTTGCCTAAGATGAAAATCAATTAAACAACCAGTCAGGAGTGAAGGTTATAAAATACTAGCAAAAGCAATATTCACAGGTATTGAGAAAACTGACTTCTGGAATAAACCCAAAGCACAAGAAAGAGGTGGAGATTGAACCCCCAAGATGCATTTTAGCTGTCTCATCTCAGGGCCTCATTTTCTGAAATCTCTGAGTCAATGAGCTAAATGCTTGTTCTTGATGTGAAGCTGTAGCCTTCTTGAACTCCAGTTGCCATCCCTTTCAGTTCAGCTTTGGTCCTCTTCCACTTATTGGTCACTAAGAAGCAGATAGGATCAATTAGTCATGACTCTAGATGGCCTCTGGAAAGGAAAGGATGATAGGTTTTTCCCTTCTTCAGCTGTTGGTGTCCACAGTCTAAAGCTCACTAACTTAGGTATCACTGAATGTGTAATAATCTTAGAAGGGGAATTAAAAGCATATATCTTGCCTTATTGCTCACTGGTGATCAAGCAAGTCTACATCTATTTTGCAAGGAGCCTAGCAGATTGATCACATAAAACAAAAGTATGTTCTCAGAATATGAGAAAGAAGAGTGGGCACAATCTAAGAGAAATAGCATATGAAACCCTAATGTTCTAAGGAAAAGAAGCAAATAAAGAGAATCATGAATGCTAAAGTTAGAAGGCTCCTTAATATCCTCTCATCCAAACTCTCTAATTTTGCAAATGAGGAAGCAAAGATTCAGAGAGTCAAAGGGTGAATCACTGACAAAGAGAACAAGAAACCAGCAGTTGCAGGACTTATTCTGATGCATGTAACATTAGTGAATTGATTTGCATTTCTATAGTATATAGTGGATTCCCTTGTTCATATAGTTTATGATTTATCAACATACTGGGTTTGTTTCCAATGTTTTACTATCGTAAGCAGTGTGCTATGCATGTCCTTATGTATATTTTCTCAAATGGAAAAGTTTCTCTAGGGTGATTATCTACAAGAGGATAACTGATTGGAGAGTACACAAATTTGTAAGTTTTCTAAATAAGGCCATACTACTTTTCCAAAGTGGTGGACACAGTTCACATTCCAACAAGCTGTGGGCTAATATTCCCACTGTTCCACATCCCTACGAATTCTGTAATTTTTGGAATCATATGCTTGGTTGCTCAGTCCAGCCCCATGGACTGTAGCCTGTCAGGCTCTTCTGTCCTTGGGATTCCCAGCAAGACGACTTGCTGGGGTTGCCATGCCCTCCTCCAGGGGCGCGTCCCGACCCACAGACTGAACTCAAATCTCTTGTGTCTCCTTCACTGGCCGGCAGATTCTTTACTGCTAGCGCCACCTGGGAAGCCCCTTTGGAATTGTGTAACTGCATAACTTTGTCAGTCTGGTTGGTGTTTCATATTGGTTTTAAATGGATTTCCCTGATTATTAAAGAGACTGGGCATCAGTTTATGTAGTAAAAGTTTCTTTCTCTGTAAACACCTAATGTCCTTTCCCTATAGTTCTATTTTTTTTTAGTATCTTGTTGTTTATGGCAAGAAGGTAAATCTTGATATTATCTTATCTATTATCTTTATCTTGGTAAATCTTGGTGGTATTATTGCATGGCCTTGTGATCCCTTCCTATACATATATACCAATACATATATTTGTTTCAGAACTATGCACAGATCACAGGCTTAATTATCTCTGATGAGGTAATTTCATCTCAGCCTGCTATTTCCCCCAAATAGTACAGAATGAATATTCTTGACTCTCTTCATTACTCACTCAAAAAGTAGCTAGAAACTCTTCCTCTAGATACTGGGTGAAATGTTGATGTTAGAGTAGCCGACCCTGGAAGTCTGTTTCTGAGGGTAAATGAAGGAATATCTTTACTGATTTTAGTATGTGCTTTAATCTTTTGGGGATGGCGAGCACCTAGTCCTTGGGTTTCATCACATAGCCATGAGTCAGTTACCCACTTGGTGAGAGGCTGGGTAGCAGTGAACCATCCCCTGCTACTGTTTGGTGGGTAGATGTATAATTTCTCTTGAATTAGGACTGTGTCTGAAAAGTTGGCTCATATCCAAGGCATCTCTCCCGTTTGGAGTCTGGACCAAAGAACACAATGGTGAAGCATGGCCATGAAGCTTCTCTTCTTGCCCTATTACCTCTGTTAATCGATAGAACTGGAATCAACTAAAATTTTGACTTTTCAAGCAGCCTATTTTTGCTCAAGTCCTATTACCTCCAAGCACAGAGATACAAGTAGGGGCCTTGAGAAATTCTTATCCTTTTTTCCACACTAATTTCAATACTGATCTAAGAAGTGTTATTCATTGTCAACTTCGGATCCATCTATATTTGATAAAAATAAATTTGCATCGGACAGATATATTTCAGAGACTGTAGTAAGAGGTTAGGGATGTTTCTTAGATGTGGCAGAGTTGAGATTTTCTATATCATTTCAATGTGACAGACGGCAGAGCTTTTGGTAAATCTACAGATGTGTTGTGCCTAATTGCTCAGTCATGTCCAGCTCTTTGCGACCCCATCGACTGTAGCTGGCCAGGCTCCTCTGTCCACAGGGATTCTCCAGGCAAGAATACTGGGGTGGGTTGCCATGCCCTCCTCCAGGGAATCTTCCCAACCCAGGGATCGAACTCAGATCTCCTGCATTGCAGGCTGATTCTTTACCATCTGAACTACAGAAAAGTCCAAGAATATTGAAGTGGGCAGCCTATCCCTTCTCCAAGGGAACTTCCCAACCCAGGAATCAAACTGGAGTCTCCTGCATTGCAGGCAGATTCTTTACCAGCTGAGCTACTCGGGAAACCCAGATAAAAATCTACAGATACTTTACCACATTTTCTGGACAAAAAGCAAAGCCTTCCAAATTCTAAAAAAAAAAAAAAAGGAACGGATTTGTTGATTCCCTCTTCCATCACTATAGCAAGGTGGGACATAGGATGCTTCTTTTTCCTCCCAAGTCTTTGGTTCTGGTTCTGTTGTCTTTTTCTATAATTAAGTCCATATGATTATTCACCAGCAGTCCTTTCAAGGTTATGATTGTTGTGACACTGGTATTGCCAAAAAGACTGTAATGTGGGGGGGGCGGTGAAATGTCTTTAAAAAGACTGGAGACATTTAATTGTGATTCACTGTGCACATTAAGATGCAAATGTTTGTGATGCTCATCGTAAGACAGCATACCATCTCATGCAATATTAAACATGGCCCACAGCTCAGTGCAATTAAGAGCACATTCCAGAGAAATGTGATTTTCACCAGGATAGAAAATATTCCTTATTATGTAGGGAGGGTAAAATGAAATCAGAGCAACCTGGTCTAGTGTGTTCAATTACAAATACAGTCTTACAATTGATTCATTAGGGGAAATCAAAACAGTGAGAAATTTCTCCAAGAGATCTGAAAATTCACTCCCTTCCTATTAGACAGTATGAAAGTGTTAGTCACTTAGTCGTGTCCAGCTCTTTGTGATCCCATGGACTATAGCCTGCTAGGCTCCAATGTCCATGGAATCCTCCAGGCAAGAATACTGGAGTAGGTTGCCATTCCCTTCTCCAGGGGGACTTCCCAACTCAGGGATCGAACCCAGGCCTCCCACATTGTAGGCAGATTCTTTACCATCTGAGCCACCAGGGGAACCAAGACAGCATGAATAGATGTTAAGTATTAATTTTCTAGTTGTAATTAGATAGAATCTAAGGATTAACATCTAACATCCAGAATATGCTGTGGGTTCTTCCATCAATAATTTGAATCTACCCTTTATTGCTGTTGTAGTGTCCAACTCTTCGTGACCCCATGGGTTGCAGCACATCAAGCCTCCCTGTCCCTCACCATCTCCCAGAAATCTACTCTTTAAGAAAAGATAATTGAGAAAAAGATGTGCTTTACCTTAGTTCAAAGTTAAACAGACACTGAACAAAGACAGGGGTGTCTGGTATCATTGATCAACTACTCTGGAGCCTTTCAACTCTTTTGCTTCAGCATCCTTCTCTCCAGACCAGGACGGGAGACAGAAAGTGCACTGTTGTAAAGTTTGCAACCCCATGGACTGTAGCCCGCCAGGCTCCTCTGCTCATGGGATTTTCCAGGCAAGAATACTGGAGTGGGTTGTGATTTCCTCCTCCAGGGGGGTCTTCCTGACCCAAGGATTGAACCCACATCTCCTGCATCTCCTGCATTGCAGGCAGATTCTTTACCACCTGGGAAGGCCTCTTATACTGTAAGTGACATACTATCACTTGACTGAGATATTATACATTAAAGATGTATGTTCTATACTTTAAAATGTGATGTCATTCAGTCGTGTTTGTCTCTTTGTGATCCCAAGGACTGTAGCCTACCAGGCTCCTCCGTCCATGGGATTTTCCAGGCAAGAATACAAGAGTGGGTTGCCATTTCTTTCTCCAGGAGATCTTCCCAACCCAGGGATTGAACCTGGGTCTCCCGCTTGTAGGCAGACACTTTACCGTCTGAGCCACCAGGGACGTCTCTGTACTCTAAAACAGTCATTAAAATAACACAACAAAGAGCTATAGCTAATACCCAACAAAGAAAATAAAGCCATAAAATATATTCAGTCTTTAAAAAGGCAGAAAAAGAGGGACAATGGAGTAAAGAACAGATGGGACAAACAGAAAATAAATCCCAATGACTCTATTCTCAAGGAAGGATGAAAATGACTGAGAGGTAGATGTTTATAAGTAGAGTGAGGTAACTGGTGGGCTGCTACTGCTGCTAAGTCACTTCAGTCGTGTCTGACTCTGTGCAACCCCGTAGACGGCAGCCCACCAGGCTCCCCAGTCCCTGGGATTCTCCAGGCAAGAACACTGGAGTGGGTTGCCATGTCCTTCTCCAATGCATGAAAGTGAAAAGTCAAAGTGAAGTCCCTCAGTTGTGTCCGACTCTTAGCGATCCCATGGACTGCAGCCCACCGGGCTCCTCCATCCATGGGATTCTCCAGGCAAGAGTACTGGAGCGGGGTTCCATTGCCTTCTCCACAACAAACTCTAAAAACAAGGGGTTTAGCCAAAGTGGAGAAGTAAAGCTTGGAAGTAGTAATAAGGTTGTAAGAAAATGTCAGCCCTATTTCTGGGGCACTTGGGCCAAAATGTGATCTTGGTGTTGAGTTGGCAGAGATTAGGAGATTTGCTATTATATCCTAGCTGGGAAACAGGATTAGACCTATGTTCTGGGAATATGAAGTTCGTCATATCCCTAAGAAAAAGAAAGGGAGGAAGAAAGAAATTTGATATGTTTTTTATGAAGTTCCAGGAAAAATTCTCCAACTGTCGGTCCATGAGGTTTTGAAAAGGGCCACAATACTTTGGCCACCTGCTATGAAAGGGTGACTCATTTGAAAAGACTCCAATGCTGGGAAAGATTGAAGGCAGGAGGAGAAGGGGATGACAGAGGATGAGATTGTTGGATGGCATCACCGACTCAAGGGACATGAGTTTGGGTAGACTCCGGGAGTAGGTGATGGACAGGCAGGCCTGGCTTGCTGCAGTCTGTGGGGTCTCAAAGAGTAGGACACAACTGAGTAACTGAACTGAACTGAACTGACAATGGTTGGAGCAGAGAGGCTAAGACCACCAGCAGGATGCTGTTGGAGCTGATTTGTTAAAGCCTGATACCTGCCCTCCCAACACGCACTGGAATCCCAGATGTCACAGCATGGTTGGATTTCCATGTCCCAGGGATCTGCTCATGAATGCTTTACACGTCCTCCTCCTTCTTTGGCCTTTACTCTAGGAACAGGAGCTATTGACTGTCCCCAGAACTGTGGACAGAAGAGCAGCAATCGATCAGTCTGTGCCGGCAGCTTGTTCCAAACACGGCGGCTCCCCACCCCCCACCACGTGAGACAGATGTCACATGTGGCTTTCATATGATGTTTTTACTGCAGGACTTAGGCCCTGGGTAAATGGTCTCCCATCCCGAAATTCTAGTGTATAACTCTCTGTGGGATAGACTCTCAGAACTCAAGCCCTTGATCTCAGCCAAAACCTGTCTTCTCAGTCCTCCACATTCACCACAATTGGAGTCTAATGTTCCTTGGGAGGGGTTGCTGCATTTCTTTTTATCACATCAGTAGGTCCTTTGGAATCAAAACTAAGATGTCAGACCCAGACGGGACCTTAAAACTCTAGAATAACACCTCCATTTTATAAAGGGAGCTAGAGGCACAGAGGAGTAAGGGCCTTGCTGAACACACTTGTAAAAGTGAGAACCAGGTGAGACTCAATCATCTTGGACTCCTGGGACCTTAAAACTCTAGAATAACACCTCCATTTTATAAAGGGAGCTAGAGGCACAGAGGAGTAAGGGCCTTGCTGAACACACTTGTAAAAGTGAGAACCAGGTGAGACTCAATCATCTTGGACTCCTGGGACCTTAAAACTCTAGAATAACACCTCCATTTTATAAAGGGAGCTAGAGGCACAGAGGAGTAAGGGCCTTGCTGAACACACTTGTAAAAGTGAGAACCAGGTGAGACTCAATCATCTTGGACTCCTGGGACCTTAAAACTCTAGAATAACACCTCCATTTTATAAAGGGAGCTAGAGGCACAGAGGAGTAAGGGCCTTG
>NW_011494717.1:1107430-1109118 GCF_000754665.1 Bison bison bison | reverse complement strand
AGAGGAGTGAAATGAGCAAAGGCTTTGGAATTTGACACTGGTCCTGCCACTAACTGTTGACATTTCTTGTGAAATCATTTAAATTCTCAGATTTCCCCTGTCCCAGCCAAACTTTCTCACTCACCATCTTGTTGCAGGGACCATGCTATGAAGGCACTGGATATTACCTTGTGCTCGGCTGAGTCAGACTCTTTGCAACCCCATGGATTATAGCCCATAGGCTCCATGTGACTTCCTAAGCAAGAATACTGGAGAGTGTTGCCATTTCCTCCTCCAGAGGATCTTCCCAACCAAGGGATGGAACTTGAATCTCTTGCATCTCCTACATTGGAAGGCAGGCTGTTTACCACCATTCCACCTGGGAAGCCTGGACATTACTTTGCCAAGGAACATTTTGAGCATTAGTTGTGGGACAGGGATGATTCTGTGGTTCTTCAGTGTCTATGCAACCAAGGCAATGAGAGAGGTTGAGCAGGAGCCACCTGCTCAGACACACCCAGTAACTTGGAAAGAAGAATATGATTGACTTCTGGGACATATTTGTGAAACCAACATGAAATGGACCTTGACCGAGTCAAGCTGTACCACCTTGGGGAAGTGGAATGCTTCCCAGGTGAAGAACCTGCTTAATGTGATCTTTCTGTTGCAGGATTTTGGCCCTGGGCAAACAGTCTCCCATCCCGATATTCTAGGGCATAACACCCCATGTGATGGACTCTCAGAACTTGCAGCTAAATCAAGCCCCTGATCTCAGCCTAACCCTGTCTTCTCAGCCTCCCACTTTCACCACAATTGGGATCTAATGCTCCCTGGACTTGGAGGAGGGTGGTGGGGAGGAGGGCTGCTTTCCTTTTTATCAGGTCCTTTGGAATAAAAAATAAGATGTCAGACCCAGATGGGGCCTTAGCAGTCTAGAACAACACCCTCATTTTACAAAGGGAATTGGAGGCACAGAGGAATAAAGTGAAAGTCACTCAGTTGTGTTAGACTCTTTGAGACCCCATGGACTATACAGTCCATGGAATTCTCCAGGGCAGAATACTGGAGTGGGTAGCCTTTCCCTTCTCCAGGGGATCTTCCTGATCCAGGAATCAAACCTGGGTCTCCTGCATTGCAAGTGGATTCTTTATCAACTGAGCCACAAGGGAAGCCCAAGAATACTGGAGTGGGTAACCTATCCCTTCTCCAAGGGGATCTTCCTGACCCAGGAATCAAACCTGTGTCTCATGCATTGCAGGCAAATTCTTTATCAACTGAGCTATCAGACAGAGAAATAAATGCCTTGCTGAACACAGGTAAAGGTGAGAATCAGACAAGAACCAATCATCTCTGACCTTCATCAGAAAGGCATGGTAGAGTCCAAAGCACAAGAAAGCACTGAGGATCTGCCTCTGGGTAGGGGTGGGTGGGTGTCTGACGGGGTGTCAGTCTGTGGCGTCAGTCTGTGGCTGACCAGGCTGTGGGTGTCTCTATCAAGCAGGTATATCCTCAGAGCAGACACGAACACTTTCCACACTTTGTGTTCACTGACCTGATCTTCCATCAGTTCTGCTGTAGGAATGCCTCGAATGAGACCATGTCCACCCTCCCCAGTACTAGGGCCACAGTACAAGCCCAGGTATTTCTCAGGCAGCAGCTTCCTAACGTCTCCCTCCACCCAGCCCCCTCTCCATTCCCATCTGCCTTCC
>NW_011494717.1:1095984-1107330 GCF_000754665.1 Bison bison bison | reverse complement strand
CTGCCTTCCACGGCCAGAAAGATCTTTCTAAATCATAAATTTTATGTTACTTTCTTGCTTATAACCCTTCAATGATTTCCTATTATATTCAGTATAAAATTCAAACGCCTTGACATGACTCGCCTTGACATGGCTTCATAAGCTGGCTCCTGCCAAGTCTTTCAGAGTCATCTCAGATCGGCTGTCCCTTCCCAATCTCCTGCCACAATGCACAGATACCTGTTTCCCCTATGGTGCTCCCTCCTCCCCCTCTTCCCTGGCAGTCTCTCACTGTTCCTCAGTCTCCATGTGGGTACCACTTTCCGTGATCCCCCAGACCTGGCTGGCCCTTTCATGTCTCCTCTGTGCACCATCACCTACCCTTACCTCTGAGTTACTATATTAGACTGAATTATTTTAGTTTACCCACTGTCAACTAGATGTGTTAGTATCTTTACAAGTAGAAAATATAGCTTCACCTCCTGTGTTCCAGATTCTTTGCCTGAAAACTAGAAATGATTGTAGCAGTGATCTCTTGGGCTATTATGAGGATCACAAAACACTTGGCTTCCCAAGTGGAGCTAGTGGTAAAGAATCTGCAATGCAGGTGACTTAAGAGATGCAGTTTGGATCTCTAAGTCGGGAAGATCTCATGGAGTAGGAAGTGGCAATGCACTTCAGTATTCTTGCCTGGAAAATTCCACAAACAGAGGAGCCTGGCAGGCTACAGTCCATGGGGTCACAAAGAGTCAGATACAACTGAGTGACTGAGCACACAAAGCACTTACAACACTTTGAGGCAGAGTAAGTACTATAGGACTGAATATATATTGTGCCTGTAATTATTACCATAGCTATTATTAGTATTATTCATCTTTCCTGTTGTAACTATAGAATATAATATAGCTGCATCTTACATAGGAGCCATTCAATAAACATTTGCTGAATAAGAGATTGAATCTCATACATACTAAGCAACCATCTGATTCTTATTTGACTTCCTACCTCACTTGATTATTGGAAATTTTTAACCTGATGAGGACTGAAAAAAAATTATTGTACAACTGACAACCACATTTCTCAGAGTGCTACAGAATAGGCATTTTGGTTATATATGTCAGTCTCTTATAAGCTTTATTGGTATAGTCGGAGAAGGCAATGGCACTCCACTCCAGTATTCTTGCCTGGAAAATCCCATGGACGGAGGAGCCTGGTAGGCTGCAGTCCATGGGGTCGCTAAGAGTCGAACACGACTGAGCAACCTTGCTTTGACTTTTCACTTTCATGCATTGGAGAAGGAAATGACAACCCACTCCAGTGTTCTTGCCTGGAGAATCCCAGGGATGAGGGAGCCTGGTGGGCTGCTGTCTATGGGGTCGCACAGAGTCAGACACGACTGAAGCAACTTAGCAGCAGCAGCCTCCCCAAGCCAGGTCAGCTCTGGACAACTTAATTTGAGGTGCTAACCACCTCATTGTGTATGCTGGTGAAACCACTAACAGGAGCATCACATTTTAGGGTTTTGTCTGGGTGGCCAAAGAGACCACTCATCCCTATACCCTAGGACTGCTCTTGAATGTTTCCAACTGAGACATGACTCCTTCCCACTGTAAGGACAGCTACAACTTCCAGAAAATCACATTTGTGTGTTGTGGTAATTAATATATGTCTTTTCAGAAGAGAAGAAGTCCCTTTAATTTTTGTGAGGATATTGTAGTGTCTTGTACTTCAGACTTAAGGATCATTTCATTGTGACTTTCAGCAATATTATCTAACGATTTGGGGAGTAATCGTTACAGTCGTTGACAAATAGGATAACTCTCTTTTGCCTTACTGATGGGTAATAAAGTTCCTCCAGAAGAATTTTCTTCCTTTTGGATGCTTTGAATAAAACTCAAAAATAGAACCCAGATTTATAGTGGTTATTACTCAGGTTTGCAGTAAACTTTACCATCTCCTTTCATATCACTTTCCTCACTAATACAATATTAAACACAGGATTTGTTAGCTGAAAGCTGCACACACGTATTTTAAAGTAATGAAGATAACTAATATTGCTTGCATTTCTACCATGTGTTGGTTCATAAATGAGAAGTCTCACTTAATCCTTCTGATAATCTTCTTTTCTTGCAGAGAGAAAATCGAGGCTCAGAGAAATGAGTTGACTTGCCCAAGATAACGTAGTTGGTTAGAAGAAATTCAAGCTTGTAACCCAGGTCTATCTGCCACCTCAGACTGTGCCCTTATCCTGACCCCAGTAAATGACTGGAGAGCTCAGTGCTGTATCATCAGAAGCAGTGACATCTAACTTGAGGGCAGCAGGGGAAAATAGGATACTATTTAAGGTCTATGGAAATATCTATTGTGCAAAGAACCAACTCACTGGAAAAGACCCTGATGCTGGGAAAAATTGAAAGCAAAAGGTGACAGGGTGGCAGATGATGAGAAGGTCAGATGGCATCATTGTCTCAATGGACATGAATTTGAGCAAACTCAGGAGATAGTAGAAGACACAGGAGCCTAGTGTGTTGCAGTTCATGGGGTCGCAAAGAGTTGGACATGACTTAGCAACTGAACAACAACAAAAAAATTATGCTTCATGGAAAAGAAGACTCAACTTTGTCTATGGTGGGTTGGCAGTAAGTAAAAGAAAAGGAAGTGAATGGACCACTAGGGTAAGAGTTACAAGGAGTGTTGTTGCAAGAATTTGACAATTGTAACCCTAGGGAGAAACCTGGTGATTAACATCAAATTCCTATAATGGTGCTTTCTGTAAGGATTTTTGCAAGCTTTAGAAAAGGTAGTTTTGTTCCTATTTTCCATAGACTTCTCCAAAGACCTTCAACTGAGGCTTGGTTAGTGGCCCCTGAAAGAAAAGCACTTGGAAATGGTGTTGGGCTGGACATTAAAAGCTGGAACGAGGTAAATTTAATCTGATACGATGACATGAGCTTCCACTGATTTTTTAAAAATGTCTTTATTTTTAATTGGAGGACAATGGCTTTACAATGTTGTGTTGGTTTCTACCATACATCAACATGAATCAGTTATAGGTGTACATATGTTCCCTCCACCTTGAACCTGCCTTCCACCTCCCACCCCATCCCACTCTTCTGGGTTGTCACAGAGCACCAGATTGAGCCTCCTGTGTTATACGGCAACTTCCCATTAGTTTCTATTTTATATATGGCAATTATACATTTCAATGCTACCCTCTCAATTTGTCCCGCACTCTCCTGCCCCCACTGTGTCCATAAATCTGTTTTCTGTGTCTGAGTCTCTCTTTCCTGCCCTGAAAATAGGTTCGTCAGTACCATTTTTCTAGATTCCATATATATATGTGTGTGTTAATATACACTATTTGTTTTGATTCCATTGTTTTGACAAGAACTTCTCTCCTCACGGAGGCAGGAATAATTTATGACATCCATTTTACTATTTTGAAGGCTGCATATAACTTTATATAATGGCTTTTGTTGTCTTTATAGATTGTTTTTCTTAGGGACTATTTTAATCTACCTAGAGTAAATAAAATCAGTCACATTGCTCATATAATCATTACTTGCCTGGGCCTTTCCTTTGATTGATTTTTAAATATTGTTTCCTATGCTGGAGGCAGCATAGAGAAGTAGAAATAACACTGGCCTCAAAACAGGAGTTTGGAGTTTTTCATCTGATTTCTTCCATGGTAAACTCACCATCCATCAACAAATACCCTTTGGGTCACTGCTCTGCATGTAATGCTTTTCTCCCTGAAAGAGCAGGAGAGAGACATGAAATAAAGTGTGAGTCCTGGAGCTACAATGAGGATTCGAAGCCTCCTTCCCCTACTTTATAGTTGTGTGATCTTGGGCATAGAAGGGAACGCTTTTCTTGCTTCCTAATTTATAAAGTGACAACCATGATGAAACATACCTCCCTTGTATGTTGTAAGGACTTAATAAGCACATTTATCTACAGTTTCTTTAACAAGTACCTGCATCGTGGTAGTGCTCAAAAATGTTAGTGTTTGCTCTCATTATAAACCCACTTCCATTCTAAAGTATCTAATGCACACTTAGCAAATTCTAATTCTTACTAATCTTCGAGCTTCAGCTGAAAAGTTTTGTCCTCTAAGAAGCCTTTCACAACCATCCCCTGCCTCTCTCTAAACAGAATTGATACTATCTTTTCTCTGATCCCTTTGGGAGCACTTTTTTATCTACTCAGTCAAGACACATTTATAGAGCTGAAGGTGTACCAGTCACCGCTAATACAGAGTTGTCAGGGAAGAAGTTACTGTCCCCAGGTTGGTTACAGTTTAGGAAGACATTGTAAGTGCTATCATAAGGCAGCGTGGCAGCATAGAGGAGGCTTTTCACTCAGAGATCAGTCATTTCTCAAACTGTGTAAAATCCAGGGGCAGCCTCTGAGACCATATCAGATGTGTCTATAATTTCTATTCTCTTTCCTTTATTCTAGTTCATTCCTCAACTTATCATTTTACTTTCTGATCTCCCCTCCTTTCTTCTCTTACCCTTCTTTATCATTTCTTGGGTTTTGTTCTCTCCTTTTCCTCCCCTTTCTCCCATTTTCTCTTTGGGCGCAAGCTGTATGAGAAACTAGAGGAATACTTGGTGAAGTCTTGTTAGAGGTGGGGCCAAGCTGAGTCTTCAAAGCAGACAGGAATTTAGTTAAAGAATGGAGGAGTGGGGAGAATTGAGATGGAGTGGAAAGTAACGGTCAGAAAGACATTGGATGGTCTCTGAGGACAAAGAACAAGAAGAAAAGCGTATGCTTGGATGGTATGTGCTGAAAAGGCATGAAGTTTGGTTAGATTTGGGATCCCACAAATGTGAAATAAGATGGACAGAGGAGAAGACAAGTCAGGCACTCTATATGAGGTTGGATTGTATAACATCTTCATGGGATGGGTTCTAAGACAAGGCTTTAAGGAAGAAGTTGAAATGATCAGATCCACCTAGTGATGATGGTTTAATCACTAAGTCATGTTTGACTCTTTTGTGACCCCATGGACTGTAGCCTGCCAGGTTCCCCTGTCCATGGGATTTCTCAGGCAAGAATACTGGAGTGGATAGCCATTCCCTTCTCAAGGGGATCTTCCCAACCCAGGGGTCAAACCTGGATCTCCTACATTGCAGGCGGATTCTTTACCAACTGAGCCACAAGGGAAGCTATTTCTCTGCGAATGTGAATGACTTGAAAAAGGCTGGCTGGATCCATGGTGTTCAATGACACTACTGAAACAGGCCAAATAGGAGATGTTGACACTTCAAGGATGTTAGCAAGATGGTGCAGCAGTTAAGTATGTGAGCTCTGCTCTGTCACTGGGTCTTAATTCTGATTCTGCCATTCACAGATGCCAAGAAAAACATGACTGCCAATGCCCTGCTTCCCAGTCAAACATTTAACACTTGAAAATGCCTGATACATAGTCAGATTTTTGTCCAGGTGATCAACTCTTTAATATAAAGAAACAAAGAATCAAAAATCTGCACAATAGTTGGCCATCGAATTCCACAGATAAAGAACATGAGGGCTACATATTTATCTATTGCTTGATTAATTCAAAGCACTTGTACTGAAAGCCTACTGTGTCCCAGGGACTGGGTGAGATGGGCATGTCAGAGAGAAAGAAAGACCAAGTTCTCACACTCTTGGAGTCCACATAAGTAGCACATAAGGAAGACATGCATGCAAATTATTGTATCAAGTGTACAAGTTATAAAAATATAGAGTAAGTTAAGAGGATAGAGTTTGATCAGAGTGGCAGATTTTTACAGGATGGAGAGGGAAGTCCACTATAAGAAAAAAACAAAAAAATGTGATCTTGACTGAAATGAGATAGCCAGGCAAATGTTGGGATAAGAGTGTTCCCAGATGGTGAAGCAGCAGGTATAAAGGACTTGAAGCAGGAGTGTAGTGGTCCTTTAGGGATCAGCAAGGACGCTAACATTGCTGAAGCAGAAAGGGTGGGGTAGAGGGTGCCAGGAGATGCATCAATGAGATAGGAGCCAGATCATGAAGGACCTTATTGATCAGTAGCTTGAAATTTAGTTTTTTTAGTGTGATGAGAAAAAAACTGGGTAAAGATGGTGGTGTTCTGAGAGGGAAGTTTAAAAAGGAGTTTAATTTGGGGCATGATAAATTTGAGATGCCTGGTAGGTACCTGAATGACAGTGATGAGTAGGCAGATAGACATATGAATTTGAAGCTCAGTTGGAGAAGTTAGGAAGACAAATGCAAATTTGGGAGTCATCAGCAAATATCAAGTCTTAGGACTGGAGGTGAGCACAGGAGGAGAAGTTCTGAGGATTGAATCCTGTAGTATCCCAACAGTTATAGATTGAAAAAAAAAAAAAAGGAAAATCTAGCAAGGGTGACCAAGAAGAAGTAACCAGGAACAGAGGTGGATACAGAGGAGAGAGTTCCAAGAAGGGGGTAGGTTTAAAACATCTTAGTGTGAAAACAGCCTTTCCCTCACCTCTCATAAATCAGGCAAAACCAACAAGGAGAATGGAATGAATGCTGTAGACCACATCTTTAAGGGAGCCAGAGGACAGCTGTAACCACAAAGCAGGTCAGAGTTGTCCAAAGCAGTGGAGTATTGAATAGAGTTGTGGGAGAATGCAGAGATGTGGAACCCATGGCTGGGTGTCTCAGAAACAGCAATGGAAATGACCTTCTCAGGGAGGGGGCACGCTGAGGTGCATAGCAGGTCCCTGGGTGTATGTCCAATGCCAGGCTCCTCCCTGGAGGCTGTTCATTCAAGAAGCATGGGGCAGGGGCACTGAATGAGAAATCCCACAAGGAGCACAGGGAAGAAGGAGAACTTCCATTTTGAACAATCCTGCTGATGCCTATAGTTGCCTGTCTCTAGTGTGTGGAAAGAAATCAAGGCTAAATGAACTCACAGACGCAACACTGCAAGATAGGAAAATCCCTACTAACCTTTAGTTCTTCTCTGTTCTTTCACCACAAGCACGTCATCCAAACAGCTGGTCCAGGAAAAAAGATAAGATAAATAACCAAAAAGGAACCAGAATAAGCATTATATAGATCCCAGAAGAATCAAAAAACAAGAAAAGAATGAAAGAAATGCAAAGTTGTTGTTCAGTATTAGAGCTAGGTCATCTCTGACTCTTTGCAACCCCATGGACTGTAGTCCGTCAGGTTCCTCTGCCCATGGGATTTCCCAGGCAAGAATACTGAAGTGGGTTGCATTTTCCTCCTCCAGGGAGGAAAATGTCATTTCTCTCCTCCCTTCCTGACCCAGGGACCAAATTCATGTTTCCTGCATTGAAGGTCAATTCTTTACTGCCAAGCCACCAGGGAAGCCCTGTACTTTCATCAGAAAAATACAGCCAGGGAGAAAATGAAAACTGTGATGAAATATTTCTTTATAATGTAATAGATACTACAGATTGGCTAATTCAATATCTACTCTAACTCTTTTTCAGCATTTTGAGTTTGTGCTCTGCAACCTTACTGAATACACTGATTAGTTCTAAAAGCTTTTGAGTGGATCCTTAGGATTTCCTACATATAAGAAAGTATCATCTGAAAACAGAGACAGTTTTACTGCTTCTTTTCTCATTTGAATGTCTTTTATTTTTCTTGCTTGATTTATCTGGCTCAAGCTTTCAGTACTATGTTGAATAGGAACAGTGAGACTGGGTATCTTTGCCTTATTCCTCATACTTGAAAAAAAGTTTCAAACTTTCACCATTGAGTAGATGTTAGCTGTGGGCTTATCATATGTGGCCTTTATTGAATTGAGATTTGTTCCTTCTATGCACAGTTTGTTGAGACTTTTTTTATCATGAAAGCATATTATTATTTAGTCAAATGTCCATTTTAAATTATCTTAAACAATACAAAATTTATTAGTTTGTGTAATCAAGCATCAGTTCAACACTAGAAGCTTTTTTCAAGATCTGGAGACTTAAATACTCTTCCCATACCTAGGACTTGTAATAAACAATGTAGGTCTTGCCTTTAGAATATAGAGGAAAGATTAAGTCAGTGTTCATGGAGAGCCTGGTAGCAGTGGAAAATTTAAAGTTTTTTAAAGTGATGTTTGTTCTTTTTGTCTTCTGATTTGGTACATCAGTAGTTTAACATCTGATCTTTGATTTATAGACCAACAACATATCCTTGGTTTAAGGGCAATAATCACTGCAGTTGTAAAAATAAAAATCACCGTTTAGACTGCCTGGCAGGGTCTATATTGTAAAACAAGCCCCAGTTTTGTTTATATTGAGTTTGGATTGATGGACAATTTGGTGTTCCTCTACCAGGGTCATTCCAGGTTACCTCAGCAAGAGACCATATAATTTCTCAAAAAACCATGCATTTAGCTGGTAGCTGTTTGACAGTCAGGATTGAATACCAGAAAGTAAGGAGTGTTTAATTAGAAGCTTACAATTCTGCAGGCACAATGACAAAGGAAAAGGCGTGGGCTGTGGAATCATCAGACTTGGGACAAAATTTTAATTCACTCACTTATCACTATGCATCCCTGAACACGTAACCCAACTTCAAATCTCAATTTCCTCATCTGTAAGATTGATATAATTATATCTAGCTCATAATGGTGCCATGAGGTTTAAATAAGGTAACTTGTAGAGTACCTAGTACACAGAGGAAGCCAGATAAATGGCAGTTGTTTTTCAGTCTCAATAATCCAAAATTTGTGTGGCCTATGTTAACGTATCTTTATTAGATTGTGTATAGTTCAACACAACCAGTGTCCATAAGGAGCAGTGGTATTCATGTTAATGACTCAGAGACTAGCTTTTTAAAATGCTAACAGGATTCTTAATCCACAAATAATAAATGGTGATCCAAAGGGCTTTAGTGCTAATTTAATTCATTAGTTTTTATTAGAGTAATGTTGATAAATTCAATGGGAACATTTTCATCACATTTTACTTGCTTGCTCTGCAGCTTTTGAGACTGTCTGGAACTCTTCCTTGAATGTTGCTGGTTCTTGAGTTCCATAACTCTTTCCCCTAACCTCCCTGACTGGTCTCTCTGCATTTCCTTTTCTAACCACGTAAATGTTGAATTTCCTTGGCCATTATTTAGCAGACACCTTCTCATTCTAACTACTTTTTTTAGTCAATCCTTTTCACTTCCAAGGTTTCACTTGTTATGTAACCCATGGCCTCAGGTAAGCTTGTGCAAGTTGTGCACTGCACTAATGTGCTAAGGTGACAAAGACAGTGAAGGCAGAAATCTAGTCTTTGCTCTGCTTGCCAGGCTGTGCACCCCAGGGATAGTGTTTACATGGGGGGAGCACTTTCCTTATATCTGAAACCTAGATGAATCTCAAGAAAGAAGCTAAATAATTGCAGACTATAAGCCATGTTGACCATGATGGCTACTCTATTTCTTCTAAGGGATTCCTGCCCGCAGTAGTAGATATAATGGTCATCTGAGTTAAATTCACCCATTCCAGTCCACTTTAATTCATTGATTCCTAGAATGTTGACGTTCACTCATGCCATCTCCTGTTTGACCACTTCCAATTTGCCTTGATTCATGGACCTAACATTCTATGTTCCTATGCAATATTGCTCTTTACAGCATCAGACCTTGCTTCTATCACCAGTAACACCCACAACTGGGTACTGTTTTTGCTTTGGCTCCATCCCTTCATTCTTTCTGGAGTTATTTCTCCACTGATCTCCAGTAGCATATTGGGTACCTACCGACCTGGGGAGTTCCTCTTTCAGTATCCTATCATTTTGCCTTTTCATACTGTTCATGGGGTTCTCAAGGAAAGAATAATGAAGTGTTTTGCCATTCCCTTCTCCAGTGGACCACATTCAGTCAGACCTCTCCACCATGACCCGCCCGTCTTGGGTGGCCCCACAGAGCATGGCTTATTTTCATTGAGTTAGACCAGGCTGTGGTCCATGTGATTAGATTGACTAGTTCAATACCACAGTAATCCAAGTCTATGCCCCAACCAGTAATGCTGAAGAAGCTGAAGTTGAACAGTTCTATGAAGACCTATAAGACCTTTTAGAACTAACACCCAAAAAGGACGTCCTTTTCATTATAGGGAACTGGAATGCAAAAGTAGGAAATCAAGAAACACCTGGAGTAACAGGCAAATTTGGCCTTGGAGTACAGAATAAAGCAGGGCAACGGCTAATAGAGTTCTGCCAAGAGAACACACTGGTCATAGCAAATACCCTCTTCCAACAACACAAGAGAAGACTCATACATGAACATCACCAGATGGTCAACACCAAAATCAGATTGATTATATTCTTTGCAGCCAAAGATGGAGAACCTCTATACAGTCAGCAAAAACAAGACCAGGAGCTGACTGTGGCTCAGATCATGAACTCCTTATTGCCAAATTCAGACTTAAATTGAAGAAAGTAGGGAAAACCACTAGACCATTCAGGTATGACCCAAATCAAATCCCTTATGATTATACAGTGGAAGTGAGAAATAGAGTTAAGGGACTAGATCTGATAGATAGAGTGCCTGATGACTATGGATGGAGGTTCATGACATTGTACAGGAGACAGGGAACAAGATCATCCCCATGGAAAAGAAATGCAAAAAAGCAAAATGGCTGTCTGAGGAGACCTTACAAATAGCTGTGGAAAGAAGAGAAGCGAAAAGCAAAGGAGAAAAGGAAAGATATAAGCATCTGAATGCAGAGTTCCAAAGAATAGCAAGGAGAGATAAGAAAGCCTTCCTCAGTGATCAGTGCAAAGAAATAGAGGAAAACAATAGAATGGGAAAGACTAGAGATCTCTTCAAGAAAATTAGTGATACCAAGGGAACATTTCATGCAAAGATGAGCTCAATAAAGGACAGAAATGGTATGGACCTAACAGAAGCAGAAGATATTAAGATATTAAGAAGAGGTGGCAAGAATACACAGAAGAACTGTAGAAAAAAGATCTTCACGACCAAGATAATCACGAAGGTGTGATCACTCACCTAGAGCCAGACATCCTGGAATGTGAAGTCAAGTGGGCCTTAGAAAGCATCACTATGAACAAAGCTAGTGGAGGTGATGGAATTCCAGTTGAGCTCTTTCAAATCCTACAAGATGATGCTGTGAAAGTGCTGCACTCTATATGCCAGCAAATTTGGAAAACTCAGCAGTGGCCACAGGACTGGAAAAGGTCAGTTTTCATTCCAATCCCAAAGAAAGGCAATGCCAAATAATGCTCAAACTACCGCACAATTGTACTCATCTCACATGCTAGTAAAGTAATGCTCAAAATTCTTCAAGCCAGGCTTGAGCAATACGTGAACCGTGAACTTCCAGATGTTCAAGCTGGTTTTAGAAAAGGCAGAGGAACCAGAGATCAAATTGCCAACATCCATTGG
>NW_011494717.1:1061210-1095884 GCF_000754665.1 Bison bison bison | reverse complement strand
AAACACCAAAATCAGATTGATTATATTCTTTGCAGCCAAAGATGGAGAACCTCTATACAGTCAGCAAAAACAAGACCAGGAGCTGACTGTGGCTCAGATCATGAACTCCTTATTGCCAAATTCAGACTTAAATTGAAGAAAGTAGGGAAAACCACTAGACCATTCAGGTATGACCCAAATCAAATCCCTTATGATTATACAGTGGAAGTGAGAAATAGAGTTAAGGGACTAGATCTGATAGATAGAGTGCCTGATGACTATGGATGGAGGTTCATGACATTGTACAGGAGACAGGGAACAAGATCATCCCCATGGAAAAGAAATGCAAAAAAGCAAAATGGCTGTCTGAGGAGACCTTACAAATAGCTGTGGAAAGAAGAGAAGCGAAAAGCAAAGGAGAAAAGGAAAGATATAAGCATCTGAATGCAGAGTTCCAAAGAATAGCAAGAAGAGAAAAGAAAGCCTTTCTCAGTGATCAGTGCAAAGAAATAGAGGAAAACAACAGAATGAGAAAGACTAGAGATCTCTTCAAAAAAATTAGAGATACCAAGGGAACATTTCATGCAAAGATGGGCTAAATAAAGGACAGAAATGGTACTTAACAGAAGCAGAAGATATTAAGATATTAAGAAGAGGTGGCAAGAATACACAGAAGAACTGTAGAAAAAAGATCTTCACGACCAAGATAATCACGAAGGTGTGATCACTCACCTAGAGCCAGACATCCTGGAATGTGAAGTCAAGTGGGCCTTAGAAAGCATCACTATGAACAAAGCTAGTGGAGGTGATGGAATTCCAGTTGAGCTCTTTCAAATCCTACAAGATGATGCTGTGAAAGTGCTGCACTCTATATGCCAGCAAATTTGGAAAACTCAGCAGTGGCCACAGGACTGGAAAAGGTCAGTTTTCATTCCAATCCCAAAGAAAGGCAATGCCAAATAATGCTCAAACTACCGCACAATTGTACTCATCTCACATGCTAGTAAAGTAATGCTCAAAATTCTTCAAGCCAGGCTTGAGCAATACGTGAACCGTGAACTTCCAGATGTTCAAGCTGGTTTTAGAAAAGGCAGAGGAACCAGAGATCAAATTGCCAACATCCATTGGATCATGGAAAAAGCAAGAGAATTCCAGAAAAACATCTATTTTTGCTTTATTGACTATGCCAAAGCCTTTGACTGTGTGGATCACAATAAACTGTGGAAAACTCTGAAAGAGGTGGGAATACCAGACCACCTGACCAGCCTCTTGAGAAACCTATATGCAGGTCAGGAAACAACAGTTAGAACTGGACATGGAACAACAGACTGGTTCCAAATAGGAAAAGGAGTACGTCAAGGCTGTATATTGTCACCCTGCTTATTTAACTTCTATACAGAGGACATAATGAGAAATGTTGGGCTGGAGGAAGCACAAGCTGGAATCAAGATTGTCAGGAGAAATAATAACCTCAGATATGCAGATGACACCACCCTATGGCAGAAAATGAAGAGGAACTAAAGAGCCTCTTGATGAAAGTGAAAGAGGAGAGTGAAAAAGTTGGCCTAAAGCTCAACATTCAGAAAACGAAGATCATAGCATCTGATCCCATCACTTCATGGGAAATAGATGGAGAAACAGTGGAAACAGTGTCAGACTTTATTTTTGGGGGCTCCAAAATCACTGAAGATGGTGACTGCAGCATGAAATTAAAAGACGCTTACTCCTTGGAAGGAAAGTTATGACAAACCTAGATAGCATATTCAAAAGCAGAGACATTACTTTGCCAACAAAGGTCCATCTAGTCAAGGCTATGGTTTTCCCAGTAGTCATGTATGGTGTGAGAGTTGGACTGTGAAGAAGGCTGAGCACTGAAGAATTGATGCTTTTGAACTGTGGTGTAGGAGAAGACTCTTGAGAGTCCCTTGGACTGCAAGGAGATCCAACCAGTCCATTCTAAAGGAGATCAGTCCTGGGTGTTCTTTGGAAGGAATGATACTAAAGCTGAAACTCCAATACTTTGGCCACCTCATGCAAAGAGTTGACTCATTGGAATAGACTCTGATGCTGGGAGGGATTGGGGGCAGGAGGAAAAGGGGACGATAGAGGATGAAATGGCTGGATGGCCTCACCGACTTGATGGACATGAGTTTGAGTGAACTCTGGGAGTTGGTGATGGACAGGAAGGCCTGGCGTGCTGCAATTCTTGGGGTCGCAAAGAGTCGGACATGACTGAGCGGCTGAACTGAACTGAACTGATAAGCCATGTGGTCCATTTATTCATACTACTAAAATAAATTGAATTATTCAAAGAAGCGAGCATAATTTTCTATAGTCATAATTGACTGTGAACTTTTTGGTCCTTAAAAGGAAGAATCATATGTGTCAATGAAATCTCAGAAAACCAATCCCTTCAACAATATGATAGACCAAGGATCATGGAAGGCGCTATGTAACAGTTGAATATTGAGGAGTCCCTCATGGTCCAATGGTTAGGACTCTGAACCTTCACTGCCAAGGTTCCATCCTTGGTTGGAGAACTAAGATACCACAAGCCACATAGTAAAAGTGAAAGTGAAAGTCACTCAGTCCTGACTCTTTACAATCCCATCGACTGTATAGTCCCTGGAATTCTCCAGGCCAGAATACTGGAGTGGGTAGCCTTTCCTTTCTTCAGGGAATCCTCCCAACCCAGGAATTAAACTGGGGTCTCCCGCATTGCAGGCAGATTCTTTACCAACTGAGCAAATAGGGAATCCCCACAAGCCACGTGGCATGGCCCAAAAAAAGCATCAAGAGCACTGAGTCAAGTTTTCCTTGAAAACAGAATCCAAAGTTTTAGTTAGTCAGACTCAAATTTAAAACAATTCTTTTTAATGGAAGAAAACGGATATTCACAAACTCTGCTTCAGTAATTATAACCAGAATGAATTACCATAAAAACATAGGAAAAGCTTTGTTCTCATTTTGAATGAAGCTTATGTCTATATCAATATATCAGTAAAATTCTATATGAGGTTTAAACTTAAAACATCTACCAACTTTTTAAAAGAACTTTATCACTACTTTCAGAAAACTAAATTAAACTGCTACTGTAGACCATGCTCATTTTCCTCTATAATACCACTTTTTTCAAAAATACAATAAAGATGCAGTCCCGAGGCTTTTTCATTACTTTGTAGGTTGTATAGAAAGCCTGCATTTTTATTTTATGCTTTAGATAATTCAATATGAGTCATGCAAAAAATAGTCTTTTTCTCTATATTACAGCTATGAGAGTTTTATTTGTAAATATTTATATTGCTTCTGTCTCTAATAAAATCTGTAAACATTTTGGCAGGGTATTAAAGAGATCTCTCAGTTTCTTTCCACACATTGTCTAAGGATGCAGAGAAATGCCAGAGGAACTTGCAGAGCTTTTCTCTTAAAGGAAAATAAAGTTTTAAAGTTGCTATTACAAAAATAATACATGCTTATTACAAAAAAAAAAAAAATCAAATAGAGAATGGTATGGAATTAATACAGTTTTTGCGTCCTGTTCCTACTTTGAGATAATTCATGTAAAGAGTATAGGAAAAGTGCCTGGCACATACCTAGAATTTAATACATTATTGCTACTATCAATGTAATTAGCATATAAGTGAAAGGGGATCCTCAAAGGACTTTGGATAAGGGATGATATGATCAAAGATGAGCATGGCCAGCATAATCAGTATACATTCTAGATAAGGTATGACAAAGCTTCTATTTAAAATCAGATTCCTTGTGTTCTGTAACTCAGGGGGCGGGAGTGCTATTTGCACAGAATACAAAGTGAATGTTGCTTCTTGCGGTTGAGCAATGCCGCAGCCTTGACAGGAGACTCCAGCTGTAGTTCAAATTAGAATATGAAAATGAACAAACAAAACATGTTACGTGGGCTTCCCAAGTGGTACTAGTGGTAAAGAATCTGCCTGCCAACGCAGGAGACTCAAGAGATGTGAGTTTGATCTCTGGATTGGAAAAATCCCCTGAAGTAGGAAACGACACCCCAGTTAAGTATTCTTGTCTGGAAAATTCCATCAGCAGAAGAGCCTGGTGGGCTGCAATCTATGGGACTGCAAAGAGTCAGACATTACTGAGCAAATTACATGCATACAATTCAATCATAAAAAGGAATGAATCTCTGACACATGATACAACGTGGTCGAAACTTGAAAACATCATGCTAAGTGAAAGAAGCCAGGCACAACAGGTCACACATTGTATGAATCCATTTACATGAAACATGCAGAATAATGAAATCCATAGAAACAGAAGGCAGATTAATAGTTACCTGGAGCTAAGGGGAGAAAGGACTAGGGAGTGACTGCTTAATAGGATATGAGGTTTATACCCAGGACCATGCCCTGATGCTTTAGTTATTTAAACAAATAAATTAATTATCTGCCCCCTCTTAGTTTTGCTAAATTTTATTTTTATTACGCACCTGATCTCAAGAACTTAAGCTCTGGCTAGGTCTTTGAGGCAGGGACTCAGCAAAGGCTAAAGAAGACACAGCTTCTCTTCCTGGACCGAATTCTACAACTAAACAAATGCTTTTCACCTATTCCTACTCTTCCTACTATTTCTCATTTCTAATACTATAACTATTACTGCCCAAGCACTACTGTTATCCCTACAGCCATTACAACTGAGTTTACACAACTGCTGTTACTAATTATACTACTACCATAACTACTCCTTGATTAAAAAGGTAAAACATTGTTCTATTCACTTTGCTGACAAAGGTCCACATAGTCAAAGCTATGGTTTTTCTAGTAGTCATGTACAGATTTGAGACTTGGACCATAAAAAAGGGTTGAGCGCCAAATGCTTTTGAATTGTGATACTGGAGAAGACTCTCGAGAGTCCCTTGGACAGCAAGGAGATCAAATCAGTCAATCCTAAAGGAAATCAACCCTGAATATTCACTGAAAGGACTAATGCTGAAGCTGAAGCTCCAATACTTTGGCTGCCTGATGCGAAGGGCTGATTCATTAGAAAAGACCCTGATGCTGGGAAAGATTGAGGACAAGAGAAGGTGGTGACAGAGGATGAGATAGTTGGATGGCATCTCCAATTCAATGGATATGGGTCTGAAAAAACTCCAGGAGATAATGAAGGGCAGGGGAGCCTGGCTAGTCCATGGGGTTGCAAAGAGTCAGACACAACTTAGCGACTGAACAATAACAAGTCACTTAAATCTGTAATCCTTAAAGGAGCCATGAACTATTATCACTACCCTACCTACAGATGAAGAAATACTTAAGAGGCCAGATTCACAACAATACAGATGTCAAGCCTGCGTCGAATGGCTCACTGTGCTTCATGTTGCTGACAGCGTATTGGTCCTCCTACGAGAACTGGTCACCCACATCCCTGACAACGGACAGAGAGGAACTGAATCACCATGGATAGTTCTAGTACTGTAGACCTTTTTATACTACCCAACCATGACTGACTGAATAAAGGACAGGCACCTAACTCAAGAATGATAATTCACCAGCTAAGAAACTTGGGCCCTGATGCAAAAAGTATAAGTGAGATCATTATCAGAAATGTATACAATGAAATTGTTGAAGAGTAACTAGGAGTGAAATCAGAAGCAGAAAGGATGCCAAGAGGAAAGAAAAAGGCAAGCCATTTTCAGGGAGAAGTTATAAGGAAGCAAAAAATATGAGTAAATGGAGGCCACCAATGAGTAAAGAGAAGAGAACTAAATAGATTCAAAAAGAGAAGCAGAGATGCTGTTAGGAACAGAAGCTGTGGGTGAGGAGGTGAGGAGGGTATCAGGACTCTGAAGTTGCGGTGGATTCTGATGAGGGCTGTTTTTGGATAACTCAGTCTTATTTTTACATAATTCACACTTATTTTTTACAATTTAGGGTGTTCGGATGAGATCATTGTTCTTTCCAACCAAGCAGATTACATCTCTGGACTACAAGATGGAACATGGCACATGGGAAAACAGAACTGCAGTGAAACTAATACAGATGTTGCCTGTAAGGTGACTGGAAAAACCTTTCCCCGCCCCCAACCCCTAGCTAGAATACCTATCACAGAGAATAGTGTTGATAGCAGAATCTGCTCTAGGCCAAGTATATAGATGTAAACAGTGGGGCTTCGCTTTAGAAGCAGACAGGAAAGAGCCAAACAAGTAATTTGTGAGTTGCAGCAACCTTCCAAACACTATCTTCAGTGGTCCTGTGTGATGAGAATGAATGTCCATAACAATGTTTTGGTACATCGTAATTTGAGAAATGTATACCAGATTCTATCATTTTTTTTCAATAAACAGGGCTTGGAGGGTATTATTCCATCAGTAAATCAGAAACACCAAACATCCTGAAAGTCCATACACCCCCAAACTCTGCTTTTCACTGGAGTTGTACTTGACACACATTAAGTGTGAAGCTGTGCTAGAAGAACAAGCTGAAATCACTCCCAGGGTGACTGCGGAAGGGCGGGGACAGACTGATCCCAAAAGGACTCCAGTTCAGAAAGATATCAGAGCCTCAGGTAACTTCGGCTGAATCGACTATATAGCACAATCCCTATTCTAAGTTCAATGTGTCTTTTACTTCTTTCTCCTTTTCATTTACAGATACTCACTCCAGGGAAGAGTTAGTTGAAAATGTCCTTACTCTCCAGGCATACACTAGTGAAAGAGGTGGGAGAGTGTTTGCTGAGCATTCTGCTGTAACAGAGACTGCCTGGGTGAAACATGGTTTGGTTTTCCTGAGACGAGGCCAGTCCCTAAACAGAATTTCACTGTATTAAAAGAGCAATGCATCCTCCTGTGAGAGTGTGGGCTAGAGAATGACACTCTGTTGCCATGGTATCAAAAAACTACTGCAAGAAAGGAATAAACACTTTGTGATGGATAGAACCTACATGGCAAATAAATTTTCCCAAATCCTTGGTGTAACTTGAGCACCAAGTTATTATAAACTGAGGAAAAGTAATAGGAGAAAAAGCATTCTCTTTCTGTAATTTCCATATTTTTAAAATTTTTCTGTGTATATTTTACCAACAAAATGATCTGTTTGCAGGTCTGTTTTTATATCTCTCCTATTGAGGTTCATCTCATTTAAATAGTTTCTTCAAAGGGCTTAACTATGTAGATTTTAAAATAAAACAAGGTCACAAAATTCCCTTGCCACATTCTCTAGTAGAGTTGAGGTAAATTTTAATTAGGACTTCCCTGATGGCTCAGTGGTAAAGAATCCGCCCGCCAATTCAGGAGACGCAGGTTCCATCCCTGAGTTGGGAAGATCCCTTGGAGTAGGAAATGGCAACCCACTGGAGCATTCTTGCCTGGGAAATTCCATGGACAGAAGAGCCTCACAGGCTGTAGTCCATGGTGTCCCAAAATAGGTGGACACAACAGAGCGACTAAACGACAATAACAAAGTTTAATGAAAGTGAGTTACAAGAATGCTGATACTAAATATGTTGCTTTTCAAAGCAAAGTTCTTTAGGTACATACTTACATTTCAAATATATGAAGGTAAGACAATCCAGTAAGCTTAGACTCCAGGGACCATCTCCTGCTCAGAAGATAATCATTTCAGTCTCATTTTGCATGCATGTGTGGTTTGAGTACAATGAGGGAGTGGCAATTACCCTTCTGTTTTAATAGAACCTTCATTCACTAGAAAACATCCTCCTTGTCAAAAAATAACGTAGGAAGGCCCAAATATTTCAGCGATTCAAATCAGAAAGGAAAAACTTCCTTTGGGAGGAAGCAAACAGAGGGCTGTTAATTTCTAAATTTATTTAAAGCTGAGACAGCACCGGGGCTTAAAGTACTTGGGAGTAGAGCAAATCTGAGCACATCATTACTGCAGATAATGCTCAGTGATTACCCTCATTTTATGCTTAATTTCTGCTCTGCCATTAAGATCTTTAAGAAGGGGTCAAACTTTAAATATCTAGTTAGCACACTGCTGCTGCTAAGTCGCTTCAGTCGTGTCCAACTCTGTGCGACCCCATAGACGGCAGCCCACCAGGCTCCCCCATCCCTGGGATTCTACAGGCAAGAACACTGGAGTGGGGTGCTATTTCCTTCTCCAATGCATGCAAGTGAAAAGTCAAAGTGAAGTCGCTCAGTCGCGTCTGACTCTTAGCGACCTCATGGACTGCAGCCTACCAGGCTCCTCCGTCCATGGGATTTTCCAGGGAAGAGTACTGGAGTGGGGTGCCATTGCCTTCTCAGGTTAGCACACTAATAATTGCAATAATAATAATAACAACAGTATTTATTCACTGAACTGCCAGGCACTGGGGTCACTGTTAAACATTTCAGGCCCTTCAAAACCTCAGAAAAATTCTACAATCTGGGAGAGATTATACCCATTTTAACGTGTTTTTAGTTTCATTATGACTCCACTAAAAGTCTGAGGAATATATAAAATTGTTGATCTCAAAGAACATATCATAAAATAAGGAAAATTTTATGTGTTCATACAGGGCCAGGGCCTTCTCTGGTGGCTAAGTGGTAAAGAATCTTGCAATACAGGAGATGCAGGTTCAATCCCTGGGTCAAGAAGATCCCCTGGAAAAGGACACGGCAACTCACTCCAGTATTCTTGCCTGGGAAATCCCATGGACAGAAGAGCCTATCGGGCTACAGTCCATGGTGTCTCAAAACAGTCAGATGCAACTTAGCTACTAAACAACAATAACAACAGATAGGGACATTATGGAGCACAATTAAAGATAAAATCTTGGAGCACAAAGCATAATTGGAGGACAATAATTATGAAAATATGATAGATTAATTTTTGACTCACCAAAACCCCAGTTTAGAACTGTCTGTCTGGCAAGCACAGTCTGTACTGCGTTCAGCGGTGTGACCAAGGAACTCATTCTCTCCACATCATTAGAGAGGGTTAATGAATCTGAACACCCCTCTTCAGCATTTTGGATCATTGCTTTCAGCAACATATATTATCCGTATTCCATTATCCATCCATCAGATGGTAGATTTTTATATTAATGTAGTTGATGACCTCAAATTCACTCTTGAAAAGTCATCATATTTCCCTTGCTATTAAATAAATTAATCAAAGGAAGGAGAATTGCTTTTACGAATTGTAAGAACCTTACAAATTTTCTAGTCCCTAATTTTTCTTTTATACATTTAAAATTGATGTCAGCTTCATAAAATCCTGGGTTATAAACCTAGATCGCTTAAATTACTGCTTTATCCTCAACTAAATGTAACTGATATTTGCTCAGTACTCCCCATAGGCTGGGTATTGTGCTAAGGACTGAGAATATAGTGGCAGAAAAAACACAGTGCTGTGGGAAATGGGAAATTTTGGACACTATTTGAATATTCAGTTCAGTCGCTCAGTAGTGCCCGACTCTTTGTGACCCCATGAACCACAGCATGCCAGGCCTCCCTGTCCATCACCAACTCCCGGAGTCCACACAAACCCATGTCCATTGAGTCGGTGATGCCATCCAACAATTTCATCCTCTGTCGTCCCCTTTTCCTCCTGCCCTCAATCTTTCCCAACATCAGGATCTTTTCAAATGAGTCAGCTCTTTGCATCAGGTGGCCAAAGGATTGGAGGTGCAGCTTCAACATCAGTCCTTCCAGTGAACACCCAGGACTAATCTGCTCTAGGATGGACTGGTTGGATCTCCTTGCAGTCCAAGGGACTCTCAAGAGTCTTCTCCAACACCACAGTTCAAAAGCATCAATTCTTCAGCACTCAGCTTTCTTTATAGTCCAAGGCTCAAATCCATACATGACCACTGGAAAAACCATAGCCTTGACTAGACAGACCTTTGCTGACAAAGTAATGTCTCTGCTTTTTAATATGCTGTCTAGGTTGGTCATAATCTTTCTTCCAAGGAGTAAGTGTCTTTTAATTTCATGTTGCAATCACCATTTGCAGTGATTTTGGAGCCCCCCAAAATTAAATCTGCCACTGTTTCCACTGTTTCCCCATCTATTTGCCATGAAGTGATGGGACCAGATGCCATGATCTTCGTTTTCTGAATGTTGAGCTTTAAGCCAACTTTTTCACTCTCCTCTTTCACTTTCATCAAGAGGCTCTTTAGTTCTTCTTCACTTTCTGCCATAAGGGTGGTGTCATCTGCATACCTGGGGTTATTGATATTTCTACTGGTAATCTTAATTCCAGCTTGTGCTTCCTCCAGCTCAGCATTTCTCATGATGTACTCTGCATATAAGTTAAATAAGCAGGGTGACAATATAGCCTTGACATACTTCTTTTCCTATTTGGAACAAGTCTGTTGTTCCATGTCCAGTTCTAACTGTTGTTTCCTAACCTGCATACAGGTTTCTCAAGAGGCAGGTCAGGTGGTCTGGTATTCCCATCTCCTTCAGAATTTTCCACAATTTATTGTGATCCACATAGTCAAAGGCTTTGGCATAGCCAATAAAGCAGAAATAGATGTTTTTCTGAAACTCTCTTGCTTTTTCGATGATCCAGCGGATGTTGGCAATTTGTTGGCAATTTATCTCTCCTTGAACCCATTCCAGTACTCTTGCCTGGAAAATCCCATGGGTGGAAAAACCGGTAGGCTGCAGTCCATGGGGTCGCTAAGAGTCGAACATGACTGAGCGACTTCACTTTCACTTTTCACTTTCATGCATTGGAGAAGGAAATGGCAACCCATTCCAGTGTTCTTGCCTGGAGAATCCCAGGGATGGGGGAGCCTGGTGGGCTGCCATCTATGGGGTCACATAGAGTTGGATACAACTGAAGAGACTTAGCAGCAGCAGCAGCAGCTATTCTTTGGAACTCTGCATTCAAATGGGTATATCTTTCCTTTTCTCCTTTGCTTTTTGCTTCTCTTCTTTTCACAGCTATTGGTAAGGCCTCCTCAGACAGCCATTTTGCTTTTTTGCATTTCTTTTCCTTGGGGATTGTCTTGATTCCTGTCTCCTGTACAATGTCATGAACCTCTGTCCATAGTTCATCAGGCAATCTCTCTATCAGATCTAGTCCCTTAAATCTATTTCTCACTTCCACTGTATAGTTATAAGGGATTTGATTTAGGTCATACGTTAATGGTCTAGCGGTTTTCCCCACTTTCTTCAATTTCAGTCTGAATTTGGCAATAAGGAGTTCATGATCTGAGTCACAGTCAGCTCCTGGTCTTGTTTTTGCTGACTGTATAGAGCTTCTCCTAAAAGTAATTTGAATATTACTTATCTATAAAGGTCACACATGTTTAAGCTACTGTATCAGTAATAGGATGCAAATGGCCTTAATAAGATTTGTCATTTCATGCATGTCTCAATGTGTCAGCTTCTATGACATTACACTTCATACCTTGACTAATTCTTTTAATAACCATGTGAGATATTTGCCACTGTCCCCATTTTGTATATGAAGAACTTGAGACTTAGATGGATCAAGCACCCTGATTATGGTCAAACGGCTAAAGATTGGATTGGATGCATATCTACTCTCAAGTCTTAACTCTTGGCCCTGCATTATGCTTCTGAGATCTCTTTCTTAATGCTATGTTTCCAACCTTTTCATAGATATTGATAAATTTAAAAAATATGACCTGGATATACGGTAAAATCAGTTACTCCAATGTTTTTTCTTAAAAAGCATACAAGTAAAGATTATATTTTGAGATATTTTGGTCACTTAGCCAGTTTTTAAAAGTGCAAATCATTATATCGTTAGATCAGAGGAGCAAACATGCAGAGAATCTCATATTTTCCTCAAAGCAAATAGCATCACTATGTCAGGTAAAGAACATGGGCTTTGAAGTCTCACACGCTTGGCTTTAAACCACAGCCTTTTCTTTCTCTCCTTATATAGTGTTGGCTATGTTTCTCAAAACCTCACAGTGAACCTTATAGTGAACATTTTTTCATGTATAAAAAAGTAGCTCCAAGAGGATTGTGGTGGGGAATAAATAACATCAAATATGTAATGTACTTAGTGCAATGACAGGTGTACTGGGTGTTTAATAAATGTTCATTTGGAGAATGGAGTAAAATTACAAAATAAGAAGTTATATAAGATGATCTGCACCAGAAGGAATGTGGCCAAACGTGGTGAAACAAATGCCTTCTAAGTAACAATTTAGGTCCCTAGAAGAACAAAGGGCATAACAAGAACAAGATGTGATGGGGCTAAATTCTCTACTGGCTGGAAACATTTGCATCCCTCTAACCATGAAAGGTTTGACCACTTCCAATTTACCTTAATTCATGGACCTAACATTCCAGGTTCCTATACAATATTGCTCGTGGAAGTGAGAAATAGAATTAAGGGACTAGATCTGATAGACAGAGTGCTTGATGAACTATGGACAGAGATTTGTGACATTGTACAGGAGACAGGGATCAAGACCATCCCCATGGAAAAGAAATGCAAAAAAGCAAAATGGCTGTCTGAGGAGGCCTTACAAATAGCTGTGAAAAGAAGAAAAGCAAAAAGCAAAGGAGAAAAAGAAAGAGATACGCATCTGAATGCAGAGTTCCAAAAGTAGCAGGGAGAGATAAGAAAGCTTTCCTCAGTGATCAGTGCAAAGAAATAGAGGAAAACAATAGAATGGGAAAGACTAGAAATCTCTTCAAGAAAACTAGAGGTACCAGGGGAACATTTCATGCAAAGATGGGCTCAATAAAGGACCAAAATGGTATGGACCTAACAGAAGCAGAAGATACTAAGAAGAGGTGGCAAGAATACACAGAAGAACTGTACAAAAAAGATCTTCATGACCCAGATCATCTCGATGGTGTAATCACTCATTAGAGACAGACATCCTGGAATGCGAAGTTAAGCGGGCCTTAGGAAGCATCACTACAAACAAAGCTAGTGGAGGTGATGGAATTCCAGTTGAGCTCTTTCAAATCCTACAAGATGATGCTGTGAAAGTGCTGCACTCTATATGTTGGAAAATTTGGAAAGCTCAGCAGTGACCACAGGACTGGAAAAGGTCAGTTTTCATTCCAATCCCAAAGAAAGGCAATGCCAAATAATGCTCAAACTACCGCACAATTGTACTCATCTCACACGCTAGTAAAGTAATGCTCAAAATTCTCCAAGCCAGGCTTCAGCAATAAGTGAACCATGAACTTCCTGATGTTCAAGCTGGTTTTAGAAAAGGCAGAGAAACCAGAGATCAAATTGCCAACATCTGTTGGATCATTGAAAAAGCAAGAGAGTTCCAGAAAAACACCTATTTCTGCTTTATTGATTATGCCAAAGCCTTTGACTGTGTGAATCAAAACAAACTGTGGAAAATTCTGAAAGAGATGGGAATACCAGATCACCTGACCTACCTCTTGAGAAACCTGTACACAGATCAGGAAGCAACAGTTAGAACTGGATATGGAATTACAGACTGGTTCCAAATAGGAAAAGTAGTACATCAAGGCTGTATATTGTCACCCTGCTTATTTAACTTATATGCAGAGTACATCATGAGAAATGCTGAGCTGGAGGAAGCACAAGCTGGAATCAAGATTGCCAGTAGAAATATCAATAACCTCAGATACGCAGATGACAACACTTTTATGGCAGAAAGTGAAGAAGAACTAAAGAGCTTCTTGATGAAAGTGAAGGAGGAGAGTGAAAAAGTTGGCTTAAGGCTCAACATTCAGAAAAGTAAGATCATGGCATCCGGTCCCATCACTTCATGGCAAATAGATGGGGAAACAGTGGCTGACTTTATTTTGGGGGGCTCTAAAATCACTGAAGGTGCTGACTGCAGCCATGTAACTAAAAGATGCTTACCCCTTGGAAGGGAAGTTATGAGCAACCTAGACAGCATATTAAAAAGCAGAGACATTACTTTGTCAACAAAGGTCCGTCTAGTCAAGGCTATGGTTTTTCCAGTAGTCATGTGTGGATGTGAGAGTTGGACTATAAAGAAAGCTGAGCGCCAAAGAATTGATGCTTTTGAACTGTGGTGTTGGAGAAGTCTCTTGAGAGTCCCTTGGACTGCAAGGAGATCCAACCAATCCATCCTAAAGGAGATCAATCCTGAGTGTTCATTGGAAGGACTGATGTTGAAACTGGAAGGCCAATACTTTGGCCACCTGATGCAAAGAGCTGACTCATTTGAAAAGACCCTGATGCTGGGAAAGATTGAGGGCAGGAGGAGAAGGGGATGACAGAGGATGAGATGGTTGGATGGCATCACTGAGTCAATGGAGATAAGTTTGAGTAAACTCCAGGAGTTGGTGATTTTCAGGGATGCCTGGCCTGTTGTGTTCCCTGGGGTCTCAAAGAGTTGGACACAACTGAGTGACTGAACTGAACTAAACTGATCTGAACTATGGAAGGTTAAAGGGATGATGAAGCTGAAGCTCCAATACTTTGGCCACCTGATAAGAAGAGTTAACACATGGAAAAAGACTCTGATGCTGGGAAAGATTGAGGGCAGGAGAAGCAGGGGACAGCAGAGGGTGAGGTGTTTGGATGGCATCATCGGCTCAACGGACATAAGTTTGAGCAAACTCCAGGAGATAGTGAAGGACAGGATATCCTGGCATGCTGCACTCCATGGGGTCACAAGGAGTCGGACATGACTGAGTGACTGAATGACAACAGTCATGAAAGGAAAGGCACTATTTCCCTTTTGAAAGTAATGGAAGAGAATATAGAGTAGTTTCAATGTGACAATGGAGAACATTTCATGGCACCCTTGAGATCACCATCTGCTTCTATGTCTCACCTCCACCTCACCCCCAAACAGAAGGCTGATCAGGCTGTAGAAATGGTACAGGCTGTATCTATTCTATCTGGGGACCAGAAAGAAGCCATAGCAACATCCACAGCCCAGGATGCATGTTTGCACAGGATCCTCTTTGTTGGAAGCAAATTGGTAGAACAGAGTGTGACTATCTTACTGATCGCAGGTAAGTCAGCATCCTTTGCTTTCAGAATCCCAGTGTATCTGGGTTTTAGGCACTCAGGTGATTAGGGAGTTGTTCCCTTAGGTACCAGATAAGCATTTATACTTGAAAACAAGAAAAGGAGATAGATAAAGGATAAATTGAGGTTCCTCTGGCTGTCCACAGGACAGTAAAGCAATAAAGGAAAGTAAAGCAGCTTTTTACTTCAGTGTTCTCATTCTCACAGGAAATTGACATTTTCAAGAGTGACCATTTACCTAGGACTTTCTACAAGCCAGAAACATATTATCTCTGCTCTGCACATCGATCCTGCAAAATAAACATTATTTTAGATGAGGAAATTGAATCACAAAAAGTAAATTGCTCAAATCACAAAATTAATAACTGAAAGAGATGAATTTGAAAACCAAGTCTGGACAAAGTCCATGCCAAGCCAACTTAGACTCAACAGGGTAGAAGTGAAGCTTCTTGATAGATTCCACTGCTAGACCTCCAGGGCCCTACAGATGCATAGTTAATTCTTGCACATTAATTTAGTCACTTGTTAGAGTGGTGAGTGCCAGACAGTGGAGATAGGTTGAGCAAAAGCAAGCATCATACATAGAAGCCCTGCTGATATTACAGAATCCTAAATATCAAGTCACTTTTGAATCATTATCTATAATAGTGATAACCAGGATCCCTCATGCATATATTAACACAGGACTCCCTTACACCCTTGATGGAATTCAAAAGCAAAACAAGAAGTTAGAAAATCTACTTTCCAGGTTTAAAATGTACTTGTTTTCGAATAGCCTGTTCATAAAAATACTAATTGTCTCAAACTCCCTATGTAGACATACTCAAGATGATAAAAAGAAGTTTAGAGAACAAAGGCAACAGCTTTAAATATTTAAATGATTAAAATGAAAATTAAAAATAGATTCCCTTTCAATGAAATGTTTTAAATTGAATCCATAAACCATGTTTGATTTCTAAAGCTAGAAGAGATGCATGTTAAGTGTTAAAGATGTCTAACATGACAATGTGTATTCAATAAAAAATATATGATTCATTTTTCTATGCAATTTCCAATTTATTTTGTCAGGTCCAATCTCCCACTGGAAATACAGGCAAACTTCCTTAAGTTTGCAAGATTAAGGACTAATAGTATGTTCTATCAATTTTGGAAGAGAAAGAAACCTGGTTCAATATATTATTTGCTTGGTATAATAGTCTTGAGATTCAGCCAATAAGTAATTCCTATCAGCTGCTCTGAATTTGTTTTCGTGTCAGAATTTGTGACTACTGCAAAAGATGGATGAGAGGCTTTACTTCCTTCAGGAGGCTGTGCTTTAGATGACAAGAGAAGATACAAATAAGATATGAGCCTTGTGCTAAAGTAAACATGACTTTACTGCTGCTGCTGCTGCTAAGTCGCTTCAGTCATGTCCGACCCTGTGCGACCCCATAGATGGCAGCCCACCAAGCTCCGCTGTCCCTGGGATTCTCCAGGCAAGAACACTGGAGTGGGTTGCCATTTCCTTCTCCCATGCATGAAAGTGAAAAGTGAAAGTGAAGTCACTTCAACATGAAATGATCTTTCTGGAGAAGATGCTGTGATATAAGAGGATCTTGCCTAGAGAAGTCACATGGAGATAGGTAAAGACTTCAGAGGGGGCATTTGAGTCCCATGGTCTCCCTGGGCAGGGGCAGCTAACATGGAGATTGATGTTTAATTATCTATAAATCCCAAAAGGCAGAGTGACAACATCTCCAGAGACATGTGAGTGTCCATCTTACAAATAGGTCTTAGTAGCATGGTATCCCCACTTTGATGTAGTCAGGGTATGACATTACTTCACCTCAGAAAAATGTGCACCCACACCAGAAATCTTGCCTGAGAATTCCATGGACAGAGGAGGCTGATGCGTTACAGCCCATGGGGTTGCTAAGCGTTGGACACCACAGAGGGACTAATACTCCCACTTTCTACTGTGTGAGAATACAAAGGAAGCATGTTTGAAGTTCAGGATAAAATATTGTTTTTCTTTGGAAAAGTTAGAAGAAAATTTGGATTTGTTTTATTTCATGACTCACTCACACTGTGTACACACAGAGAGTCACAAATACACACCCAAAGTGCAAGAATGTCTTCAAATAGTGATTTATAGCACTGTTCCATGAACTGGTGCTAATCAGGCAATATAAACATCACCAGGAAAAATGATTGCAAAAGCTCATCCTTGAAGGTCCATGGTCCAGTAGCTATAGAGCAGTGCTTTGGGAATTTGTACATTTTACTGAATATCCTGCAGTAGTTTCGAAGAGGGAAAGGAAAGATTTACTGTTCTACCTCCTCTGTGCTGGATCGTCATCCTTCCTCGTGTAGATAATTCTATTAGTAGAGAGTTCAGTATCTCATGAGATAGTTTTGTTGGACTACTTTGAATTCATCCTAGAGGATGAAAAAAGCCAGTCACAGAAGACTAGTCCTGCATGACTCCACTTGTTCGAGGTATCTATAATAGCAAACTCACAAAGGCAGAAACTCAGGTGGTACCTGAGGTGAGATTCAGGAAGTGTAAGCCTGGCTCACACCCTGGTCTTGTCAAAGACTCCACATTTGAACTATTGTTATAAAACCTCTCATTAAATCCTCCAGGGTGGGGCACATAGTTTACTGAGGCAGAAATCCAGGCTGTCTCCCTTTGCCTAGCAAAATAATAAAACTATTTTTTCTATTTCACCATCCCCCTCTCTCCCCATCAACACCCCCCCCGCCCCCCGCAAAAAAAAATCAGACAATGGTGACTGCCAGGGGCCAGGGGATAGAGGAAATGGAAGTTATTGGTTACTAGGTATAAGGCTCCAGTTGTGCTAGATGAATCAGTTCTAGAGACCTGGTGTGTGATGTAGTGCTGATAGTTAAATGCATAGTACTGTATATTTCAAAATTTGTTGAAAGGATAAATTTGCTAATAGAATAGATAAAAGAAATATTCAGTATTGTTACAGTAAGAACAAAAGCAAAGGAAACAAGGGAACTTTGGGAGATATTATATCTCCTACTTTAATTTTGTGTAAATATCACAAGTATTTGCATGCACTCAAACTCACCAAATTGTTTACATAAATATGTGTAGCTCTTTGTGTATCAATTATACCTCAACAAAGCTGTTAAAATGTGTTTCCATATATAGGACCAAATTTTGCAATTTTTTTCTCAGAAGCCTCATTTCAGATCCTCCATGAAGAAAGCCTCTATTCTGTGAAAGCATTCAGATGTTTTTATAATTATTTAGATGTTTTTATAATTATTTAGATATTTTTATAATCGTCCTGATTCTTATTTTCTAAAATGGAACAACCCCACTCCACTTATTCTAAAATCTCCTTGTGTCAAACAGTTTCCAGGGCACTCATCATCCTTGACACTCGACTGTCAACCGCCCAGGCTTGTCAGCATCTTTCTCCACTCCCTCTTCAGTCTTTTTCAATGCGTGACTTCCTGCTTACTCATCACTTGCATGTCAATGACTCTCCAATAGTGGTCTCCACCCCCAGGTCTCTCATACCCTAAATGCCTACCAGATACCATCTCACATATCATCTCTCAAAATTCAGCATGTCTAAAAGTGAACTCATTCTTTTCCCCCAAACTCCTGCCTCCTCCTCCTCTCCCTTCATTTCCTCTGCGTCTTCCCCTCCCCCTTCTCTTTTTCAGTATTTCCCATTTAGAAACTAGGACCATCATCCACCTTGCTGCTTAGCAGGTCCCTGAAGGCTTCCCTGTCTTTTTTTCTCTCACTCACTCTCTTTACAAAATAGATAATCAAGTCCCAATGATTCTACCAGCTAAGTACCTTTGAATGATTATACTTTCTTTTATCTCCATTGTTCTGCTTACATTCAGGCCCCAAAACTATAATAATTATATCCACAATATTCTTCCTACCACAATACTCTATAATCAATTCCCCACTCTGATACCAGGAAACTCAAAAATGTAAACCTGATCGTGGTATTTCTCTGTTCACCATTAACTGGAGGATCTGCATTACCTTCTAGACAAAACTCAAACTCCACAACCCAGGAAACAAGGTGCTCATGCTTTGACTTCTTCCTTCCCCACATGGCACATGGTCTTCCCTGGTGTATCAATTATACCTGGAAGGTAAAGAACAGCTCAGTTGGTAAAGACTCCGCCTGCAGTGCAGGAGACTCACGTTCAATCCCTGAGTAAGGAAGATCCTCTGCAGAAGGAAATAGCAACTCACTCGAATATTCCTGCCTAGGAAATCCCATGGACAGAGGAGCCTGCTGGACTCGAGTCCACGGGATCACAAGAGTTAGATATGACTTAGTGACTAAACTACCATCACCACACAGCATATACTCTGGGCTTCAGAAATATTGAACAGCTTTTCTGACTTTTCTGTTATCATTCTATTTTTCTCTTTCTCTTTTAGACTGTGCCTCCTCATCCTTGGTTTGTCAAGGAAACTCGTACTCACTATCCACTTGCTTCCCATCCACTGTGAGGTAGGCATTCCACCCCAGGCTCCCATGGGACCATGGGATCTATCACTGCTTTTGTCTTTATCACTACTTATATGTCTGTTGTTGTGAATTTCATGAGGTCAAGGACTACTTCACGTTCAGCTATGTATCTCTATGTACAAAAGTTGACTGGAGCATCTTAGGTGTCCGATAAATGTTTATTAAAGTATCTCATTAATCAAAGATGGAAATTAAGGCTTCTCTCTTCACTTCCAGTGCTTTTTCCCCTGTACCCTGTGGTTCCCCCACCTCCACCAGATTGGAAAGATTTCTGAGATAAACACAGAAATCCATTTGAAAGATTAGCATCTCGACAAAACAGAAACTAGAGGAGTTTTCAAAAGCTTAAACCATGTAAACAACAGGGAGTTTGTATGCAGAGAGGCATACACACTTCAGAAGCCTGAATTTTATTACCCTAAGCCAGAGCTGCCACATGCTGCATTCTGCTCTAGGAGGAGGCCAGTCCTCACTATAGATGCGGTTCAGACCCAAGAGAGAGCTGTTGGCACAGACAGACTGCCAACAAAGGAAGTACTAGGAATCAATCACCAGGCAGCCCTATTGCCCCCTGCCCAGGTATAGCACAGTTACATCTCACCCCACAGAAGGGGATGCCAACTGCAGGAACAAAGGTCCCCGAACAGAACATGATCATTTTCAAGTTGGCAGATGGTTCAACAGAAGCAGCACAAAAAGCTTACTCCAGGGTCTTAAATATAACAAAATTAATTAAAATACATTTTTGGCGAGTTCCAAATCAAGAAGCTTGACAATCCATTTAATTTTTTAATTCACCTATCTGGAATAACAGATGGTGATTTTTTAAAAAAACAAATTCATTTTTTGAAAAACTTACACAAAATCAACAGATCAACGACTCTTGTATTAACTTGTTTTTTCTTTACTCTGTATTCTTGTTCTGGATAAGCGGAAGGGAATCTCACAAAGTAAAAACAAGTGTATCATGGGAATCAGTTGGCAGACTTTCCACAGAGCCTCAATTTATTCTGTTACATGAAATAAATCACTTCCCTTTTCTATGCCTCGATTTCCTTATCTATGCATGGGAGACCTAAGCTACAGGGCTCTCACACCCACACAATTTAAGATTATATTTATGTAATAGCTAGCATTTGTTGAGAGCATCCTATGTTCCAGAAACTAAGTGTTTAAATGCATTATCTCAGTTAATTCATAGAACAGCTATTATCATCATCATTTCAAAGATAAGTAAACTGAGGCTGAGGGAAAACTCACTTATCTGTATTTTCCTGACTGGTGAGTGACTGAACTTTGATCCCAGGGTGTTTAACTGGCAAGTCTGTACGCTTAGCCAACTCTTTCTCTCTTTCCACTTAATAATAGCTGATAACTTTAAAGACCAGAACAAGCTGGGCATGTGGTTAGCTATTACTGACCACTTTGCTGCTCGACCTGTCTGCTGGCAGATTGGTTTACATAAGAGCTGTAACACAAAACACAGTGGTTTGGGCTGTTTTGAGGAGATTTTATTGACCTCTTCTTCCACAACTTGTGTTCACCCTGTGAAACTGATGGGACAAATAGCTCACTGATCTCACTGGCTATAGTTCAGATGTCAAGAGAAAAATTATTACTTTTTAATGATGACATTTTAGAGCCTAACATCTATTTCCTTTGAGAGGTTATTGGTTTCTTAGGAGCATTACTAATTTATAAATTCTAACCAAACTAGCCAGAATTGAGAAAAAATTAAATTATTTTATGGTTTCTGGGAGAATCCATGAAATACTTCCAGACATTAGAATGCAAATTCAAATTTAATCACTTTACTCTTGACAAGCTCATACCTTTAAGGGAAACATTATAAATGTGAGAAAATTAACATTTCCTGATGAGTCAAAACAAATATGTTTTCTTCATCTTTGTTGCCAAAAAGGCAGTTTCTATGTTTTTAAACAAATTAACCAAGAAAGTTCTGAATATCAATTGTGCTTGACAATGGGAGAGACACAAAAGTGGTGTTTCTACCCTTCATTGGGCCAGTGGTGCAGATGGCCTTGTGTGATAGTTTGTAGATTAAGGCAGAAGCATACTACTACTACAACTGTTGCTTCAGTCGTGTCCGACTCTGTGTGACCCCATGGACTGCAGGCAAAAGCATATTATGATGGAAAGGACAGAAACTAGGAGTCTTAAGACTAAGAGTCTAGACTATTTCTATAGAGACCCTTATAAACATGCAGACATTGCAGCTTTGATTTACATTAGCTTGCTAATCCTGGGGGCAGGTTTGCAATGTAGCTCACTGATCTTCTTATTTTTCATTGAACAATTATGTTAGCCTCAGCCTTCATCCAACTATCAAGATCATAATGTCAAATGTGGCTTTATGGAAGGCCAAGCGGAAAACTTGAAAACTTCAAAGGCATTAAGGGCAAGAATAAGTCACTATTTCAAAAATGCTATAGTCCTTTAGCCAACAATAAGTTTTATTCTGCTCTTTGCACTGTAAGACTTTGGAAATTATACACACATATACGTATCTGCCTGAGGGTTTACATGAAACAGTAAAACATGATCACATATAGGGATCACGTGAAGGAGAATAAGTCAAGCATCGGGGTCTTCATGTACATAGTTATCAGTGCCCACCTGATGAAGTCTGTTTGATTCTCATATAAGACACATGGGACACTTGAGAACCAGTGAGAATGAATGAGGAGAGGGAGAGTCTAGCCTGGCTCAGTCTCTGACTGGGCACCATGCGATGTCATTGGAGTCTGTCTCTTTCATTTGTGAAAGGACATAACGACCACTGCTTGACTGTTCCGTGCCTTGTAGGCAGTCCCCTACAGAGAGCCTCTGCGTGGTCCTCCTTGACTGCGGACTCTTCTGATCCAGCTCATGCCGCCAGAAACAGCATTCCAAAAAACATCTGACCATGACTTTCCCTGAGACTTTTTTCTACCTCTTTTGTCTAGTTAATTTCTACTCATTCTTGGGTCCAACTGAAATATATTTAATACTTCTTTTCTTTTTGTAACTTTTTACTTTATACTGGAGTATACTTGATGAACTCTGATAACTATACTCTGATAGTTTCAGGTACAAAGTGATTCAGTTATACATATACATGTATCTATTCTTTTTCAAATTCTTCCCCATTAGGCTGTTGCATAACATTGAGCAGAAGTCCCTGTGCTACATAGTAGGACCTTGTTAGTTATCCGTTTAAAAACGGCAGTCTGTATCTGTCAATCCCAAACTCTCTAACTATCCCTCTCCTGCTCCTTTTCCCCCTGGTAACCATAAATTCATTCTCTAAGTCTCTGAGTCTGTTTCTGTTTTGTAAATAAGTTTATTTATATTATTTCTTTTTAGATTCTGCATATAAGTGATGTACTTCTTTTCAACAGCCTCTTCTGGTCACCCCATCTAAACTAGAAGCCTCTCCTGAGTGTTTCTTTTTCATGGGTCTCCAATCATGGCATGTGAATCTTGGTATCAGTCATGTCTGTTCTCCCAGCAGTGTCTCCCTTTTCCATGGACTGTTGACTGGTGGAGGGCAGGAATGGTGTCTATCCCTGTGCTTGCACTGGAATTTATCAGACACACAATGATAGCTAACAGTGAATGTTTACTACAAGTCTGGAAGTGCTCTAAATATTTTATATTTACTACCTTAAATTAATCTGTGCAATAATCCTGTCAAGTGGATGCAGTTATTATTCCCAATTTATTAATGAGGAAAGTTGGCAATGAGAAACTGCCAGAGCATATGCAAATAACAGAAATAGACTTTGAATTCAAGCAGTTTGAATTCAGAGTCCCTGCTATTAACTTCTGCTCAATGTCTGTTCTATACAGTAGGTGCTCAAAAAGTATTGCTGAAGTGAAGGAATGAAGGAAGGAATAAATAAATGAATTAAAACCTTTCAATAACATCCTATCATATTAAGAAGAAAACTCAAACTCCTCATCATGACTAATGTGATTCTGTGAAACCTAGACTTGCTTGTCTCAAGCATCAGCTCTAGGCTCTCAGCAACATAAACCTCGAGCCCCAGACACACACCTTGCTTCCATGAGTTTTTCAGTGTTATTTTTCTTCCTGGAATGTCCCCGTGACAGCCTACCCAACTCCCAAAGAGGTCTTGCTTCTTTGGGGCCAGGGGAGAATGAACTAGAATGCCATCTTCTGAACATTCATTGACACGCTATGAAAGACTTTATCCTAACACTTACTACTGTGTATTGGAAATGTCCTTCTACTCATCTGCCTCCTGAAAAAGACTATGAGCTTCTCAGGGGCAGGACCATATCTGACTTGCTTCTCTATCCCAGTTCCTAGCTTAGTGCCTGGTGCTAAAATATTCCCAAGAAGTGCTCACTGTATGAATGAAGATAAGGTTTTTTGCATGAAAAAGTGAAAACGTTAGTGGCTCAATCATGTCTGACTCTTTTGCGATCCCATGGACTGTATCCCGCCAGGCTCCCTGTCCATGGAGTTCTCCAGGCAAGAACACTGGAGTAGGTAGCCGTTCCCTTCTCCAGGGGATCTTCCTAACCCAGGGATGGAACCCAGGTCTCCTGCATTGCAGGCAGATTCTTTACTGGTTCCCTTCAAATCACCCATTACTCCAGAAACCACACCATCTTTATATCACATGGTTGAGATGAAATTTTTAAAAGGAATTTTTCTAGGTTTGCCCATGTTCCACCTATACTCACTAGAGGGCTTCCCATCAGAAGAGTGTTTGTCTTTCTATCTGACTTCTTTCACTAAGTATAATACTCTATAGATCCATCCACATTGTTTCGAATAGTAGAATTCCATTTTTTATGACTGAGTAACATTCCAGTGTGTGTGTGTGTGTTTATCCACATCTTCCTTATTCACATAATCTTTACTCATTTGTTGATGGATGTTCAGGTTGCTTTCATATCTTGGCTATTCTAAATAATGCTGCTCTGAACATTGAGATACATGCATATTTTTTAATTACTGCTTTAATTTTCTTTATATATATATATATATACCCAGGAGTGCAAATGCTAGATCATATAGTAGTTCTTTTTTAGCTTTTTGTGGGTCTTCCTTACTGGTTTCCATCATAAGGAAATCTGCTATACTGATTTACATTCCCACTGATGGTTACAAGTGTTCTTCCCTTCCACATCCCCACTTATATGTGGAATCTAAAACAGAAACAAGCAAATGTATATAACAAAACAGAAAAGAGACTCACGGGTACAGAGAACAAACTAGTTGTTATGAGTGGAGAAAGGGAAGGAGGGAGAGGCAAGACAAGGGTACAGGATTAAGGGATACAAACTATTAGTACAAAATATACAAACCATAAGGATATATTGTACAGTAGAGGGGAAAATAGCATTAATTTGTAATAACTTTAAATAAAATATGGTCTATAAAAAAACACTGAATCACTATGCTGTACCCCTGAAACTAATATCATAAATCAACTGTACTTACATTTTTTAAAAAAGAAAAAGAACCAGGAAAAAAGCAATAATCTTCTACTGAGAGGAAGTAGAGGTGAAGAATAGAAGTAGAAATAGCTTATAGTCCAGTATTACTCTTAGGCTACGCAGGAGGTGAGCCCCATTTATTTCACCAAGGGGTATTAGGTCTGGGAAAAGCCAAGCACTTCCTTGAGTATCTAGGTATTTCAGGAGCAAGAGGAAGGGACATCTGATTTAAAGCAACTGTATGATCATGAAAATTGTCCTTACTGAGACTAAAACATTCCTTACAAAGATGAAAAGTAGAGCTGAATATATAACGTGAGAAGCAATTGAATTTCTTAAGAAGTCACAGTACATAGCAATATTTGCTGGAAGAATTGCCATCCATAGACCAATCAGTAATATCACAAGACTATGCCAAGCAACTCACCAAATTAATCTTATTAAGTAACACCCTATTCCTCAAGATAGAGGGCATGACCCCATTTTAACAGGCAAGGGAATGAGGCTCGGAGAGATTCGGCTCCCTGCTTAAGTCCCACTGCAAGTGCAGTTCACTCACCTCCAAAGCCCTTTCTGTTCTTTCCACTGAATCCCACTGCAAGATGCTCTGAAGAGGCTTCTATGAGGAGTTTTGAGACAAGAGGGAAAAAAGAACACAAAGCCACTGACCCATGGGAAGCAGTAGGTGATGCAGCGGGGTGCTGGCAGTGGTGGGAAAAGACCCAGACCCAGGAGCTGGGATTTTGAAACAAAAGTATATTGGGTTCACAGTGTCACTTCCAAAGTGCTCTACATCAAGGCTTTCCTGGTTCCCAGTGATCCTTTAAGAGCCTGGGCTAATGAAGCATCTCAAGTCAGGGCACAAGGAACTTGTCTCCTGCTCCATCACAAGGTGACCAGATTGATAGGAACGGTCAGCAGAAGCAGGGAAGCTTCTCTTAAGTATCTTCCTAGGTTTGATGATCCCTTGCAGTTGAAGTGTCTTAGGTTTCTGGTCCAGGGAAAGTCTTCAAGGAGCCAGGTCGCACAGCGAAACAGTCCTAACACACATACTACCCAGGTAGGACCACACTGCAGGGCATGACACTATTGTGACTACAGATGACTAGTTTCAGTTCAGTTCAGTCACTCAGTCCTGTCTGACTCTTGACGACCCTATGAACCGTAGCAGGCCAGGCCTCCCTGTCCATCTCCAACTCCCAGAGTCCACCCAAACCCATGTCCATTGAGTTGATGATGCCATCCAATCATCTCATCCTCTGTCGTCCCCTTCTCCTCCTGCCCTCAATCTTTCCCAGCATCAGGGTCTTTCCAATGAGTCAGCTCTTCTCATCAGGTGGCCAAAGTATTGGAGCTTCAGTTTCAACATCAGTCCTTACAATGAACACCCAGGACTGATCTCTTTTAGGATGGACTGGTTGGATCTCCTTGGAGTCCAAGGGACTCTCAAGAGACTTCTCCAATGCCACAGTTCAAAACCATCAATTCTTTAGCGCTGAGCTTTCTTTATACTCCAACTCTCACATCTATACATGACCACTGGAAAAACCATAGCCTTCACTAGATGGACCCTTGTTGACAAAGTAATGTCTCTGCTTTTTAATATGCTGACTAGGTTGGTCATAACTTTTCTCCCAGGAATAAGTGTCTTTTAATTTCATGGCTGCAATCACCATCTGCAGTGATTTTGAAGCCCAAAAAATTAAATCTGCCATCGTTTCCACTGTTTCCCCATCTATTTGCCATGAAGTGATGGGACCAGATGCCATGATCTTATTTTTCTGAATGTTGAGCTTTAAGCCAACTTTTTCACTCTCCTCTTTCACTTTCATCAAAAGGCTTTTTAGTTCCTCTTCACTTTCTGCCATAAGGGTGGTGTCATCTGCATATCTGAGGTTATTGATATTTCTCCCAGCAATCTTGTTTCCAGCTTGTGCTTCCTCCAGCCCAGCATTTCTCATGATGTACTCTGCATATAAGTCAAATAAGCAGGGTGACAATATACAGCCTTGCCACACTCCTTTTCCTATTTGGAACCAGTCTGTTCTTCCATGTCCAGTTCTAATTGTTGCTTCCTGATCTGCATACAGGTTTCTCAACAGGCAGGTCAGGTGGCCTCGTATTCCCATCTCTTTCAGAATTTTCCACAGTTTATTGTGATCCACACAGTGAAAGACTTTGGCTTAGTCAATAAAGCAGAAATAGATGTTTTCCTGGAACTCTCTTGCTTTTTTGATGATCCAGCAGATGTTGACAATTTTATCTCTGGTTCCTCTGCCTTTTCTAAAACCAGCTTGAACATCTGGAAGTTCATGGTTCATGTATTGCTGAAGCCTGGCTTGGTGAATTTTGAGCATTACTTTACTAGCATGTGAGATGAGTACAATTGTGCAGTAGTTTGATCATTCTTTGGCATTGCCTTTCTTTGGGATTGGGATGAAAACTGATGTTTTCCAGTCCTGTGGCCACTGCTGAGTTTTCCAAATTTGCTGGCATACTGAGTGCAGCACTTTCACAGCATCATCTTTCAGGATTTGAAATAGCTCAGCTGGAATTCCATCACCTCCACTAGCTTTGTTCGTAGTGATGCTTTCTAAGGCCCACTTGACTTCACATTCCAGGATATCTGGCTCTAGGTGAGTGGTCACACCATCGTGATTACTGGGTCCTGAAGATCTTTTTTGTATAGTTCTCCTGTGTATTCTTGCCACCTCTTCTTAATATCTTCTGCTACTATTAGGTACCTATCATTTCTGTCCTTCATTTAGCCCATCTTTGCGTGAAATATTCCCTTGGTATCTCTGATTTTCTTGAAGAGATCTCTAGTCTTTCCCATTCTATTGTTTTCCTCTATTTCATTGATCACTGAGGAAGGCTTTCTTATTTCTCGCTATTATTTGGAACTCTGCATTCAAATGGGTATATCTTTCCTTTTCTCCTTTGCTTTTTGCTTCCCATCTTTTCACAGCTATTTGTAAGGCTTCCTCAGACAGCCATTGTGCTTTTTTGCATTTCTTTTCCATGGGGATGGTCTTGATTCCTGTCTCTTGTACAATGTCAGGAACCTCTCTCTGTAGTTCATCGGGCACTCTGTCTATCAGATCTACTCCCTTAACTCTATTTCTCCCTTCCACTGTATAGTCATAAGGGATTTTATTTAGTTCATACCTGAACGGTCTAGTGGTTTTCTCCACTTTGTTCAATTTCAGTCTGAATTTGGCAATAAGAAGTTCATGATCTGAGCCACAGTCAGCTCCCGGTCTTGTTTTTGCTGACTGTGTAGATCTTCTCCATCTTTGGCCTCAAAGAATATAATCAATCTGATTTCAGTGTTGATCATCTTTAATGTCCATGTGTAGTCTTCTTTTGTGTTGTTGAAAGAGGGTGTTTGCTATGACCAGTGCATTTTCTTGGCAAAACTCTATTAGCCTTTGCCCTGCTTCATTCTGTACTCCAAGGCCAAATATGCCTGTTACTCCAGGTGTTTCTTGACTTCCTACTTTTGCATTCCAGTCCCCTATAATGAAAAGGACATCTTTTTTTGTGTGTTAGTTCTATAAGGTCTTATAGGTCTTCATAGAACTGTTCAACTTCAGCTTCTTCGGCATTACTGGTCAGGGCATAGACTTGAATTATTGTAATATTGAATGGTTTGCCTTGGAAATGAACAGAGATAATTCTGTCATTTTTGAGATTGCATTCAAGTACTGCATTTCGGACTCTTTTGTTGATGATGATGGCTACTCCATTTCTTCTAAGGGATTCCTGCCCACAATAGTAGATATAATGGTCATCTGAGTTAAATTCACCCATTCCAGTCCATCTTAGTTCACTGATTCCTAAAATGTCGATGTTCACTCTTGTCATCTCCTGTTTGACCACTTCCAATTTACCTTGATTCATGGACCTGACATTCCAGGTTCCTATGCAATATTGCTCTTTACAGCATCAAATCTTGCTTCTATCACCAGTCCCATCCACAACTGGGTGTTGTTTTTGCTTTGGCTCCATCCCCTCATTCTTTCTGGAGTTATTTCTCCACTGATTTCCAGCAGTATATTAGGCAACTACCAACCTGGGGAGTTCATCTTTCAGTGTCTTATCTTTTTGCCTTTTCATACTGTTCATGGGGTTCTCAAGGCAAGAATACTGAAGTGGTTTGCCATTCCTTTCTCCAGTGGACCACATTCTGTCAGACCTCTCTACCATGACCTGTCCATCCTGGGTGGCCCCATACGGCATGGCTTAGTTTCATTGAGTTAGACAAGGCTGTGGTCCATGTGATCAGATTAGCTAGTTGTCCATGACTGTAATTTCAGTCTGTCTGCCCCCTGATCCCCTCTCTCAGTGCCTACCATCTTACCTGGGTTTCTCTTACCTTGGACGCAGGGTCTCTCTTCATGTTTGCTCTAGCAAAGCGCAGCCGCTGCTCCTTACCTCGGATGTGGGGTAGCTCCTCTTGGCCACCGCCCCTGACCTTGGGCATGGGGTAGCTCCTCTCAGCCACCAAGATGGAGCTGAGGTGGAGATAAACAGATGACTAGTTTACCAATATGGAAAAGAAAGGGCAAAACTGAAGCCAAGGAATAGACACATGTCTGTGTAGTTCATCAATCATGTTGGAGCCCTGAAGCCACACCTTGCTCCCTGGGCTAGATATAGCAGAATTCCCAGAGCACATTTCAAGCCACGCAGCAAAGAAGAAAAGTACTTGGGCTTCAGAGTCAGGCATCAAGGTCATACCAAGGTTTTCCTACTAGCATTGTGGTCTGAGGAAAGTCATCTCCCCTGTCTGTGCCTCAGTCACTCACTTGTAAAAGGGTTGGTTGCAGAATTGCAAAGGCAAACACATTGTGGGTGTACAAAATGTTTCAGACATTTTGTATTATTCTCTAGCCCAGGAAGATCCCTGTAAACAGAAGTGCTTACTCATATATATGATAACACCGGGAAGCAAGAGCTGACGAAATGAAGTAAATACTGGTTCTCCAGTGTCAGGCCTACAAAATGACATTTTAGTTAATTGCATGTAAGCCTAATTCATCCCCTAAACTGGGAATTTTTTAAAGTTATAAGCTGGGCATATCTGTGTCCTAGGACCTAGCAGTGAGTCCAACATTCAGTAAATGTTGATATGTGAATGCAGAAAGGAATGAAAGAACCAGAGATGTAATCTGATCCACAGCAGGTCTGTGTCAGACTTGAGTTTAGAGGTGAACACGCCCATCTTTGCCCTTCTGAAGGATAAACTGAGCTAGCACTGATTGGCTCAATAAACAAATATTTCTCCAGTGAAGCACATGTTTTTTCTCTCTCATTTCACCCTGTGTTTACTTATTCATAGCCCATAAAAAGCTGTTAGCTGGAAATGTTCATTTTTTCTCATTACATTTTCCAAAGTGGGAGGTTGTTTTTCCCTCATGTAGCACTTTTTTTTCCCCAATGCATGAAAATCTCTGGCTTCAACAAACAGTGAGCGCTTATAACTGAAGTTGAAATCGTCTAACCGGGGCAGAAAGTTCTAGTAGCCCCCAGATGCTCAGAGAGCAATGTGAGCTCAGAGAACCTCTCTGGGAAATCTGTGATTTGCATATTGAAGCCAGAAAGGTCTGAGAGATAATTTAGATCAGCTTCTCCTTCCCACAGATGGAAGAGAGAAGATCAGGAACCCCTCACAGCCTTCTTATCAATGGCAAAATGTATAGTTTATTTGCAACTCATTTTTATTTTTTCATCTTTCTCTCCAAACTTGCAACTTTTCCCTATTTTCTACTCACATTCCACTCAGACTCACACTCCTGCTGTTCCAGTGAAGGACCAGGAGGTTGTAAAACCTTCATTTTTCTTCTTCTCCCTCACATCCTCTCCATCATCAGCTCTAACCAAGCTTCCCCTTTACTGTCTCCCATTTCCCATAACTGCAACCTGCTGTCCTTCTACTATATCTAGGAAGTAATGGGAAGATCTGTTGATTCAACCTCACAAACATCCCATCTGTTTTCCTTTGTCATTCCGTCTGTGTTTGCTCTCTCTTGGGACTACTGAAACAGGCTTCAAACAGGTTCCCCTTGCCTTGAGTCTTGCCTTCTCTGACCTATTCTCATATTTCCCCCAAGATCACCCTCCTAAAATATAAATGTCATCAGACATTACTTTACTCAGAAGCCCCAAATGACCTCTCAGGTCCTGTAGCTATCAGGGTACCTAGCATTCTTTCAAACCTGGTAATAACCTAACTTTTTATTTACTTCCTACCATTTCCTTCGACAGCACTTGCCAGCACTCTCATGCTTTATCTCTGCACGTTCTGTTCCTTCTCCAACTGAACTCAGCTTATTCTTTCAAATCAAGGACCAACAGCACCTCTTCCCTGACTGAATTCAGCTTACTCTTCTAAGTCCAGGACAAACATCACCTCTTGTTTCACGTCACTTTTAATCTTCACGCAGTTTGCAAGTTGAGAAGCCACCACTCAGCCAAGGTTATTGAATTTCAAATCCTGTATTTTTGGTATGATTCCACAGTGATTTCTATGCAATGGCTTTGATAGTAAAAAGTGTATCTCAGTAAACAAATTCATTTCAGTAAAGAAATACATCTTTTTCTAGAGACGTATTTATGTTTTAAACTGTTGATCAGAGTGGTGGATGCCATACTTAGAATTCAACTTTTGTGTTTGGAGGGAATCATTTATTACTATTAGCAAAAGGTATAATCAGCAAAATGAAGTAAGAGGATCTGGCTATTCTACTTGCAGGTGGTCATGAATAGGAAGAATAAGCTGAGATGGATTTTCCTTGCATTGTGGCTTTTCAACTCAAATTGGATTGTCTGTTTTCATCTGAGGCACTGCCACCATAGATGCTTTGGGAGGGAAGGCTCAATGGATTAGCCAACTTCTTCTCTGGGCAGTGACTTTCTGACAAAATCATCCCTTACTCTTAGTCCTAGAGGATGTGGCTTTATGAGTCCAGCAGGATGTACAAAAAGTATCTGAATGCTGTCCCAGCCCCACAGGCTTTCCCACAACACCGTTCCCTGCTGTGTCTTCCATTGATCCTTGTGAGCAGTGGAGTCATGGGTGAAATTTGTCCCTTACCTCCAAACACAGCATGTTCAGGTTTGTTTGGAAAGTTTGGCAGCTCCAGTAGTGGAATTCATCACAATATGTCAAATATTGTTAAGGAAGGAAGGGAAGGAGATAAAAAAAGCCAGAACCCACAGAGAACATTTCAGATATTTAACATTACAAATCATGTGTAATACTGAAAAGCCATACGGATGGTTATTCTTTTTTAGAAATTGTGTATAGTTTTATTTATATCCAGTTTGAAATTAAGTTTTTATTACTCTGATTCTTGGTCTGAACATATGCCATGGATCATAAAATATTTACTTTATGAACATATAGCAACCTTGTGGAAGTGAGTAAACATTCAAATAAGAATCCACCTAAGGTAAGCGATTCTCACCAGATGGTAGTTTTATTTGTTTGCCTTCATCTACTCCTAGGTTTTGGCATCTCCCATCTAAGGTGCGGCTCCTGGTGTATAATCTAGGAGAGCCCTTCAACAGACATTTTGACTTCTGATTGGGGATTTTAAAAAGACGTCTAGCTTTGGATTTAGTTCACAGAACTGAATATAAAATCATTTGCAGAGTATCCCCTAATCGATGTTGTCTGCTAAATACTGACAAATATCCAAAGGAAAGTTGTTTCTGAGCACCTGAATTCTTTAAGATGTTTCTTCTTTATGGTGCTTTCTTAGTGACCAATGCGTACATGTGTGCTCAGTCTGACTCTGCAGCCCCACAGACTGAAGTCTGCTAGGCTTCTCTGTCTGTGGAATTTTCCAGGCAAGAATATTGAAGTGGGTTGTCACTTCCTACTCCAGAGGATATTCCCAACCCAGGGATCAAACCCTCGTCTCTTGTGTCTTACTCTTAGTGACCAATAATTTCTGCTAGATCTTCATTAAAAAGAAGTAGCATTTGTAATAACAATAATAATATATAAATCATTGTTGTTATTATTATTAACATTAACAACTAGACTAACCTTATCATGGTGAGTGGAGCTTAATTTTTCTCCCATTCTGGGGGCAGGACTTAGCGACTTGCAGCTAATGAATAGAGTGTAAGAAGGGAAAACTAACAGATTTACATTCACAGTAGCTGCAGTTACTGTGAAACCTGATATGTACCATCTTGACCCAAAAATCAGTTACCATCACCAGCAATAAGCTATGATAATATCATGTACTTCCTGATATGATATGATATGATGAGAAGGGAACCTCACCACTGTGGTATTCTTCCCTAAAATCACAACCCCAATAAAATCAGGAGTAAATATCAGACAAATCCAATTGAAAGACATTTCTTTCAAATACCTGACCAGTGTGTTCCAAAAGTGCCAAGGTCATGAAAACAAGGCTAAGCAACTATTGTATTGGTGGAGACTGTGGAGACGTGGTGATCCAACATGGAATCCTCGGATCCTGGAAGAGGAAAAGGCATCTGATAAAGTATATAGTTTAGCTAACATCACTGTGCCAATATTAATTTCTTACTTTTTATGAATGTATCTTGCTTATATACGATGATAACATTAAGTGAAGCTAGCTAAAGGGTATATAAGATCTCTCTGCACTAACTTTTCTCTAAATCTAAAATTCTTTCAAAATTGAAAGTTTAACAATCCTGGGATAGGTAATTAACATTTTACTCATTTTATCAAATATAGGAAAATGCCTTGTTAAAGAATATAAGAGGATAATACACAGACTGGAAGGAAATATTTAAAAGACGTATCTGATAAAGGGCTAGTATCTCAAATAGTAAAAGAACTCATAAAACTCAACAATGAGAAAATGAACTATCCAATTAAAACAATGGGCAAAAGATCTGATCAGAAACTTCACCAAAGAAGATATACACATGGCAAATAAGCATATGAGAAGACGCTCAACATCAAACATCATTAAAGAAATGCGAGTTAAAACAATGAGATACCACTACATACATACCAGAATGGCCAAAATTCAAAACTCTGACAGCACCAAATGCTGACAAAGATGTGGAGCAAAAGGAACCTTCATTCATTGCTGTTGAGAATACTAAATATTATAACCACTTTAGAAGATGGTCTGGCCATTTTGCAAATTACAAGATTTCCAAAAACACACTCCTACCACATAATCCAGACATCATGTCTATTATATGTATCCAACTGAGTTGAAAGCTTATGTTCACATAAAAATCTGTATTCAGTTCAGTTCAGTCACTCAGTCGTGTCCAACTCTTTGCGACCCCATGAATCACAGCACACCAGGCCTCCTTGTCCATCACCAACCCCTAGAGTTCACTCAGACTCACGTCCATTTAGTCAGTGATGCCATCCAGCCATCTCATCCTCTGTTGTCCCCTAGTCTTTTCCAATGAGTCAACTCTTCACATGAGGTGGCCAAAGTACTGGAGTTTCAGCTTTAGCATCAGTCCTTCCAATGAACACCCAGGACTGATCTCCTTCAGAATGGACTGGTTGGATCTCCTTGCAGTCCAAGGGACTCTCAAGAGTCTTCTCCAACACCACAGTTCAAAAGCATCAATTCTTCGGCGCTCAGCTTTCTTCACAGTCCAACTCTCACATCCATACATGACCAGTGGAAAAACCATAGCCTTAACTAGACGAACCTTTGTTGCCAAAGTAATGTCTCTGCTTTTGAATATGCTATCTAGGTTGGTCATAACTTTCCTTCCAAGGAGTAAGCGTCTTTTAATTT
>NW_011494717.1:1052677-1061110 GCF_000754665.1 Bison bison bison | reverse complement strand
GGACAGATCTCCTTCAGAATGGACTGGTTGGATCTCCTTGCAGTCCAAGGGACTCTCAAGAGTCTTCTCCAACACCACAGTTCAAAAGCATCAATTCTTCGGCGCTCAGCTTTCTTCACAGTCCAACTCTCACATCCATACATGACCAGTGGAAAAACCATAGCCTTAACTAGACGAACCTTTGTTGCCAAAGTAATGTCTCTGCTTTTGAATATGCTATCTAGGTTGGTCATAACTTTCCTTCCAAGGAGTAAGCGTCTTTTAATTTCATGGCTGCAATCACCATCTGCAGTGATTTTGGAGCCCAAAAAATAAAGTCTGACACTGTTTCCACTGTTTCCCCATCTATTTGCCATAAAGTGATGGGACGAGATGCCATGATCTTCGTTTTCTGAATGTTGAGCTTTAAGCCAACTTTTTCACTCTCTACTTTCACTTTCATCAAGAAGCTCTTTAGTTCCTCTTCACTTTCTGCCATAAGGGTGGTGTCATCTGCATATCTGAGGTATTTGATATTTCTCCTGGCAATCTTGATTGCAGCTTGTGCTTCTTCCAGACCAGTGTTTCTCATGATGTACTCTGCATAGAAGTTAAATAAGCAGGGTGACAATATACAGCCTTGACGTACTCCTTTTCCTATTTGGAACCAGTCTGTTGTTCCATGTCCAGTTCTAACTGTTGCCTTTCTGACCAGAGGCAGGTCAGGTGGTCTGATATTCCCATCTCTTTCAGAATTTTCCACAGTTTATTGTGATCCACACAGTCATTTAAAAAGTGAAGTGAAGTCGCTGAGTTGTGTCCAACTCTTTGCGACTCCATGGACTATAGCCTACTAGGATCCTCCAACCATGGGATTTTCCAGGCAAGAATACTGGAGTGGGTTTCCATTTCCTTCTCCAAGAGATCTTCCCTACCCAGGGATTGAACCTGGGTCTCCCACATTATAGGCAGAAGCCTTACCATCTGAGCCACCAGGGAAGTCCATTGGCAGGTTGGTATAAACCCCTGACAGGGTTTCTGCATAGGCTGTATGAGGTCACCATGGAACCTCAGAGTAAGGCTTCTCACTTGCTTCACACAGGACGTGTCATTCATTCACACAAGCACACTGTAGATTTAGTAAAGTACAGCAGAAAACATGTTCACTAGAACAAAGAACTAGAGCTCCAAGCATCCTTACCTTGTCCTGAAGAACCTCAGATGAGCCCCCAAGATGAAAGGTTGCTTCTGAACCACAAAAGACACCGGGATTCTTGGCCTCCAGAGAAGAACTCAATCCAGGGCCAGTGACAAGGCTTGATCGCTCAGAGCTTTTGTGTAATCAAGTTTTATTAAAGTATAAAAGAGATAGAGAAAGCTTCTGACACAGACATCAAAAGGGGGCAGAGAGAGTGCCAGATGTTTACAGCAGCTTTATTCATAATTGCTAATATTTGATAGGGACCAACATGTTATGTAGCCATGAAATTAAAAGAAGGAGTCTCCATTGACACATGAAATTAATGTGTCAATGGAGGCTCTTCAATCATAATGCATGTACCATTCTAGTGGGGAATGTTGATACTGCAGAGGCTGTACATGTGTGGGGATGGGGGATATATGGGAACTCTCTGTAATTTCAGTCCAGTATCTCTGACTGAATGGCATAAGAAATTCAACTGCAGTATGTCCCAAACTAAAGGTATCATGTAAAACACCACCCCTCATCAGTCTTGTTCCTTCTACTTTTCTGGGTTTTATTAATGACCAAATAATCTATCGAAAATCCAAAATTAGTTTTCTACCTCTCTTTCATGGCTCAAATCTATTCGTTACAATATTCTATTGAATTTTACTTTGTTTACCTCTTTCAAATAAGCCCCCTCATTTCCATTTTCCTGGCAATATACAAAGAAAAAAAATCTTTCCTCTAGTCCTTTTATCCTCCAATCTGTCCAACACTTTGCCTTCAGGGAGGCCTTCCAAAACACAGTTTTATTAAGCTTTTCTCCACATATAAGCCCCAGCCATATTCCACTGCTTATAGAATGGGGGCCAGGGTAGGAACATGACTCCCACCAACCCTTTGCTCCAGACTCATGGAGCTTACTACTAATCCTTGTAAGTGCCGGACTCATTCCAACCTAATGTCTCAGAGTCTGCTGGTCTCTCAGTCCTGACTGCCTTGCCCTCCTACAGACATGGCCCTCTCTCTGTGTCAAGCCAAAGCTCAGATTTCCCTTCCTCTGGAATCCTCTCGTACTAACCTGTCATACCTGCAGAGTGAGGTGATGTCTTCCTTAGCTAGATAAAGCATTTTGCTGGCACTTACAAGAATGTTGTATTTAAACTATTATGCTCAGTTGTATGCCTATTACATTAGATTCTGAGCTCCTTAAAAGCAAGATCTTGTCTTACTCAACTTTAAGTAGACCAATGCCTGGCATTTTTCATCATTGTGAAACTGAATGCCTTCATGCAGAACACTTCCTTACGTGTAGACAGTAGACTGCTGTCTATGTGGTGTGAATGCACGAGTAGCATGACACACCCAGGTCTGCACACATCTTTTTCTTGTAGTTTACTCATGTCAGTGCTGGTATATACCATTCTCCCCTTACTTATTCTGATTCATTAATTCATCCATTTTTTGTTCATATTTGCATAATTCAAAGGATGGTGGTCTTTGAATAAACTGTACATGTTTTTCAGAAACTACAGGTTAAGTAAATATATATATATATATATATCTCTAGGTTCCTTCTTGTATGCAGTGATTGCAAACTTTTTGCTTGTAAAAGCAACGAGAGTATCAGAGGTTTGAATTACACCTGGTTCTTGGTTAGTTTTGCCAACTGTATCTTAAAGTTCTTTTCCATAAAGAATGAATCAGTGTTTATGGTAGATAACTGTGTTAGCCACGAGGACTCTGTATAATGCAAGCATTGTATAATCATGCTATTTGTATTCCTTGACATCAGAATTTATAATGCCTCGTTTAATGAGAAATTGAATGGAAGATGTGGCTGAAAAATTAATTCATTTTAATAATATATGGCACTGATATTGGCTATCTCTGGCAGGCTTTATACCTATAAACTAAGAGACCATGAATACCAATGACAGCAAAAAAAATAATAATAATAAGATATGTATTATTTCCCTAAGAAAATTACTTTTAAAAATACGCATTCTGACATCCTCAAGATTAATTACACAATTATGCAGTTCCAAAGTGTAATCAGTCAAATTCTAAGCAGTGGTAAGGAAAAGTGAGCATTCATATTTACTAAAAATTCAAAAATTCCACTTCTGATGAAATTTGCTTTACAAAGTCATTGAAGTATAGAGAATATAGCTTTTCAATAAAAATATTTTTCAGTCTTATATCTAGCAAAGTCTTGGGATTTGGGGTAATTTAAAAGTAGGAAAGAAATAACAATTCAAACATGATAAAATGTACTGAGTCAAAACAAAGCTGAATATTGAAATGCCAGAAGAAGCAAGGTTGTTCACCAGAGACAGGACAAATAAATTTAAGAAGAAAGCTCATTCCAGAAATGTTTTTACATTGCTTAATGAAAGTGCTGTTTTCAAAAGAAAGGCTTTAAGGTAAATAAAGTGGAATATAAATAATAGGCGTGAAATTAGCTGTGAGATTCAATAGTTTACCATGTATGCCCTGTGTATCTGACAACACAAGCCAAAAAGCTGTAGAACACACAGCTAGGAATGCCCTGGGGCTCCACTGACACCCATGTGAGCTTCACATTGTCCCAGTGAATGACTATCCCTTTTCCAACTATCCCTTCACCACATCACATTCAGCCAATTCCAAAGTCATCAACTCTGAATATCAGAAAGTTCTTTATGACATGAAACAAAATTTTTCAGCTCTTTTTAATCACTGGCCCCAGTTCACACCCTTTGTGCCCCCTGAGAAAAACCCTTTTGTTCAAGACTGCTCTGCCATTATCTAAAGACAGCTACCACAATCCCCATCCCTCATCCCAACTTCTAGACTTCTATTATCCAGTCTAGATAACTCAATTTTAGTTCAGCACATATTTTTTCCCCCACATATACCCCACAGCATCATCACTGATTCAATGGACAGGAGTTTGAGCAAATTCTGAGATAGTGAAGGACAGGGAAACCTGGTGTGCTGCAGTTCATGGGATCACAGAGAGTTGGACATGACTTAGCTACTGAACAACAATACCCCACAATGCTAAAATTCCTAGAGAGCTAAGACCTTGTGCTATTCACCCAGCTATCACCAAATCAGTTTCTGATGTGTAGTAATCTTTAAATATCATTTGTTCAGATGAATTCCCCTATATCCTCCAGTAACCAAATCCCTCTCTTCTGATCCTGCCCATACATAAAATAAAGTTTATAGACATCTTTCTACCTACACTTCAATTTCATGTTGGGATAAAGGGTCAAGGAGGCATAAGGAGTTCACATAGGCTTCTCAGAGGTAGGATGGAAGAGGCACAGGCGTCTGGGAGGAGAGGAGTGAATCTCACACTGAGAATCAAAGAAAATATTGTCTTCTCAGAAGTCAGGTCCAAGACAGAGACCAACAGAATTTGGTAAGACCTTGGTGAGGACTTGGTAACACTCTTATCTGTGTTTATAATTCTTTACCACATGTTGTCCCATAAGAGTAAAACCTTTGAGCAAAGCTCCTACAGATTTATCAGGTTTGAAGCAAGAAAGGGCTGAGGCAGAGGCTTATGTTTCACTCTTTTTGCTCACAGCAAATAGATAAAAACCCTCCAGTAGGGAATAGCATAGGTTTAGCAGCCTTCCTTGGAGAAGGAAATGACAATGCACTCCAGTATTCTTGCCTGGAAAATCCCATGGACAGAGGAACCTGGTAGGCTACAGTCCATGGGGTTGCAGAGTCGGACATGACTGAGTGACTTCACTTTCTTTCTAAGCAGCCAATGGAAAGAAAGGAGAGGGGCTGCTCGGGGCTTCAGATGAATAGAAGACAAGACTGTGGAGATACAGAAAGCACTCTTGGGCTTAACAAAGAAAACACTCACGTGAAGATTTTTAGGAAGGAACCATATGATGTGAATGCTACTCATTATATCACATTATTAGTTACATATTTTATGGGCATGTCATCAGGAACATAGACCTTGTTTTGTATCAGTTTAATATCAATCACCATGGCCTTCCAGGAGGCTCAAGGAAGTCTGATGTCCAAGAAGTCCAGGAGAGAGTTTTAGTTTCCCTGTTAGCTGACCCACCTCACACATGAGGCTGCCCTCCCTCAACCTTCCTTCTATGTTCAGTTCAGTTGCTCAGTCGTGTCAGACTCTATGCGACCCCATGGACTGCAGCACACCAGGCCTCCCTGTCCATCACCAATTCCCAGAGTTTACCCAAACTCATGCCCATTGAGTCGGTGATGCCATCCAACCATCTCATCCTCTGTCAGCCCTTTCTCCTCGCACCTTCAATCTTTCCCAGCATCAGGGTCTCTTCCAATGAGTCAGCTCTTCACATCAGGTGGCCAAAGTATTGGTGTTTCAGTTTCAACATGAGTCCTTCCAATGAATATTCAGGACTGATTTCCTTTAGGATGGACTGGTTGGATCTCCTTGTAGTCCAAGGGACTCTCAAGAGTCTTCTCCCTCTATGTTGGCTGATGTTAAAGAGGCTTTCCTGTGCTGGGAGTAAGACCTTGGAGACTTGGAAACTGAAAGTCCACTTGCATTGTGCTCTGCCTGGCAGGAGGCTTGAAATGCCAAAGGGCATTGATTTATTTTTTGTCTAATGGCAAAGGGAATGGCTACCCACTCCAGGATTCTTGCTTGGAGAATTCTGTGGGCAGAGGAACCTGGCGGGCTACAGTCTACAGGGTTGAAAGAGTTGAACATGACTGAGTGACTAACTATATAAATGATAAGCACCTCTAAAGTAAGCACAGAATCTTATTCTACTTGTGCCATTCCTGGAACATAGAATACCAATGAGCACTCAGCTTCTAACACATAATTCTTTAAGATTTTGTAATTAAAGTAAAATGGCAGTAACTGAATCACATAACACATTATAAACATTGGGCATAATTACATCTGCATATTGAATTATTTATAAAATTAAATATATTCTATACTATTGATCCCTGCTTATGAGGAACCTAGAATATCCATTTATATATATTTGGCATTATGTATTTATGTATTAAAAAACATTATGAAGCATCAGAATCCCTTTTGTGCATGACACGATAGAGAAAGAAGGAGTAAGAAAAACCATAACCATAACTCAATAAATGTATCACATTGATTCTCACAAAAAGGAAGAAATCTTAACTGCTACAAAGCAGACGGCCTTTGTTTCATACATTCTGAGAGTTTGTATTTCTGAATAGGTCTATTAAAAATAGCTATTTTAAAAAATACTGGTAAACCAGTGATATGCAAGATACCATTTACTGTGTCTAGATCACACATTAACCAATACTTGCAACTGTTACTGTTACTTAGTCACTAAGTTGTATCTGACTCTTTGTGACCCTGTGGGCTGTAGCCCACCAGGCTTCTCTGTCCATGGGATTATCCCAGGCAAGAATACTGGAGTGGGTAGCCATTTCCTTCTCCAGGGAATCTTCCCTACCCAGTGACTGAACCCCCGTCTTCTACATTGTAGGTGGCTTCTTTACTGCTGAGCCACTGATGAAGCATACCTATAATGAATGCATGCAAATAAACTATTTTGTGTATTGCAATGATTTCATGTAATAGTTTCTATTCACGCCATGGTCATATTCAAGAACTAGAGGTTAGAAGACAGAGAATGGCTTGATAAATGCCACTTGCCCCTTAGTCTAGATCAGAGTTGTGAACATCTGGGTAAAGCTATACTTAGCCTGAAAAATGAGTCACAGAATATAAGAGTATTTAAAAATATTTATTTATTTACCATCTGCTATTTTCCGGAGAAGGATGGGGAAGGAATTTTACTGCTAACACTAGCACAATCATTTTAAGACTTTATGGAAAGAAAAAAAAGATGTCAAAATGGAGACTATGCAGGCTAGAGACCTCAGCAAGAAAATATTTTCAAAATAGCTTTCTTAAGTATCCTAACCCATTCCATAGAAAACAGACCTAAATTTCTCAAAGCTGCAGAATACCAAACATCCCTGCAAAGGATGGCCCTGAGAATAAAGATCTTTGGAAGTTTTCAGAGTGACAACCATACTCCGATGACCTTGCTGGACAATGAATTAACTTCATGCTAAACAGTTGCCCTTGAGCCTGAAGGAGCATATTCCCTTATTGGCTGATTATCTATGTTAAGTGCTTTTATGGAAATAAACCAAGACACTGAACAGAGTCTCAGGAGACAGAGAAAATGCTTAAACATCTTTAGCTTCAAGTCAATGATGTAAAGTTAAGCATGGATATGAGAGATGGGCTCTGAGTGATCTTGAGAGTCTATGACTTTAGCCAGAACTTTCAGAATCCTCTTATGTCCATGGTGCTATGGTTGGAAGGAATCATGATGGGAGCTAAGAATGACACCACCTGAATTTTTATCTTGGCTGATACCAAGAAGCACTTTGATGCTGGCATGTCAATTCATCCTGTTGGGTCTCAATCTTCAAAAAAAGTGAGATGTGTTCTTGCTTGAATCACTAAGCTTTTGTGAAGCTAAAGAATGATGTGGATGAAAGTATTGAGCCTCTGTGTTACATCATTGCATAACTTTGAAAGATAACAGTCTTGATTATAAAAGAGTGTCACCTATTCTCCATATTTACAAATCAATTGTAGTTACCTACAGATGAATGTGGGCTTCCCAAGTGGCTCAGCAGTAAAGAATCTGCCTGAAATGCAGGAGATGCAGAAGACATGGGTTTGATCCCTGGGTTGGGAAGATCTCCAGGAGGAGGACACAGCAACCCACTCCAATATTCTTGCTTGGAGAATCCCATGGACATAAGAGCCTGGCAGGTTACAGGTCCTGGGTCCCAAAGAGTCGCACATGACTGAAGCAACTTAGCATGCACACAAAGATGAATCAGTTCAGTTCAGTCACTCAGTCGTGTCCAACTCTTTGCGACCCCATGAATCGCAACATGCCAGGCCTCTCTGCCCATCACCAACTCCCAGAGTTGACTCACACTCACATCCATCCAGTCGGTGACGGCATCCAGCCATCTCATCCTCTGTCATCCCTTTCTCCTCCTGCCCCCAAACCCTCCCAGCATCAGAGTCTTTTCCAATGAGTCAACTCTTCACATGAGGTTGCCAAAGTACTGGAGTTTCAGCTTTAGCATCATTCCTTCCAAAGAAATCCCAGGGCTCATCTCCTTTAGAATGGACTGGTTGGATGTCCTTGCAGTCCAAGGGACTTTCAAGAGTCTTCTCCAACACAACAGTTCAAAAGCATCAATTCCTCAGTGCTCAGCCTTCTTCACAG
>NW_011494717.1:971666-1052491 GCF_000754665.1 Bison bison bison | reverse complement strand
ATAGGGTGGTGTCATCTGCATATCTGAGGTATTTGATATTTCTCCCAGCAATCTTGATTCCAGCTTGTGCTTCTTCCAGCCTAGTGTTTTTCATATGTACTCTGCATAGAAGTTAAATAAGCAGGGTGACAATATACAGCCTTGACGTACTCCTTTTCCTATTTGGAACCAGTCTGTTGTTCCATGTCCAGTTCTAACTGTTGCTTCCTGACCTGCATATAGGTTTCTCAAGAGGCCGGTCAGGTGGTCTGGTATTCCCATCTCTTTCAGAGTTTTCCACAGTTTATTGTGATCCACACAGTCAAAGGCTTTGGCATAGTCAATAAAGCAAAAATAGATGTTTTTCTGGAATTCTCTTGCTTTTTCCATGATCCAATGGATGTTGGCAATTTGATCTCTGATTCCTCTGCCTTTTCTAAAACCAGCTTGAACATCTGGAAGTTCACGGTTCATGTATTGCTCAAGCCTGGCTTGGAGAATTTTGAGCATTACTTTACTAGCATGCGGGATGAGTACAATTGTGCGGTAGTTTGAGCATTATTTGGCATTGCCTTTCTTTGGGATTGGAATGAAAACTGACCTTTTCCAGTCCTGTGGCCACTGCTGAGTTTTCCAAATTTGCTGTCATATTGAGTGCAGCCCTTTCACAGCATCATCTTTCAGGATTTGAAGGAGCTCAACTGGAATTCCATAACCTCCACTAGCTTTGTTCATAGTGATGCTTTCTAAGGCCCACTTGACTTCACATTCCAGGATGTCTGGCTCTAGGTCAGTGATTACACCATCGTGATTATCTGGGTCATGAAGATCTTTTTTGTACAGTTCTTCTGTGTATTCTTGCCACCTCTTCTTAATGTCTTCTGCTTCTGCTAGGTCCATACCATTTCTGTCCTTTATCGAGCTCATCTTTGCATGAAATGTTCCCTTGGTATCTCTAATTTTCTTCAAGAGATCTCTAGTCTTTCCCATTCTGTTGTTTTCCTCTATTTCTTTACATTGATCACTGAGGAAGGCTTTCTTATCTCTTCTTGATATTCTTTGGAACTCTGCATTCAGATGCTTATATCTTTCCTTTTCTCCTTTGCTTTTTGCTTGTCTTCTTTTCACAGCTATTTGTAAGGCCTCCCCAGATAGCCATTTTGCTTTCTTGCATTCCTTTTCCATGGGGATAGTCTTGTTTCCTGTCTCCTGTACAATGTCATGAACCTCATTCTATAGTTCATCAGGTACTCTATCTATTAGATCTAGTCCTCAGATGAATATAGAGAAATAAATGAGAACTTCATTCTTTAATATTGCTTCAAGGAAACTGTTTCATGTGAGGTCTCAGCATTCACTTTCTGTAATAGTTATTCTGGTTTTATTATTCAACTTATGATGAATTTATTTTCCCTCTGTTTCTTGAAGTCACATGTAGGCCATGTAAGTCATATCTGTTTCTCTGAAGATAAAACAATCTAAAACTCTATTTGCATAATGCTTTATGGGAGGTTTCCCCTAATAAAATGCTTCACGTGAAATGATTCACCACATAACAAAGAGTGCAGTGTGTAGAGAAAGGATTGTTATTTGTGCTCCACACATGAAGAAAAATTAACCCCAATTCATCTAAATCAAATAACACTTAAAAAATTAGTGCCTTCTAGGTATAATGGTGGTTGTTACTGGATGTAAACAAGCACTAAGATGCCTGCAATTACAGTTTAGTTGGAAAGACATGTAGCTAAGTGCACTGTATAGAAGCTAATTAATTAAATTTCTGTTTTGGGACTCAGAAAGGTAACCTGCTTAACCACAAGTTTCAGTGTCAGAAATGAGTCACAAGAAGGACCAGTATCTCCTCATGGCCAGGCTAGTGACCTTTCCACTGCTCCACAGAGTTAGTGTTCAGTCTATCTTTTCAAGATGGCTATTTTCTTTTTACACTGAAGAGATCTGTTGTGACTTATCGGTTCAGTTCAGTCACTCAGTTGTGTCCAATGCTTTGCGATCCCACAGACTGAAGCATGCCAGGCTGCCCTGTCCATCACCAACTCCCAGAGCTTACTCAAACTTATGTTCGTCGAGTCGGTGATGCCATCCAACCATCTCATCCTCTGTCGTCCCCTTCTCTTCCCACCTTCAACCTTTCCCAGAATCAGCATCTTTTCAAATGAGTCAGTTCTTTGCATCATGTGGCCAAAGTATTGGAGTTTCAGCTTCAGCATCAGTCCTTCCAATGAATATTCAGGACTGATTTCCTTTAGGACTGACTGGTTGGATCTCCCTGCAGTCCAAGGGACTCTCAAGAGTCTTCTCCAACACCACAATTCAAAGGCATCAATTCTTCGGTGCTCAGCTTTCTTTATAGTCCAACTCTCACATCCATACATGAGTACTGGAAAAGCCATAGCTTTGACTAGACAGACCTTTGTTGGCAAAGTTATGTCTCTGCTTTTTAATATGCTGTCTAGGTTATTCATAACTTTTCTTCCAAGTAGCAAGTGTCTTTTAATTTCATGACTGCAGTCACCATCTGCAGTGATTTCAGAGCCCAAAACAATAAGGCCCAAAACAACACTGTTTCCGTTGTTTCACCATCTATTTCCCATGAAGTGATGGGACCAGATGCCATGATCTTACTTTTCTAAATGTTGAGCTTTAAGCCAACTTTTTCACTCTCCTCTTTCACTTTCATCTAGAGGCTTTTTAGTTCCTCTTCACTTTCTGCCATAAGGGTGGTGTCATCTGCATATCTGAGGTTATTGATATTTCTCCCGGCAATCTTGAGTCCAGCTTGTGTTTCATCCAACCCAGAGTTTCTCATGATGTACTCTGCATATAAGTTAAATAAGCAGGGTGACAGTATATAGCCTTGATGCATTCCTTTCCCAATATGAAACGTCTGTCGTTCCATGTCCAGTTCTAACTATTACTTCTTGACCTGCATACAGATTTCTCAGGAGGCAGGTCAGGTGGTCTGATATTCCCATCTCTTGAAGAATTTTCCACAGTTTGTTGTGATCCACACAGGAAAAGGCTTTATCATAGTCAATAAAGCAGAAGTCAATATTTTTCTGGAACTCTCTTGCTTTTTCGATGATCCAACGGATGTTGGCAATTTGATCTCTGACTCCTCTGCCTTTCATAAATCCAGCTTGAACATCTGCAATTTCATGGTTCACATACTGTTGAAGCCTGGCTTGGAGAATTTTGAGCATTACTTTACTAGCGTGTGAGATGAGTGCAGTTGTGTGGTAGTCTTACCATTCTTTGGCATTGTCTTTCTTTGGGATTGGAATGAAAACTGCCCTTTTCCAATCCTGTGGCCACTGCTGAGTTTTCCAAATTTGCTGGCATATTGAGTGCAGCACTTTCACAGCATCATCTTTCAGGATTTGAAATAGCTCAACTGGAATTCCACCACCTCCACTAGCTTTGTTCGTAGTGAGGTTTCCTAAGGTCCACTTGACTTCACATTCCAGGATGTCTGGCTCTAGGTGAGTGATCACACCATTGTGGTTACCTGGGTCATGTAGATCTTTGTTGTATAGCTCTTCTTTGTATTCTTGCCACCTCTTCTTGATATCTTCTGCTTCTGTTAGGTCCATACTATTTCTGTCCTTTATTGTGCTTATCTTTGCATGAAATGTTCCCTTGGTATCTCTAATTTTCTTGAAGAGATCTCTAGCCTTTCCCATTCTATTGTTTTCCTCTAATTCTTTGCACTGATCACTGAAGAAGATTTTCTTATCTCTCCCTGCTACTTTTGGAACTCTGCATTCAAATGGGTATATCTTTCCTTTTCTCCTTTGCCTTTAGCTTCTTTTCTTTTCTCAACTGTCTGTAAGCTATTTGTAACTTATAAAATTTGATAATCCAAAAGCTGTCTTCATCAGTTGTCCTAGAATTTAATAAAATTTTAATTTTAATTAAAAAAATTTTTAATATAAATTTATTTAATTGGAGGTTAATTACTTTACAATATTGTATTGATTTTGCCATACATCAACATGAATCCACCACAGGTATACACATGTTCCCCATTCTGAACCCCCCTCCTTCCTCCCTCCCCGTACCATCCCTCTGGGTCATCCCAGTGCACCAGCCCCAAGCAACCAGTATCATGCACGGAACCTGGACTGGCGATTTGTTCCATATATGATATTATACATGTTTCAATGCCATTTTCCCAAATCATCCCACCCTCTCCCTCTCCCACAGAGTCCAAAAGACTGTTCTATACATCTGTGTCTCTTTTGCTGTCTTGCATACAGGGTTATTGTTACCATCTTTCTAAATTCCATATATATGTGTTAGTATACTGTATTGGTGTTTTTCTTTCTGGCTTACTTCACTCTGTATAATAGGCTCCAGTTTCATCCACCACATTAGAACTGATTCAAATATATTCTTTTTAATGGCTGAGTAATATTCCATTGTGTATATGTACCACAGCTTTCTTATCCATTCATCTGCTGATGGACATCTAGGTTGCTTCCATGTCCTGGCTATTATAAACAGTGCTGCGATGAACACTGGGGTACACGTGTCTCTTTCATTTCTGGTTTCCTTGGTGTGTATGCCCAGCAGTGGGATTGCTGGGTCATATGGCAGTTCTATTTCCAGTTTTTTAAGGAAACTCCACACTGTTCTTCATAGTGGCTGTACTAGTTTGCATTCCCACCAGCAGTGTAAGAGGGTTCCCTTTTCTCCACACCTTCTCCAGCATTTTTTGCTTGTAGATTTTTGGATCACAGCCATTCTGACTGGCGTGAAATGGTACCTCATTGTGGTTCTGATTTGCATTTCTCTGATAATGAGTGATGTTGAACAATTTTTCATGTGTTTGTAAGCCATCTGTATGTCTTCTGTGGAGAAATGTCTATTTAGTTCTTTGGCCCATTTTTCGATTGGGTCATTTATTTTTCTGGAATTGAGCTGCAGGAGTTGCTTCTATATTTTTGAGATTAGTCCTTTGTCAGTTGCTTCATTTGCTATTATTTTCTCCTATTCTGAAGGCTGTCTTTTCACCTTGCTTATAGTTTCCTTTGTTGTGCAGAAGATTTTAATTTTAATTAGGTCCCATTTGTTTATTTTTGCTTTTATTTCCAATATTCTGGGAGATGGGTCATAGAGGATCCTGCCATGATGTATGTCAGAGAGTGTTTTGCCTATGTTCTCCTCTAGGAGTTTTATAGTTTCTGGTCTTATGTTTAGATCTTTAATCCATTTTGAGTTTATTTTGGTGTATGGTGTTAGAAAGTGTTCCAGTTTCATTCTTTTACAAGTGGGTGACCAGTTTTCCCAGCACCACTTGTTAAAGAGATTGTCTTTTCTCCATTGTATATTCTTGCCTCCTTTGTCAAAGATAAGGTGTCCATAGGTGCGTGGATTTATCTCTGGGCTTTCTATTTTGTTCCATTGATCTATATTTCTGTCTTTGTGCCAGTACCATACTGTCTTGATGACTGTGGCTTTGTAGTAGAGCCTGAAGTCAAGCAGGTTGATTCCTCCAGTTCCATTCTTCTTTCTCAAGATTTCTTTGGCTATTTGAGATTTTTTGTGTTTCCATACAAATTGTGAAATTATTTGTTCTAGCCCTGTTTTTAGTTTTTATATTTAAATCAGTAATAATCCTCAATTGCCAACCAGAAAGCTTTGTCAGAGACCTTGAAGGAAGAGTGGAATTTTTCAGAGGCAAAAAAATCTGGGGAAGAGTATACTGAAGAAGTGTGTCCTAAACTGGATCAGGGTTATTTAGAAAATAAAGCTTACTAGACATACAAATATATTTGTGATAAAACTCAGTATTTTAAATGCCCACATATAGCTGGTAATAAGCTGCTTTTCTCAGTAAAGTCTCTCCTCCATTCCCCATTAAAAGTGCACTTTCCTTCTCTGTGAATTTGGTCAAATTGCATGATTATTTTTAGCTATGCAGATATCACCTTTCCCTTTTCTTCATATTTCCTCTTCTCTGGGTGGAAAGGCAAGGAGATTTGAAATCATAAATGGGACTGAATCTCTTACTAATAAAGTAACCTTAAGAAAGTTGCTTTAATCCTTCAACTTCCTCATTCATAAACATATCTTGACAGCTTATAAACATACATATATAAACATATGTAAACATACATATACATGCAAACATCATAGATAATCATGGATAGCAATATTTACCACACATATTTATTAGGATTAAAAGAGATAATATGGTGGCTTGCACAATAACTATTAATTTCCCCCCTTTTTAACTCTGAAACTTCCACTCATTGATCAAGTGGATATATTATATAATATCTTTGTAGATTATATAATATTTTTGCTAATATGGTCTTTGTTGCTGTATTTAGTATCAAACCAACATCCTTCTTATCCTGGATTCAAATTGCTGTCCTTGGTCCTGAATTTTCAACATTGTCATCAATAACATGAATCATAAAATTGTATAGAAAGAGAGAACAAAAGATTAAGAACATTAAATGCATGTTTTTAAAGGTTTTCTTATAAACACAACTCACAGTTCTGTAGCTTTGTCAATAGAAGATTCTGCATCAATAGAAATATACAATTACTTACATTCTAAGAATGTAGAACTTAATACTCAAGACAGCAGGCCATTCCAGTGATGAATATCTGGTTATTAGGAAATATTTCTTTTTGCTAAACCCTATAATCTTATCCAGAAATCATTATTATGTCCTTTGGAGGCATACTTACTCAATTCATGGGTAATCCCTTGGGTCATCTGCTGGGAGCAGGAGCTCCGCCCCTGGCAAAGGTCATGAGGAAGGAGGCTTGGCATAGGCAGGATCGAGCCTCAGGAGTCCCCCTGGAAATTCTTGAGCATCTACCCCCAAAACCAGAGTCTGCCTACTTTCTGCTTTGTGCTCTCACCTACACCTCTGACTTTACGGGGGGCTGTCCCCCACTACCTCTCTCTGAAAAAAAGACTTAACTTACAGCTCCAGTTAATAAAGTTCCTGGGTGTAATAGTGTTTCAACCTACAAACTCCTTTGGACGTCCTCTAGCCTGCCTGAATAGGTTTTTTCTGGCCACATGTGATTGCTCAGAGCCTCCCAACTGTGAGAGGCATGAGATGTTCTAAACTGTCTAAATACAGATTCCTTTGAGCAGTTAAAAAATTGATTAGAAATTGTATTGGTGAAGGGTTTTTCACTTGTTAGGCCAATGTTTGCTGCTAAGTCTCCATATCCCTTACCTGCTGTGTCCCTGGCAGTGTATTGATTAATATAATTGGTGTAAGTAGTAGCTTTAATGTTTGTAACCTTGGACCCTTGAGTTAATTCTTTTTCTTGTTATAGCCCACCACACCTTTGCCCTGTAGGAATGCAACTTTATCTAATGCTTTTGGAGGGTGTTTATGCTTTTGGAGGGTGGCGCCTGACTAATCACCTTTAGAGAAAAATAAGTTTTCTGAAGAAAGGGTCATGTTAACAGGCCTCCGGGCCAGAAGATGATGCAAATCACCTAAACTTTTGCATATGATAAGTTTACAGGAAGAAAGCCTGGCTTACTGCGTGACTCTACCCCTTCCCCCATTATCCTCTATGCATAACTTAAGGTATAAAAACTACTTTGGAAAATAAAGTGCGGGCCTTGTTCACGGAAACTTGGTCTCCCCATGTCGTTCTTTCTCTCACCTTCTGGCTGAATTATTCAGCCTCTTTTCTCCACTGAATTTCCTCACTGAGCTATCCTTATTTCAGCTCTTTTCTCCACTGAATTTCCTCACTGAGCTATCCTTATTTCGGCCTCTTTTCTCCACTGAATTTCCTCACTGAGCTATCCTTATTTCAGCCTCTTTTCTCCACTGAATTTCCTCACTGAGCTATCCTTATTTCACCACTCTTTATATCCTTAATTAACGTTTAATTAAGCAATTGTTTCCTGATCCTCACCGACGCTGTCCCCGCTACGAATTCCCTGGATCCACCGGGGCTGGACTCCAGCAGTCATCTGAACAGTTTTTTTGGTAAAATTCATTACTAGGTTTATTGATAAGAACATGAGAAAGGCAGATGCAGAAAGATGAGACATGAAATTGTGACTGTGAAGATTGTAAAAGGGCTACATAATTTTACTATATGCATGCCAGAGAGAAAAAGAGACTGAGACAGAAAGAATAGAGAATCTAATAGAAATTTTTAGTGAATCAAAACCATTTTCACATGTTAACTCTTTAGTCCAGTGTCTATCACTTGCTCTTCTGATTCCCTTCAGAATTTTAAAGATGTTCCCACCATGCATTTATTGCTTGGTATGCTAATAAGCTATTCATATTTCTCTCTCCTTCACTAGACTGTAATCATCTCTAGGACAGAGGCCGTGTCTTACTTTTTCCTTCGAATGTGTTCCAGTGTGTAAACATTCCTGGCTTATAGTAGGTACTCAGTGTTAGTTGAATGAATGAACTAAATTTCCAGAGAAAGAATTGTCAGAATAGACAAGGGGAAGCCTATCCATCATCACACATATACCACAGGACAGGAATGCCAGAATTCCCATGTAAAGAGGGAGACTGGATGCATGTCCTCTCTGGGCCTTTTGATTCTAACATGTGTAGGATTGGACACTAATATCATCATCAAATATTTCTATCCGAGTTCCTCAATAAAAGTCTTTAGTCTAAAACATGCCATTAACAGAAACTGCTACAACAAATACAATATTATAATGATTTCACTTTAAAAATGGAAAAATGCATAATTAAACAACAAATTCTATTGCAGAAAACCAGGACCTGCATATTTTTTCTCTTCCCTGTGTTTGACTACATTTGCTCATATAACATGATTTTGTTTCTTTTAGATGTTTCAAAGTGTTTTCAAATTTTCCCATGTGTCTCCCCTGTGCCTTTCCAGATATTCAATGTCAGGGCTGAATGTGTTTCTAGTTATTAACTGGGCTGAATATGTTTTTTTCTTTCTTGCATGTTTGTCACAGAATCTCTCTGTATTGGCCAAGAAGGCTTTTTACTTTTAGCACACTGAAGGATAGAAAGATAACTATATTAACAGATAGGTAGATCAGCTCCAATAAGTATATGGGTATACACATATATGCATAAGCATTTGCATATATGCATATATATCCAAATTTCAAAGAGTAAATAGAATGGAAAAGAAAATATCGTAATATATTAACATATTTCAAATGTCTTACTATTTTATTCATGAAAAGACAAATAGAGCTGATGAAGAATTATAATGAATCACTCAAGAAAAGAGAAGCAATAATAGAAACAAAGGGCAAATTATAATAATTCCATTTTAATGGAAAATGTTACATTTGAGCAATAAATTATATCTTAGAAAGACCAGGACCCTAATACTAATTTTTTTTTCTTCTTTCTCTTCCCAGAATGACACTCTGCTCCGATTTATGAGTTGATTACATCTAATTGCAAAATTTTCATGTGTGTCTCATAGACACCTATTCTTATTTTCAATACAACAGCTTTAAAAGACTGTGTATCTATCAGAGGACAGTCATTCTGATAAGGCAGATAAGAAACCAAAGCAATATTACATGCATTCTTAATTTTGTATTCCATGTGTGAATAATTCATTAAATTATACACAGAAATTATGTTCCTATATGTCATTCCCAATCTATACACAATGACTTTTAAAGCTATGATAAATCAAGATAGCATATAACAAAGCAGAGACATCATTTTGCCAGCAAAGGTCCATCTAGTCATAGGTATGGTTTTTCCAGTAGTCATGTACAGATGGGAGAGTTGGACCATAAAGAAAGCTGAGCACCAAAGAATTGATGGTTTCAAACTGTGGTGCCAGAAAAGACTCTTGAGAATCCCTTGGACTCCAAGAAGATCAAACCAGTCAATTCTAAAGGAAATTAACTCTGAGTATTCATTGGAAAGACTGATGCTGAAGCTGAAGTTCCAATACTTTGGCCACATGATGTAAGAGCAAACTCATTGGAAAAGACTCTGATTCTGGGAATGATTGAAGGCGAAAAGAGAAGCGGGAAGCAGAAGATGGGATGGTTAGATAGCATCATTGACTCAATGGACATGTATTTGGGCAAACTCCAGGAGATAGTGAAGAACAGAGTTGCCTATAGTGTGCAGTCCATAGGGTTGCAAAGAGTCAGACACTGACTTAATGACTGAAGAACAAAAAAATTGAAGAAAAACTTAAAGAAGATTGACATGGAAGACATAATATTTTGCAGAAAGTACAGTGTTGAATACATCTGAACACTTTTAAATGTTTTGGGTATTTCAAATTCTATTTTTTATAGACTTATCAGGTCGTCTTCATGTGTGCCACAGAAGCACACCTTTCAAAGGCAGTATCAATTAGCCTTAAACTGCAGTGGGTAGGTGCGAGGGAGCAAAATCAACTTAAATAAATGAGATCTTTATCATGAGCACAAGAAGTCCATGGAGGAGCCTTTGCTGGTCCTCTAGAAGTTGACAGTGTGTATGTGTTGAGAGAAGTGTTAGTATAGTACCCCCAGTTCATAAACATTTGTAGGTAAGGATGAAAATCAACTTATTATTCACTATACACTAAGTAGAGCGTTGCTTTATGCTGGAAGATTCTGTTAAAGCAAAGGAAATAAAAGCATGAGACAATGCAAAAGACAATTTGTTTAAAAGTCTTGGTACCTCTGGAAAGTTCCTAAAAGCCTGTGTAATGTGACCATAGGCAGGTCACTTTCTCTCTTTGGGCCTCTTTCTCCCAACCTAAGACAAACAAACAAGCACACAAAAGTAATTTGCCTAGATGTTGCTCAAGTGGCATAAGAATTCTAATGATGTTAGTTAGAAATCATGCCCAGTATACATTATGCTATGTGTTGCCCAGGTGGCACCAGTGGTAAAGAACCTGCCTGCCAAACCAGGAGACTTTTAAGACACATGAGTTCAATTCCTAGGTCAGGAAGATCCCCTGGAGACAGGAATGGCAACCCACTCCAGTATTCTTGCCTGGAAAATCCTTGGAGAGAGGTGCTGGCTGGCTACAGTCCATGAGGTCGCAAAGAGTCGGACATGCCTGAAGTGACTTAGCAAGCATGCCCACATTGTGCTGACTGCAAGTTTGCCTTTATGTCCAGTCCACTTCTATCATTGCTTATGGGGATGAATTGCTAAGAAATGTCTATTCAGACAACTTTATGCAAAATAATTGGTTATCATAGAAATATGAACTTCTCCTTTACATATGTAATGGGATCAATTTCTCTAAAATTAAAAAGTAAATGGAGACAGGGGCCCAAGAGGGAAGAGTGTAGGTGATACTGGCTCTTAAGAAACAAAGCTCAAATAAAAGTTAAGAAAACATGAAGGAAAACCTTCATTTCTTAACAGCTGCCAATAGCCATTCTCTTAAAAAAAAAAAAAAGACACCTTACTTTACCCTGAAGATGGTGGCCTGTTAGTGGATCTCTGTAGGATCAAGCATTGTTTAGTATTTTAGCAACAACATTCTGTTGTTAAGGACTTTGTCAAAAGCTTGACACATTAACAAGACTGCTGTTCTAGCCTGAAATTAATTCTGACTCTGCTTGGAACCAACTCTACGGCCTGAGCAAGGTATCATCTCTGAGCCTTCATTGACTATCTGTATATCTGTTAACTGCATAGTGGAAATTTCCTGCAGAGATTTGGTGAGAAATGAAGTATGTGTGAAGTTCCAGGAAAAACTCTCAACATTTCAAAGACAGTGGTTAAGAGTCCTTATTTTTATTTGCTACCAGCAGCCAACCTCAGAGTCAGCAAAATATCTGCCTTGAATAATTCTTATCTGCTGTTGCTAGTCTTAAAGTGGAATGGTTAATAAAAATACAAATAACAGGTAGGGCCCATTGACAAAGGGATATTTTGACATCAACAGTGGCCCCATTATTGGCTTAGCCTTTGGTCAATAATCTAGTTCAAATTTAAAATAAATTCACCTCATATTTGAGTAGCAGTTCACAGATTCTAAGAATATTACCTCACATGAAAAACCAAGGCAATAGAATAGGAATTGATATCTCTCAGTTATGGACAAGTAATAAGGGCTCAGAGAGAGTGATTTCCTCAAAGTCATACAGGTATCAAAAGGCCAGGATGGTGTTAAAATCTAGATTTCCTTACTCCAGTATAGGACTTATTTATTTGCACTATGAGGTCTAATTTTTTGGCCCAAAATTTACCTTTCTTAGTCTTGTCTGTATGTGGAAAAACAAAGATTAGTGTAATAGCCTCTTTTCAATGTGAAAATAAAATGACTCGAGACGCCACAGTTTAATTCCCATCAATAAATCACCACACACACACATTTTACTTTAATGTGGGAATATAATAAAATACATTGGTTCATTTGATCTCGGTTTTTATTTGATGATTTTTGTTGAAACATAAATGTGATTTCTTATGTGATATCTTACTCTAACATCAAATGATAGGGCGTTTATTAGTGACATTTTAGAAGACATGCATTCACTTGCATTGGAAGCTGCTACAGCCCAAGCAAAATTGGGAACAGCAAACATCTTCTATAAAAAGAAAGGTCACAATTGGCTATTCACAAGAGCGATTTAAATTTTTAACAGCACAACACAGCCAAGGTGACAGTGGAATGTTACAGGTGTGAGCAAAAAAATTCATTTTACCATGCAGAATTTAGAAAGAAAGTGAGAAAATAGCTCTGTGGCATACTGAGGGACTTATCGTTCCCCTTCAGCAAGTAAAATAAAATTATTATCCATGCTGAATTATATAGTTCTCCAAATCCAACACACAGAACTCTTGCTGATAACAAACTCAAAAGAGAGACTAAAGGTAATTGACTACCACCATACAAATCATTTTGGTGGATGAATGGATGAATTCATGGATGAATTATCTATCCTACTTTGATTTTTAAGTTACTGGTTTCAGTTCAGGGCATTATGATAAGTTTACAAAGTTTATTTCTTTGATGTTCCATCTAGGTGATACTGTAGTCAAAGAGATGAACTCATTTTTTGTTTTTTTTCCCCTTGAGAGAATAGTTGTGGAAACTTTTTTTTTCTGTCTTGTTCATTTGGTTTGTCTTTGTATTATACCACATATTGCAATGGCTCAGTGGTAAGGAATCCACCTGCCAATGCAGGAGATGTGGGTTTGATCCCTGGATTGGGAAGATACCCTGGAGAAGGAAATGGCAACCCACTTCAGTATCCTTGCCTGGAAAAATCTCATGGACAGAGGAGCCTGGCAGGCTATATTCCATGGGGTCATAGAGAGTCGGACATGACTGAGCGACTAAACAATAACAGTGTATTACAAACACATGGTCAAAAGCATTATGGAGAGACTGATAGCAAAGACATTTATGTGCTAACGAAGTAAATCAGCTGGTGATGAGAGCTCCTCTGTTTAGTCCCTAAGCAGATGCAGATGCACTAACTTGGACTGTATTCAAAGACTGTCCTGTAATGATTCAGTTCAGTTCAGTTTAGTTCAGTTGCTCAGTCATGTCTGACTCTTTGCGACCCCATGGACAGCAGCACACCAGGCTTCCCTGTCCATCCCAACTCCCAGAGTTTACCCAAACTCATGTCCACTGAGTTGGTGATGCCATCCAACCATCTCATCCTTTGTCATCCCCTTCTCCTCTCGCTTTCAATCATTCCCGACATCAGGGTCTTTTCAAATGAGTCAGTCCTTCGCATCAGGTGGCCAAAGTATTGGAGTTTCAGCTTCAGCATCAGTCCTTCCAATGAATATTCAGGACTGATTTCCTTTAGGATGGACTGGTTGGATCTCCCTGCTGTCCAAGGGACTCTCAAGAGTCTTCTCCAACAGTACAGTTCAAAAGCATCGGTTCCAAAAAGAGGATAGCAAAGTCAGGTAAATGAACCCACTTTTATCCACAGAGAAGTTGCTTAAAAAGGGCTGGTTATGGTTAGAAATTCTTAGCTATCTTAGAAGTTCAAAGGCATTGTGCTCTAAGGTTTGCCCTTGTAATTAAAGTCTGCAAATATTATTATTCCTTATTCCTTATCTAGAGGAAAAACACACAGAAAGTAAAGATAATGTGAATTTATAAACACAAACATATACACACACCCTAATGAAAACATCTAATGTGACAAGAAGAGTAAAGTTTTAGTGACTATGATTTATAGCTATATTTTGTGTATGAGCTTATGGTAACAGATGGTGAGAGGAAGCAGCAAATTACTGTGCACATTCATTTTTTTTAAGGCAAAATGGCATTAAATCAAGAAAGTCAGAATAAGTGACCCATTTTAAGTGTACTCATCTAGGTTTCTATGAGGGTATGTTAATTATAATAATATATCTTTCCTAAAAGAAAAAAAAAAGCATGACTAAATGAGATCCTCAGTGGCGAGATTATTTACAGTTAACTGGAAGAAATATGAACTCCAGGAGCTGAACTGAAAAATCTGCCTGCATCTCTCCAGCCTATTTCCTCTAGTTCCCTTTATGGTAATGGACTCTTGTATAAGTGCTTGCTTTTCTATAACTGGTGATTACTGTCTTTCCATCATTGGCAAGGCTGTGACAGGAATGATGTCCTACTAAGAATGATGTACATCTTCACAGTGGTAAGATCCTAACTCCCTGATTAGAATCAGTACCCATGAAAGCACCATGTGTTCCATAGGACTGCAAGTCAAATGAATGCTTTGCAAAGCCCATCTGCTGCCTGTTTTACAAGCAATTGCGTATTTCTATTTATTTGTTAAACTCATATTTGTTCTCGCAAATCTACCGGTTCCAAGTGGAAAAAAAAAAAATCTAGAAAGGTATGGCACCTGAGCTATTTCTTCTCTCCCATGACACTTGTGATTCCTTATAAGTCATACAAAGGATTTGAGAATGTAAATAAAATAATCTATAAAAGGAGAAAATGTTGAATATACAGTCAGTAAGTACTGACAAGAGTTATTCAGTATGTGTCCAGCTGCAAAATTAAATACACCCGTAAGGTCAGTTGGTTAAAAGGGAATCAAGTTGGGCAAGAACTGTGAATTGAGAGGAAAGGGGCCAGATGGGGAGAGGCCACAGTGAGGAAGGGCCCTAGGAACACAGTCTAAAAAGGTAAAGGATCAAGACAGGAAGGGTCAGTGTACACATTGAAAGGGTCTCTCCCTCCTCTTTCTCCCTCTCTTTCTCTCTCTTTCAATTATGAAAACACATAAGTAACATATTTTCTTCCCCCAGATCCAAGAGGAACCAAGATAAGGGATTTCTGGCCATCAGCAGCACCATGTGATGATTCTCAAAGTTAAACTCATCACCCTAGTAGAAAAGATTCAACTTTCTTTAGGGGAACCAGTGAGGAAAAACCTGAGACCCAATATGTTATACTTCATAAACTACAGGAATATTATAGACCATATCTGCTTTTGGTCTTGCCTTTCTAGAACTCCCTGATAGCTCAGTTGGTAAAGAATCTGCCTGAAATGCAGGAAACCTCGGTTCAACTCCAGGGAAGATCCCCTGGAGAAGAGAAAGGCTGCCCACTCCAGTATTCTGGCCCAGAGAATTCCGTGGACTGTATAGTCCATGGGGTCGCAAAGAGTTGGATATGACTGAATGACTTTCATGTCACTCAATTCTAGAACTCCCTAGGGCATACCCGCCTTCATGGGGTTTCTGAACAGGAGGAAGGGATTATATGCAGCCAGTTAGTCAGTGAACTTGACAGAGAGCTTCAACTTGAACCTGGCATGTTTGTGTGTCTGCTGGGAAACACAGTCTGCTGGAAACTGTGTCTGCTGGTGTTTGCTGGGAAACCCCAACCATGAGCGACTCAGCACACTCCATGAGCACCAACATGCTTCTTCCCCACACTATCATTGATAACCTATTATTTACATGTATACAAGTTCTTACCTTGCCACTTCCATATGTTCTTGCTCTTTGGAATATCCTAGGACTGGCATATCCTTTCTGCTATATGACATCCCTTCAAATAAATGGAAGAGCTTCGTTAAAAAACCTGACATGTTGGGACAAGACCAGCCCACAGAGGGAGGATTGACATCTCAGCTTCCAAGAGCACTGCCTGATTATCTGAAACACCCCCTTTAACTCAGAGTTTCCAATTGCAATATTCTTGGCATGGCCCTAACAGAGTTTCTTTTTGCCCACATTTAAATCAGACTTCCCTGAATCATTTTCCCAACTAGACTTCAACTTTTTAATTTCCATGCCCTTCTTTGTATTACTCAATATTAGCAAGAATCCTGTCAAATTGATTTAACCAGAATCCCCACTCAGTATCTGATAACCCTGTCCTACCTTCAGCAGGAATCCTATTAAGTTAATTGAGCCAGATTTATACCCTTACCCATGATGTTTCTTGTTGTAGTTTTCTATCCATGGGTTCCCATCTTACTCCTTGGTTATAAATTTCCATTTTTCCTTGCTCTCTTCAGAGTTGAGCCTAATCTCTCCCAGACTGCACAACCCCATCACAATAGTCCCTATTTCTGTTGCAATAGTCTCAAATAAAGCCTGCTTTACTGTTTGAACTAGTGCCATAAATAATTTTATAATTTAAGAGCTTCATGCTATAGCTTTGAGGCTGACCATCCCTATGGGAATAGTCAAAGATGGCTGCCGCCCCACCAACATCCTCTCTAGAGTTTTATGAGCAAGTCCTCCTGAGAAAAGCCTCAGTTTTTGAGTCCAGAAACAGAAGAATCAATACCCTTTAAGACAAAGTATTTGGAGCTCCATGAAGGTAGATATTTGGCATTGTTTGTTGTTCAATTAGAAGTCCTTAGATCATTTATCCCGACACAGACTACACATTTTAAGAGAATCAAAGAGAATGTTAGGATATTGAAATAGGAAATACAATATAACTGTATGTAAATCTCTGCACTCAATGGAATGTGGTAAAAATTAATAAGTGATCCTTCTGAACACCTGTCTTTTGTAAACATGTTTATAGTAATTGTTAAATAGATCCAAGGACTTCCATCTTCCAAAAGGTATATTAAAGCAACATTTTCCCCCTAAGGAGATCAGTTACCCTCCTGCAAAACAAAAAAGCTGCTTGACAAAATTATTTATCTATGGGAAAAAAACGATCTTACTTTAGCAAAGCTTTCTCAGAAAGTGTAACTGCTCTCTATGATAGTCATTTTAGAGGGACAGCAAGCAAAGAAGAGGAAAATGTGTCCCTAGTCTCCTAAAATGCTTCCACTTTCTAGGTCCTTTCTTTAATGGGCTTTTGCAACTATCCTATTTCTTATCCTGTAGTTGATCTAATCATGCCTTACTCTAAGTATCATCGTTGAACATCTGACAAAAGGGCCAAAGGGAGTGAAGGGGCCTGAGTGACAAGACGTTCTAATCCAGAAAGGAGATGAGTGGCTTCCCAAATCCATTCTCTGATTCTTGATCCAGATTCCAGGGAACTTCAGTAACATTGACACCTAATTAGCAGTTTGGGGACCTACACCCAGCCACACCTCAGTCAGCCTGCTGCCATTCTGTTCCACGAAGCAGCCTGGTTCCACAGAAAAGACGACGATGAAAGTCAAAAGTCCTGTGTTTGGTTCCCAGCTCTGATACACACCCCAATGAGACCTTGGTCACATCACTTTCTGACTCTGGGACTCATTTTCCCTGCTCTATAATATGAACAGTGAATTAAACCACCCTTAAGGATCTTTCTCTCTATCAGCTCCCTCAGTCTTCACCAAGCAAAAGTAATGTTCATTGACTGACCACCTTGGCTGTGACATGATTCAATTAATCTCATGGGCTCAAGTGATATTGTTATAGCAATATCTATGTCTCATAAGACTGAAATAGGAGCTAAATTAGATAGTTAAATAAGGTGACTGCCTAGAACATAGCAACTGTTCAATAAAATGGCAGGTTTTAGCATTTACACTTATTTGTTGATGAGAAAGGGCTTCCCACGTGACTCAGTGGTGGAGAATCCACCTGCCAATGCAGGAGATTTGGGAGATGCAGGTTCAATCCCTGGGACAGAAAGATCCCCTGGAGGAGAAAATGGCAACCCACTCCAGTATTCTTGTCTGGAAAATTTCATGGACAGAGGAGCCTGATGGGCTACAGTTCATGGGCTCACAGAGTCTGACATGACTCAGCGACTGAACATACATACACATTGATGATAAAGAGAATTAAAATTTTGCTTTAAAAAGTTGTGGCAGAGGCTTCTTGAGTGATTTTGAAAGAAGATATACTTTAAATTGCCATGAACTCTGGAACTGAAGACATAAAATTTTGATTACAAAAGAGGGGCACAAAAGCACCACCAGCCCTATTATGGATGCATATGCATGAGGCAGGTGGTTCCATGTTGCTCAGATTCAAGCAGAATGTCAAAGATTCCTGAGCTATGATGCATAGAAACACTGGAAGTGGAGGGGGAGAAGTGCATAAGAGCAACCTCCTTAAGGGTCAAATTTTTAGATTTCCCAGAGAGAATATTTTTGTGTTGTCTATCAGTTGACAGTGTATTAAAAAGCAGAGACATCACTTTGCCAACAATGGTCCATATAGTCAAAGCTATGGTTTTTCCAGTAGTCACGTACAGATGTGAGAGTTGGACCATAAAGAAGGCTGAGCGCCAAAGAATTGATGCTTTCAATTGTGCTGGAGAAGACTCTTGAGAGTCTCTTGGACTGCAAGGAGATCAAACCAGTCATTCCTAAAGGAAATCAACCCTGAATATTCACTGGAAGGACTGACACTGGAGCTGAAGCTCCAATATTTTGGCCACCTGATGCAAAGAGCCAACTCATTGGAAAAGACCCTGATGCTGGGAAAGATTGACGGCAAGAGAAGAGGGCAGCAGAGGATGAAATGGTTGGATGGGATCACTGACTCGAGGCACATGAGTTTGAGCAAACTCTGGGAAATATTGAAAGACAGGGAAACCTGATGTGCTGCAATTCATGGGGTGGCAAAGAGTCAGACATGACTTAGGAACTGAACAACAATGAATCATCTGTATCTCTTTTTTCTTTCAGTAGGTGTGTAAGTGTATATATACACATAACATATACTATTCACTTATAAATAGTATATTTTATATATATATATATATATATATAATTTCCCCCTCTCTATCTTCAAAAGTCCAATATTTCTGTCTTCTATATTTCCAAATCCTGTCTCTTCCAGCTCTTATCTGGCAATTTCTTTGGCTTCAATCAATGAGTACACATGAAATAAATAACCACAACTACGTAAAAATAATTTTACAAGACAGCAACACTTTTCCCTCAAAGCTCTCTCTACTGCCCCATCTTCTGCTAAAATTAAAAGCAACACAAGCACATACAAAACTTCATGCCTCATTTGGGTGAAAATAAAAATAGGCTTCATGATAATTATGCATAGTAAAATGTCTTGGGTTTGTGATTTATTTATTGTGCTAGAAATGTTCTTTCAGTAGTTAAATAATAGAATCTTTGCAATACCTTCTTTCTTGACTCCACAAAAAAAGGACTAATTAAGTGTGAATTATAAAACAGAAACTAACTTTTATTTGAGAGCCTAACACAAGAAATAAAAGCCACTTGAGATACTCTCACATCTCAAACTAAGATTCTTTGATTATTATTGTACATTGGATTTTAAATGTTCAGATTAGAAAAAAAAATCTTATAAACAGATATCAAGGAATTTCAGTCTCCTTGAATGCTTGATGAGTTGCTCTCTGGTATCTGCCTTTTTAATGTGAAAGCAAAAGGAAAGTAAATATTTCTTTTGCATATACTATGATATTATCTCAAACCAAGAACATACAGTTTTCCTTTTCACATTTTCAGCATCAGAAAACATCTTTACAACCAACTTATTCAATTAAAGCCCTTTTTTGTTTCCCTCATCTCCTTGCAAATCAATAAATTGATTGTCTACATAATCTGATACCTTAGAACATAGAAAATGTGCATTACAACAAAAATGATATTACAACATATGCTATTTTTATCTAACCCTGTGAAACAAGTGTGTGTGTGTATATATATATATATATATATATATATTCACTTTATATAAAGAAAAATCAAAATATATTACGCTTTATTCTCATGGTAACCTACCCAAGGTCACACAGCCTACGTGGGGACATACCTGATTGAAACCCACTTTTGCCTGATAAGTGTTGCAGATCTCCTGCATTATAATGTGGAGAGAGACACAGAACAGATTTCTTCCAGACAGACTGCAACTGTGAGGTCTATCCTCTGGAAATAAGAGTTCCTGTTCACCACCCTTTTTCTTTGTTTTTCCACGTATAATATAAATCAGAGTCCTCCAGAGAAATAGGAAATAGATAGAAGATAAATTATGGAAATTGACTGACAAATTTATGAAGGCTAAGAAGTCCTATGGTCTGTCATCCACAGAGAGTGGATGACAAGCTGGAGACTCAGGAAAGTTCATGGTATAATTCTGGCCAAATTCAAAGGCCTAGGATTCAGAAGTGCTGATGGGTGAGGGCAGAAGATGGATGTTCCAAGCAAAGAGAACAAATGTGTTCTTCCTTCACTTTTTTGTTCTTTTCAGGTCCTCAGTAAAGTAGACAATGCCCACCTGTATTGGTGAAAGTCATCTGCTTTACTCAGTCTATTGATTCAACTGCTAATCTCTTCCAGAAATAGCCTCAAAGACACATCCAGAAAAAAATGTTTACCAGCCACCTGGGTAAACACCCTTAGCTCAGCCAGATTGATACATAAAACTAATCATCACATCTCAATACCACAATTAACTGAAATAACTACAAGATGTATGTAAAGGGGTTTCAAGTTATTCTCTAAACTAATTTCCAAGTCAGTTTTTTAAATTACTGGTTATTTTGTAGTTTGTTTTTTAACTGATTAGTGAGATAGCTGAGAAGCCAATGACTGTAAGCCTTGTAGAGAATAAACACTGCCCTGCTGATGTAGAATGCTGTGGCAGGCCTCTGACAGTTTCCATTGACTATATTTAAGGCTTTCCTGGTAGGAAACTAACTGATAACATCGCACCATGATCCAGGCACTAAGAAGACAGAACAGCATCTGTTCAATCTTATGGTTCATTCCTATTTGGGTGCAAACTGTTTCCCACCAACAGATGCTCTGATCAGTCAACTCTTTTTCCTGAAATCAACTAAATCCACAAACATCCCAAAAGGCTCATTTAGTTCCTGCTGATGCGACTACAAAGCACAATGTGCACTAATTGGCTTCATTAATTGAGTAATCGTGGGAATAGAATGTCAGTACTTCACACACAAGTTTTGCAGCATAAAATTATTATTTAATGCTAGAGATCTCAGTTTTGCCTTCCTCACTGCAAAAGCACACAAAGCACTTTTGCAGTCTGTGAATCCAGTTTTGCAAGCAGTCCCAGGAGAACTCAAGTTTGAAAAAAAAAAACCTTCTCTCTGCAAACAGTAGGTTTTATCTAAAAAAAGAAAAGAAGTTGATGGTTTGGGGCCAATTAGCTTGATAAATAATTATCTAATAGATGCAAATTTATTCACCCCATGTGTACATCAACAAAATGTCACTTAAGTACTTTGAAAGATCTTGTCCAATTTCAATATTTATAGGGTAATCTAAGGAGGAGAAAAATACTTCACTAAGCTCTCCAATGAAATGTTTGTGGGCCCTGAGCACGTATTATCAAGGACATGGGGGTGGAGGTGTGAGCAGAAATTAAGAGCTCTGAGCATCTCAGGACCCCAGGGAACAGATTCATTTCCAATGTTCATTCCCAAATGAGAGCCAAGGTTCAAGGTTGAAAATCCTCCACTGGGAGAGATCATTGTGTTGATTCACCATAAGAAAAAACATTCTTCTGCTAAGGCTGTGATGGAAAACAGAGCACTAAGCACTACTTGGGGTAGGTTGGCAGAAGAGCAAGAAGTTTGGGGAGGACACATGGCCAAAGGGATCAGCTGGAGCTACAGAGCTGATGCCTGGAAAGTCTGAGCGAAGTCATGTTGTCGGTCACCCCATAGACAGAAACACAGGCACTCTTACTTCCCTTTGTCTTTTCTACTGGGGGTGGTTCTGTAGCAGAGCAGAACAGACAAGGGCAGAATTGAGGTCTGGAGAGTGGCGTGAATAAAGAATCATTCTCTAGCCAAAGAATAGGTTTGACAACACAGCCAGATCACTGACCATGGTGTGCTCTGCCTTTTGGATAGTTCTGACTGCTAATATGCATGGTCACTATTCACCAGCCAATGAATACCCTAGATGCTGAGCTAACGCTGAGAGTTTCCTGTTCAGTTTCCTAAAACCAGATGCTCTTGCCTATGGAAATTAATCAACACGGCTCTCATCAGACCTGCTTATCACAGTTGCTGTTTGGGAGTTTAACACTGGTTAAATAAAAGACGTCATAGATGCAATTTTATGAGAGGGATCACAATTTCTTTCCTATGAGCAGCCTTTAATCCATAAGAAAAGCAAAATTAATCAAGAGCTGGAGACGAATAAAAAGTCTCGTTGTCTTCCCTATATAAATATATTTAATTCTAGTACTTAACTTAGATATATAAAACACTTTATTAGTTTGTACATAATATCTTAAATTACATATATTAATTTTAATACATTAAATGACTTCTTTCAGTTAGAAAGAGGAAGCTATATCTTTTTTCTAGGATATAGCAAATAAATACTGAATAACTAGTAAATGCTAAACACATATGGGTTAGAGTCCTATTGTGATCTGATACAGAATAGAGATAAAGATTTGGCAAGACAGATAAGAAGCAAAAAAATTAAAATGGGGAAGGTAAGCTTCTTCTCCCCAAAAGCACCAAATGGTAGATGATACTGATGCTGCAAGAGTGCCTGAAGGCCCCACAGGCTGAGGGGTGCCCCTGGGATGGATGGCCACAATGGCTTCCACGGAGGCTTTGGCAACATCTGGGGCCAGAGCAGAGGACAAGGAGTGGCTCCCAGCTGGGCAGCCTGGTCAAGGACATGAAGCTAAGTCCCTGGAGGAGGTTTATGTCTTCTTTCTGCCCATCAAGGAATCTGTGATCATTGACTTTTTCCTGGTGGCATCTCTCAGAGACAAGGTTTCAAAGATTATCCCTTTATAAAAGCAGATCTGTGCTGGCCAGCAGAACAGGGTCTCGGCATTTGTCACCAATGGGGTCACAACCACTTGTGGGTGTCAAGTACTCCAGGGAGGCAGCCTCTGCTATCCATGGGGCCATCATTCTTACCAAGCTGTCCATCATCATGCAATGAGGCTACTGGCGTAATTAACAAGATCAGTAAGCCCGATACTGTTTCTTGCAAGGTGACTGGCTGCTGTGGTTCTGCACTGGTGCACCTCATACCTGCTGCCAGCACTGGTATCATCTGTGCCCAAAAAGCTGCTGCTGATGACTTGTATTAAGCTACACCTCTGCTGGGCTTCCCAGGTGGTACAGTGGTAAAGAATCAACCTGCCAAGCAGAAGACTTGGGTTCGATCCCTGGGTGAGGAAGATCCCCTGGAGAAGAAAATGGCAACCTACTCCAGTATTTCTGCCTGGAGAATTCCACGGACAGAGGAGCTTGGTGGGCCACAGTTCATGAGGTCGCAGAGAGTCAGACATGACTTAACAACTAAACAGCAACTACACACCTGTGCCAGGGGCTGCACTGCCACCCTGGGCAGCTTCGCCAAGGACACCTTTAATCCCCTTTCCAAGACCTACAGATATCTCACCCCAATCTGCGGAAAGAGACAGTGTTGTTCACCAAGTCTCTCTACCAGGAATTCACTGACCATCTTGTAAAGACTCACACCTAAGTTTCCGTGCAGAGGACCCAGGCTCCAGCTGTGCCCACCACATAGCTTTATATGAGAAAAATAAAGTGAATGGAGGTACCAGTGACGCTGGGTAAAAAAATAAATAAAATGGAGAAAGTAAGAAAAATAAAATACAGAAATAAGAATCAAAAGAGAAACGTTAAAAAAAATATCAGGGGGCAAGAGATCGTAAGAGAGAGAATGGAGAAATAAAGAAGTTTAGGGACTTAAGGGAAAAAATACCAAGATAGTCTAGATAAAGACATGCAGAGTAAGATAGATGTAGCCAAGTGGAGAGGGAGAAATGTAGAATAAGCAATAAAGAAGCAGAACAATTAGATTGTTAATGCAATAAATTCCTACTCCTCATTATAGAGCCAGTTGCTCACCAGCACTGACTACAAATCTTCAAGGGTTCTGTCACCTTACTGCACTGGGAAAGAAATATCATTGGGATTTGAGTCATTATGATTTATACATGCAAGGAATAATAATTAGTCTCCTGGATGAGGCATTGTTCCAGGCATGGGTAAACATGATAATGCTGATGCCTCATGCAGCTTATTTCTTAGGATGGACAAAATTCAATCCTTGTGGAGTGTGGTAAAGGTTGCAATGGTATTATAATCGGCAACGTCACCAAATACAGTGAGGAAAAAGAAGTTCTCCAAAGAAAATAATGTATGCCTGTGTATATAAGGTCTCATTGGGGATGGGGAAGGAGGGCCGTGTTTGCTGATTAAAGCAACAGAGGTCAAATATAGACTGGCCTCATGTTTCATTTTATAGAAATCAATCAATCAATCTGAAATATTTTACCCAAATAATTTAGCTCCTAAATGGCTTAGAGTTTTAACTCAGATCTAAATAAACTAGTCAATAACAAACAATCTATCATATCATCAGAGTCCTATATTTGAAGAAATAATGGTTGATAACTTCTCAAATCTGCTTGCAATGAAGGAGACCTAGGTTAAATCCCTGGGTTGGGAAGAACCCTTGGAGAAGGGAATGGCAACCCACTTCAGCATTCTTGCCTGGAGAGTTCTATGGACAGAGGAGACTGATGGGCTACAGTCCATGGGGTTGCAAAGAGTCGGACACAACTGAGAAACTACAGATTTAAAAAACTAGGAGAATTTCAAGTAGGTAAACTTAAAGAAATCCATGTCAAGACACATCAGAATTCAATTCTAAACACTGAAAACAAAGACAATATCTTAAAATCAACAGATGGAAGCAAGGCTTTCTCAATAGAGAAATACCAATTTGATTTACAGATTTCTCATCTGAAGCAATGCAGGACAGGGAGCAGTGGCACAGTATATTTCAAGTGCTGAGAGAAAAGGACTGTTAACTGCAAATTCCATGTCTTAGAAACCTATTCTTCAGGAGAGAAGGGAGAATAAAAATGTTGTCATATAAAAGAAAACTATGAGAATTTGTCATTTAACATAAATACCCTTAAAAAATGACTAAAGGAAATGCTTCAAACAGAAAGGAAGTGATAAATAAAGGAAGTCTTCCTAGCTTGTAGACCTCCACCTTCTTATGTCCTCACATAACTTTTCCTTAGTGTTTGACTGCTGAAGGGATGGGAGAGGAGAAAGGGAAAGATCTCTCATACCTCTTCATCCTATTGGATCTGAGATCTACACTTTTGACCTCATTTAACCTTAATTACTTCCTGATAGACTCTATCTTGAAAGACCACCAACCTTAATTACTTCCTTATAGACCCTGCCTTGAAAGACAACTAACCTTAATTACTTCCTTATAGATTCTACCTTGAAAGACAGCCACACGGGATTAGGGGTTCACATATAAACTTGGCGTTGGGGCATCAGAAATATTCAGTCCACAATACCATCTGAAACTCAGGAAGGATCTAAGTGAAAGTGAGGTTTCTTAGATATAATCCTGATTCTAACAGACTGTAATACAACACATATGTATATTGCAATACAAAGATCAACCATTAAGTAAACTGTACAAAGCAATGTACTCAAAAGCACCACAAACAAATCAAAATGGAGTCCTAAAAAAATGTTCAAGTAACTCACAGGAAAACAAAGCAACAAAAACTAAACAAGCAAAAATGGAAGAATAATAAATACAGGAAACAAAAAGAAAATTAAAATGGCACACTTCAGCCTCGATGTATTAATTCAAATGTTATGAAGTGAAGTGAAAGTCGCTCAGTCATGCCCGACTCTTTGTGACCCTGTGGACATATCGTCCATGGAATTCTCCAGGCCAGAATACTGGAGTGGATAGTCTTTCCCTTCTCCAGGGGATCGTCCCAACCCAGGAATCAAACCCAGGTCTCCTGCATTGCAGGCAGATTCTGTACCAGCTGAGCCACCAGGGAAGACCAAGAATACTGGAGTGGGTAGCCTATCCCTTCTCTAGCAGATCTTCCTGACCCAGGAATCGAACCGGGGTCTCCTGCACTGTAGGTGGATTCTTTACCTACTGAGCTACCAGGGAATTTCTATATAAATGGTATAAATAACAATATAATTATAAATAACAATAATTAAAAAGCCCAGAGATTGGCAGAGTGGATTAAAAACTAAAAGCAGCAAATATGAAATCATCCTTAAAAAGGTGGGAGGCCCTTAGTGTGGTGATGATAAAAATGGCTTAAAAAAAAAAAAACAACACAGGTCTAATCCAATCTATGCTCTAAACCCTTCCTTGAAGTAACTGCCTAAAATCATTTTGATTATGCCTGTTGGTGTTTACAATTAATGTATCAGATAAAGCCTCAAACTACAAATTGGAAAATTTGCACTCTACTATGTCAATTGGTAGTATCACCTTTGGGAAAACACCCTGATGCTGGGAAAGACTGAAGGCAGAAGGAGAAGAGGACAACAGGGAATGATGTGGTTGGATGGCATCACTGATTCAGTGGACATGAGTCTGAGCAAACTCAGAGAGATAGTGAAAGACAGGGAAGCCTGGAGTGTTACAGTTTAAGGGTTCACAAAGAGTCTGACACGACTGAGCAACTGAACGGCAACATCACCTTAATAGATAAAGACTGGATGCCCAGGCTGCTCATAGATGACATTATAGCACTCTACTGAGAAACAAAACTTCAGGTAGTTGCTTGACACGATATCCAAGCGCGTGAGATCTGACAGTGTTTCTCCCTCAATTACCCAAGAGTAATGAGTATTTAAGAGTCTGGCAATACAACTTCTAAGATTCTCATCCTTTTCTTCTCTCAGATAAGGTGTTACCTATATAAGAATGTACACTGGCATGCTAAGATCAGTAAGCATCAGACTTTGAGATACCTCATACCAGTGGTCAGCTTGTCTGCAAAAGGACAACATGAGAAAGCCACATGGCAGATGATCTTGGGGGAATGACAGCATTTGGAGATATCTGACAATATACAAGTGTGTTTTTCATAGTTTTAAATTAAGAAAACTATTGTTATTACCCAAGGAGGCAAAGAAAACCAATATTACTGTGATCACTTTATGAATTTAGAGAATTTTGTGGCTTTCCAAAGAAAATTTAAAATACACAAATGTAGCTTATTCCAAGAGAAATGTAAGAATTTTTCATGCCATTTCTGTATACATTTCAAGAAGAAAAAACTAACTTCCCAAACTCTTAAGGACTAAAAGTGGTTACCTAGTGTGTAGAAGACAATGGCACCCCACTCCAGTACTCTTGACTGGAAAATCCCATGGACGGAGGAGCCTGGTAGGCTGCAGTCCATGGGGTCGCAAAGAGTTGGACACGACTGGGCGACTTAACTTGCACTTTTCACTTTCCTGCATTGGAGAAGGAAATGGCAACCCACTCCAGTGTTCTTGCCTGGAGAATCCCAGGGACGGGGGAGCCTGGTGGGCTGCCGTCTATGGGGTCACACAGAGTCGGACACGACTGAAGCGATTTAGCAGCAGCAGATGTTGTAGAAAGGCTTTTGAACTTAAAGGTTGTACACGGAAGTAATAAAGTACACTGTGGGAAATCTGAACCTGAAAATAATTGTCAAGGAGACTCGAGATTCAATGCTAACTCTGCCTCTAACCCACTGTGATACACTGAGCCAGTCACTTGCTCTCTCTGGACCATGAAAAACTGACAGTGAGGACATTCTGAAAAATCGATGGATAGAAGTGCCTTTTGATACATCGGGGGAAATGCTTATCAGAGCATTTGTATTTTTACAAGAAAAGCAAAACAAAAATAGATCTCTTTTCTCCAAAAATCCCCATAATTCTTATCTTATGATGTTGAGGCAGGTTTCCTGATGGGCAGTTTGGCAGTAAGCTGAGACATGGCCCAGAAACAGGACCTCCAATGTTCCCTATAAGGGAACCACCGTGTGTATCAGGGGAAGTGTATTTTTAGAGTTTTGCATTGTTTGACAAGAGGAAAAGGAGTTGTCTCAGTCAAAAATGAGTCAAAGCAAAATGTTAAAATACAGAAATCATACAGTTCTCTCTTATTCCCCCGTCCCCAACATCAGGATTTCTATGAGACTGTTTATGGTTTTCTGAAAACTAAAGAGAAAATCAGTGTCTAGAGTCAGGTTGAAAAGGCAAGAATATATTTTTACTCCTCATACTTTCATCCCAAGGTTGTACCAGTTACATCATGTTCAGAAGTGCATCCTAAAAAAAGTTTCAGCAGGTCTGAATTCTCCATCATCTGTTATTGACAAATGTGTGTCTTTTATGCTTCCCTGTAGCTCAGTCAGTAAAGACTCTGCCTACAATGCAGGAAAAATGGGTTCAATTCCTGGGTCAGGAAGATACCCTGGAGAAGGAAATGGCAACCCATTCCAGTATTCATGCCTGGAGAATTCCATGGACAGAGGAGCCTAGCAGGTCAAATGGCTTAGTGACTAAACCACACCAAGGTGAATTCAGGGATATTTATTTTGATCCTGGCCAAATCTGTTAAAGCAATAATTAGCCATTTAGTAACTCATACCATCTTTCTGAGGCTATTTTTGGCCTTGGAAGTTTTAAATAAGTGTAAATCTTAAGATACAAGACAAACATTCAGTGTAGTCAGAAAAAGGTGATTCTAGTTGCGCCTCTACTATCAACTAACTGAGTGACCTTGACTAATCTCTTAGCTTCTCCGTGTAACATGTTGTAGTTTTGATTTAAACATGTGCTGTTGGAGAAATCCATCTGAGAAGTCTGAGAGTCACAGTTTAAATTGCAACATGATGAATAAAAATAATTCCAGGAAAGATGAAGCGTTCTCTGTATCTTATTGATGTGGAATGATTAAGATCTTTACTAGTCATGCCGAATTGTCCTCTGAAAAGGATGAGACACAGGTCACTAATAGAAAAGTTATAACCAGCTTCAGGAATTTCAGATTATGAAGTAAGAGGAAGAGGATTAACATACAATGACAACACATTTGGAAGATAGCTATAATGCCAATTTTGCAGCTGAGAAAAGCTGTATTTCAAATGGCAAAACCAATAGTAAAAAGTAGACCACAGTGACCACAGTATTTGCTAAATATCACACTGCATTTTCTCCTTAGGTCCAAGCATAATTATCAGTAATCCTTAAAAAGATTGATGAAAATCCATTTTCTAGCCAAAAGAATGTACAGTTAGATTTAGCGGGAAAATTGCACGTGGAAGCGAAAATAATAATTCAGTTCAGTACAGTCGCTCAGTTGTGTCTGGCTTTTTGTGACCCCATGGACTGCAGCATGCCAGGCTTCCCTGTCCATCCAAATAATAATTGGACTGATAATTAATATTATTTGATATCTGTTACTGTGTAAGAAGGTGACTACTTCATTTAAAACATCCAAATTGTGAAAAGTAATGTAGATCTCAACATTTTACAGTCTGAAAGAAAGATCCGGAATGCTTTTCTCAATTTCCTATTAAAGTACCCATTGTAGACAAAGTTACAACCAGTCACCAAATTCATTTATTTAGGTATTAACATATATTTGTGAATGTCTGCTAGGTATCAGGCATTATGATGGTGATAAAGGATCAGAGAGAAACAGTTAAAGCTGTTAGGAAGTTCACAATCTAGGGGAAAGAGACAGACCCTAGCGTCTAGGAAGAAAGTCTATTAAATAGAGTCAAAAGACAATTGACTGAGGGAAACCCATGTTCTGAAACAGCCCAGTTTGGCCAGGTAGGAAATAGACATGGTGGTAGTTCAAATCTCCCTTATTGACCTAGCTTACATAAAAATGAAAGTCAGATAGCATATCCCCTAGACCACAGATCCTTTTTTAAAAAACAGAGCTTACTCTTTCTCTCTTTAATCTATTAACACTTACGTTCACTTAGAGATTGCCACTCTGCTGTGCAGCAAAGTTTGTGGTAGAAGAAAAAGTATTTGGTGTGGTCATAGACAGTAGAATGGACCATGGACCAAGTCATGGACCAGGAATTGTAGGTTAAAACAGAGCTATAAATTGTCTCGGACATATTTAGCTACTCTTAAGTAGTGGACTACACACCAGCTGCTTTACAATGACATGGAAAGCCTTTAAGAAATATGAGTTCCAAGTCCTATCTCTGGAAATTAAATTCCAGGAAAGATGACATGGGATTTGAGAAGCCACATATTTTTTAAATTTTTCAAGGGATTCTGATGAGCAGTCCGATTTGGAAAGTACTGCCCTGGAGATAAACATTATTTTCCAGAGTAAAAAAATTAAGCCATGTAGGCAGTCTATCAGAGCCGCACAAGATGACTAATGGTCAGAAACTAAAATTTGGCTAGGGGCTTTACACATTAATTAAAGAAGAGAACTTAGGGGTATTCCAGCAGCTATAAGCATCCAAGTACACAGAGAGGTCAAAGGAAATCTATGTCTCTTTTAAACTGGCAAACATTGGGTCTTAAGAGATAATCTCTCATTGATAGACAGGAAAACAAAGAAACATTGCCAGTCTAGAGAATTTAAAAACATTTTGTGACATAAGAAAATGTGTGAAATGTCTCAAAACCTGAGAGGAAAGGTCAATTTCAGGGAAAAAGGTTTTCTGTAATAAACATAACATATGTTATATTCTTCATCTCAGTAAAATAGAAAGAAATATGGCTTCTATGAAACATGGTTAAGAAACCATAAGGAGTTGAAAGGGCTAAAAGTTGAGATTGAGAAAGAAACAAAATGTGGTTCAAAAAATGTGGAACTGAAATTTGGATTGAAACTTGTACAAAGTAAAATCCATGTTGTCTAAAATTGAAATTTTTGTAGAAACAAAAATATAAGTGGTTTCAAAGAATTCAGATCAAAAAGCAAAGATGACCATAATGGGAGAAGAGATGATAAATAGAGAGCACACAATACTGAGATCAAAATTATGAGTAACAGACATATTGGAAACTGAAAAGACATAAAAGGAAAACAAAAACATAATAGAAGAAAATGTTCCTTTATCTTAACAAAGAAAACATGCTATTAAACAGAGTCTTCAATTTAGACAGAAAAATAAGGTAGTAAAATATCCTTAGATGTCTCATGGTAATTAGCTAAATAGAGATAATAGTGTCAAATATGTATGTTTTAAAAGTTAAACCTACAATTTTCATAAAAGTATAAAATAAATATTAAGGGATGTAGCAAAACAATAAAGCTGGTTCATGGGAGAATTCAAGAAACTGAATATATATATCATATATGTATGATATATACATACATATCTAAGAAATAGATATATAGATATATATATATATATCAATGTCTGAAAAAAATGTTGAACAGTAATTGCTGTATTAAGAAAAATAACTGATTAATGTTTTACCAAGCAATGAAACCTCAATGTTTGCACTTAATCTTCCTCAGTTCAGTTCAGTCGCTCAGTCGTGTCCGACTCTTTTCGACCTCATGGACTGCAGCACGCCAGTCCTCCCTGTCCATTACCAACTCCTGGAGTTTACTCAAACTCATGTCCATTTATCTTCCTAGTGGACAGAAATGTTTGCATTTCTACAGGCTAGAACTCTCCAAAGCAATGTGTAGCTTAATAAAAGTGTGGCCTTAATTAATCATATACTACTACTACTAAGTCACTTCAGTCGTGTCCGACTCTGTGCGACCCCATAGACGGCAGCCCACCAGGCTTCCCCGTCCCTGGGATTCTCCAGGCAAGAACACTGGAGTGGGTTGCCATTTCCTTCTCCAATGCAGGAAAGTGAAAAGTGAAAGTGACGTCGCTCAGTCATGTCCGACCCTCAGCGACCCCATGGACTGCAGCCCACCAGGCTCCTCCGTCCATGGGATTTCCCAGGCAAGACTACTGGAGTGGGGTGCCATTGCCTTGGAATTTAAATAAAAAATGTACCCCCAAGGAATCAAAAATCTTTGAATGGGTCTGTTAAACAATGCTCAGCATTTTAAAAGGCTGTGCAATCATCCTTTAGATTTATTCCCAAATCATGAATAATTTCTCTTAACCTTAGTTGTAGTAAATATTCTCTAAAGGTTATTGTTGATCACAGAACGGTTGACCATAGATTCCTAGAAGGATCCTGTAGGCATTCGGTTTAAGCTTGAAGTTATTACTGATGGTAGGTTTGTCATACTTAATTGAATTAGATTTATACTCAAACAGAATTATCCACTTATAGTCCTGATTGCAAAATAAGGTTCCCATTGACTATTTGGCCATAATCACTTTGCCACTGAAAGTAAAGAAACCGATAAAAGTATTGCTGATAAATTCTCTCTGGTCAGGAAGAACACATCATTTAAAGGGTATTTTTATTTCTGTCACAAAAGTATAGACTAGTAATTTGATGACTAAAGATAAATCAAAAAGAAATATAAAGGAATTCCTCAGATTCCCATAAAAAATATAGAACATTCAGAATAATACCTACCAATAATATTCCAGGACAAACAACCACAATTCATCTTCATCAGTTCATTTGCTGTGTGCTGTGCTTAGTTATTCAGTCGTGTCTGACTCTTTGCAACCCCATGAACTGTAACCTGCCAGGGTCCTCTGTCGGACTTGAGTACTGGCAGTGGAGAGGGTTGAATATTGGCAAGAATACTGCAGTGAGTTGCCATGTCCACCTCCAGGGGATCCTCCCAACCCAGGGATCAAACCCAGGTCTCCCACATTGCAGACAGATGCCTTACCATCTGAGCCACCAGAAAAGCCCAAAAATACTGGAGTGGGTAGCCTAATCCTTCTCTAGCAAAACTTCCCAACCCAGGAATGGAACCGAGGTTTCCTGCATTGCAGGTGGATTTTTACCTGTTGAACTACCAGTTAATTTGGTTCTGCATAAGTAATACTTGTTTTGATTAAACTTTATTCTGCTTTCATAAAATCATCTGCTTCTAGATTATAAGTGTGCTCAGTTGCTCAGTTGCGTCAAACTCTTTGTGAACCCATGGACTGTAGCCCACCAGGTTCCTCTGCCCATGAGATTTTTCAGGCTAGAATACTGGAGTGAGTTGCCATTTCCTCCTCCAGGGGATCTTCCTGACCCAGGGAGCAAACTCACATCTCCTGGGTATCCTGCATTGCCAGGCTGAATCTTTACCACTGAGCCAGCTAGGAAGCCCCTAGATTATAAATAGTCCTGACAATATTGTTTGTCTCCAGGAGCTGTTGACAATTGTCTAAGGAATGTTAATTTAGGATCCTCCACATAAGACTATTCTTTGAAGTATAAATGGTTAAGAGTACCCAGGGACGGGGGAGCCTGGTGGGCTGCCGTCTATGGGGTCACACAGAGTTGGACACGACTGAAGTGACTTAGCAGCAGCAGCAGCAGCAGCAGAGTTCTTTGCACAAAATACATGAACTGCCCATCTAAACTGGAGATTCAATTTCTATCCTATAGCTTATAAAATAGACTACAAGCAGGCAAGAGAGGAAAGTAAACAACTTGTTGATGACAATAATGCAAGTCACAGTAATTCATAATATCAGAATGAAGGAAAGGAAAATTTTCTATCAGAGTTAACCATACATAAGTGTTTTATAATGATCTGACCAATGTTGTCCTGTAGGAAAGAACATATTATATGCATTGAATAGTCTCCAGGTCCTTCAATCTATTCTGGAAAAAATGCAATCTAAAATATATATTTCTATTAGTAATGCTTCATCTGAACAAAATTGACCTGGAGAAGGATGGTCTTAATTTTTTGTGAAATGTTGAATATTTGATTTGTGTTGTGCTATTTCAAAAATATTATGCAGACTTACAGTTTCTGGTCCAGCATGTGAGAAGCTTGAAAGTTTCCACTCCATCCTAAGAACAAGCAAAAAGCTTAACAAACAAAAATCAACAATTCTCCTAAATCTCTAAAAGAAGTGATGTCATAGAGCAAACGGGTACTCACAAGATTAGAGAGATGGACAAGCAAATACAGAGAATCACAACATACTGGCTGAGAAATCCATGAGAAGAAATCTCCACGAAACCTTGGACAGGATAGGGAAACCTGAACTATAATCAATGAATTATGGCAACTCATTGTAGACAAGTCTGAGAGATTAAAAACTCCAGAGGGATCCAATAATGGGGTCCCCAACACCTTTGTGAGTTATACATATATAACTCACAATAATGGGGTTCAGTTCAGTTCAGTCATGTCTGACTCCTTGTGATCCCATGAACTGCAGCATGCCAGGCCTCCCTGTCCATCACCAGCTCCCGCAGTCTACGCAAACTCATGTCCATTGAGTCAGTGATGCCATCCAACCATCTCATCCTCTGTCATCCCCTTCTCCTCCTGCCCTCAATCTTTCCTAGCATCAGGGTCTTTTCAAATGAGTCAGCTCTTCACATCAGGTGGCCAAAGTATTAGAGTTTCAGCTTCAACATCAGTCCTTCCAATAAACACCCAGGACTGATCTCCTTTAGGATGGACTGGTTGGATCTCCTTGCAGTCCAAGGGACTCTCAAGAGTCTTCTCCAACACCACAGTTCAAAAGCATCAATTCTTCAGCGCTCAGCCTTCTTCCCAGTCCAACTCTCACATCCATACATGACTACTGGAAAAACCATAGCCTTGACTAGACGGACCTTTGTTGACAAAGTAATGTCTCTGCTTTTTAGTATGCTGTCTAGATTGGTCATAACTTTCCTTCCAAGGAGTAAAGATCTTTTAATTTCATGGCTGCAGTCACCATCTGCAGTGATTTTGGAGCCCCCCAAAATAAAGTCAGCCACTGGGGAGCTATGTATTTATACATATATCTCTCCAATAATGGGGAGTTTTATATATATACAGCTCCAATAATGGGGAGCCCCAAAACCTTTGTGAGTGTATATATATATTCAAGAGCTCTATTAGGTTTTCAAAGTGACTGTCAGAGAAAAATCCCCTCAAGCTTTCCACAGGAGGAGAGGAAAAGGAACCATTTGAAATATACCACTGGCATTCTGTTCATCCTAGTAAGTCTGCCCCTAATTGTTGATGTTTAGTCTCTAAGTCGTGTCCGACTCTTTTGTGACCCCATGGACTAGAGTCCACCAGGCTCCCCCAGGCAAGAATATTGGAGTGGATTGCCATTTCCTTCTCCAGGTGATCTTCCTGACCCAGGGATCGACCCTGCATCTCCTGCACTGGCAGGCGGATTCTTTACCACTGAGCCACTGGGAAGCCAGAGATTAATTAGGAGAAACCAATTAACCAGAGCCAAATCAGCTGGAGTTTTATCAGAGTTTAATTGCCTTAGGAAAGGGAAAGAGTTAACTCTAGCTGGCTCTGACCTTCACTTGGAGAAGAGAACTATCCCATTCCAGCCCACTCTCGACATCTTGTCCCACTCAAAGAGGAATGAGAGGGAGAATCAAGAAATGCATATAAAGTCCAAAATCCAGAGGTGCAGCCTCACTAAAAACTGAAGCCTAATCATAGGAGTGGGGCTTTCCTGGTGGCTCAGTGGTAAAGAATCCACCTGCCAATTAGGAGACACAGGTTCAATCCCTGGGACTGGAAGATCTCCTGGAGAAGGAAATGACAATTATCTCCAGTATTTCTTGCATAGGAAATCGCTGGGCAGAGCTTGGTGGGCTACTGTTCATGGGGTCACAAAGAGTCAGACATGACTTAGCAACTAAACAACAACAATCATAGGAATATAGAACACTTCCCCTCCCCCATACTTTAATAGCTTATCTAAAGGCCAATTTACAGTGATTCCTTTTACCCAGTACATATCTCTCTTTGTCTACATGTCTATTCCCTATATCTGCATCTCTATATGTACCAGACAACAGAGCATCAAAGTACATAAGGCGAAAACTGTAGAAGTGCAAAGGGAAACAGATGACTCTACTCTAATTAAGAGGATGAAAATAATAGTTGGAGACTTCAGCATTCTTCTGTCAAAAAAAGACAGATCCAGCAGGCAGAAAACCAGGAAGTACATAACTGCTGTCCTTAACAAGTATTTGAGAGGTTGTGGAGAAATCAGGACCCTCTTTCATTATAGGTAGGATTGTACTGCTGTGCAAAACAATTTGGAAAAAATTACCTCAAAATGTTAAACACAGAGTTATAGTATGACCCAGCAGTTTCAGTCCTATATAAATATATCCCAGAGAATTGAAAACTTAGGTCTAAGAAATATTTGTACACTAATTACTGCAGCATTGCTCATAATAACCAAAAAAATAGAGCCAACCTAGGGTCTTTCCTGATAGCTCAGATGGTAAAGAATCCGCCTGCCAATGAAGGAGACATAAGAGACTCGGGTTCGATCTCTGGGTGGGCTCCTCTGTCCACGAGGTTGCAAAGAGTCAGACACAATTGAGTGATTAACTCACTCACTGACTCAGAACCAACCCAAATGCCCATCGACTGATAAATGGATAACAGGATGCAGTACCTCTATACAATGACATTAAAAAGGAATTAAGTACTGATGCATACTACAACATGGATGACCCTTGGAAACATTATGCTATCTGAAAGAAACCAGTCACAAAAGATGATGTATTGTATGATTCCATTTATAAGAAATGTTCAAAGTACGCAAGTCTACACAGACAGTACATCAGTGGTCGCCATTCATTGAGAGAAGGAAGGAAGAAGGTGTAGCTGCTAGTAGGGGTGGAGTTTTTTTTGCAATGATGAAATGTCCCGCAATTAAATAGTGGTGATGACTGCACAACTCTCTAAAGAGACTAAAAAGTACTGAATTATACATTTTAAAAGAGCGAATTCTATAGTGTGTGAACTATGTCTCAATAAAGCTGATGCTTTTTTAAATTATCAACCAGTAAATATTAGCCTTGCATTTTTTTCACTTCCCTATACACTTATAACCAACTATAAGAGTTTTTCATGTTTGGCAAAATTTTTAAAGATCATGAAAGAATCATAATTTTTCTCATTGATTATTAAGATCATTTTGCTTAGTTTCAGCTTACATAGACATTTTTACAGTCCCACACTACCATGCAAAGAGGGGACTGCCTGGGTGTGCGCTTATCGTATAATATACTTCTATCATATGCATTTTTATTTCATGAACAATAATCTGGATCCAAAATTATAAAATCCTGTAATCAAAGAAAAGAGAATTAGAGTGAAAAGTAGAAGTAGCATCCATTTTCCTGGTTACAAACTTACTTATTTTCCAGATTTTTTGGAATTTTTTTGAGTTTGAAATATTATTCTACCATTCGAATTATTGGAATAACTAGAAACAAAAAAAATGATCAAATTATCAAGAAAAATAATAACTAGGATGAAAACTTCAAAATCATAAAGCAAGGGTAAGATGATTGAAATAAGACCAAACAGGTCAATAATTACACTAATTTAAGTAGTTTAAACTCTATTTAAAAATCAAATATGTCACATTTAATTAAAAATCACATTGTTTATGAGCCACACTTAAAATTCATGAAAGTTAAAAATCAAGTATAGATACGCAAAAGTGAGTATAAGGAGAACAAGTACTGGTAAACAGGTTTCAATAGACTTTATGATATAAAGCAATAGAGCAGAGAGAGTAAATTAGTACTAACTACCCGCTCCATTTACAACAAAGATATGAATCATAAAAGTCTCTGTGATAAATACCATATCTCTGAAATATATAAAGAAGCTTTCCAGAATTTTAAGAAAAAGTTAACTCAAGCACATTGAGGAAGAATTTTTCCATAACTCACAGTGAGTGTCATGGTAATCGATAATTTGAAGCACATAATAAGATGTAATCAATAGGTACCTATTGAATGCTGTATTTTGCAAAAATACACAACCTTTTCAAGTGTCCATGGAATATTTATAAAAATTGATTGAATACTAACTAGGAAGAGACCTTAATACTCCAGCACAGACATTGTAGAGACCGCATTCTAACAGTGTCATCAAGCAAATTTTTAACTAAAAATCCAAATGCTGAGAAATAAAATATTTCTATAAATTACTATAAATTATCATTAGGTCAAAGGGGACATTCTATATATATATATATATATAAAATAGCAAATAACAAAAAAAGAGAAGAATATTATTATTCTAAATTTATAGGCTAGAACAAGCTATACTCATGGGTAAACATATTGTTAGAAAGAGTGAGAGAAAAAGAAAGGAGGATGGGAGGAAGGAATAGAAGGCGGAAAGAAAAGAAGGTTAAAAGAGGCTGCATGTTAAATTTTAAAAAGCCATAATTCCTACCACCATCATCAACAAGTTAAATAAATAAGGGAAGTCATAAGGGAAATAGAGCTTTTAAAAATTAAAATAAAGCAAAAGTAATAAATTTTTAAAATAAAGTTTATTTTTAAAAAAAGAACTTGATCTTTGGAAAATAACAGCAACAAAAAATAGATATACAGCTCTGGGAAATCTAGCTCAAGGGAAAAAATACACATACTAAAGTAAAATTTTATGAAAAGCCACTGAACTGAATGTGAAAGCAAACCTAGGAAACATCATTATAAACTTCCATTCCCAAATAAATTAAAGATTTCCTAAGGACAGATCATCTCTAATATACTTTTCACATAAGAAACTGAACAACTTTAAAGATAAAACAAACAAAAGCCTTTGTTGTAGATGGTCTCCTTTTTTAAGAACACAAAATAGAATTTTTAAAATAAAAATCTGCTTTTGCTAACAGCAAAGATAATTCCTAGCTTTTAATAATATTCTTAGCAATTGAAAAACCCTCTGGTTTTCTATAGTGTTAGTCTCTCAGTCGTGTCCAACTCTTTGCGACCCCATGGACTGTAGCCCACTAGGCTCTTCTGTCCATGCAATTCTCCAGGGAAGAATACTGGAGTGGGTGGCCATTCCCTTCTCCATGGCATCTTCCCAACTCAGGGATCAAACCTGCCTCTCCTTCATTGCAGGCAATTTCTTTACTGTCTGAACCATGGGGGAAGCCCCCTGGTTTTCTATAGTTACCAATTAAGAGTATCTTCAGCTAAGTACCTTATTTGGCCAGCTAAAACTCTACCTTATTTTATTTCCAGGGAATATAGATCATAATCAATAATGGCTCATTTTGGCATAGCATACATTTTACAGGTACTAAACTAGAGCTTTTTAGGAAAAAAATACAATCAGAAATGAGTCATTCCCCAGGTATGAATAAGAGTTATCTCTTAGATCAATCTATTCATTACAACTTAGCCTGAAAACCTAGTCCTTTTGGAAAAGCTAAAAGGTGGACACTTCTGCTCATGCTTTGGGCTGGTGTTTTGGGTTGAAATTAAAATTCAGTCTAATATTTACAGAGAAAGGAACAAGGTTGCTAAATAGCAGCCCATAGCTCAGAGAAGGATAGGCAGAGGAAGATGGGTTTCCAAGCCAGGTCAATTGATTGTTTATTATATCAAATCATAAAGACTCTTGTACCACCAAGCCAAGCTGGTCCCAGTCACAATACCTGATTCACTTTATACCCCCAAAACTAGGCAACTCAATAAATGTGAAAACACCAAATGCGTTCCAGTTTAAAACAAAACAGAATGTAAGAACTTAGTCCAGCTTATGAGAGGATTAAGATTCTTCAAAAACATATCTTGAATCCTCCTATCAATAACCATTTCAATTACTAAATTATTGAATGGTCTGAAAAGCTAACATGCAACAAATTATTCAGTTGCTAAAATGGATTTAGATCTTGAGACTCAAAACCAGAAACAAATGCCTGAGTGAATACCAGTATCATCTCTTAGCAACTGAGCAACTCAGTCACTGTTTCTGAGTGTGTTCTGGTTGGTTCACTGGTTTTGGTTTTTTGCTTGCTCATCTGTTCTTCCCAAGAATTACCTTCACGTGTAGCAAAGGTAGAACTTAGAAACACTCAGACCAAATTTGGCTGCTTGTATTATCTTTAATACAAAATGTGGTCCACTGGAGAAGAGAATGGCAAACCACTTCAGTATTCTTGCCTTGAGAACCCCATGAACAGTATGAAAAGGCAAAAAGATAGGACACTGAAAGATGAACTCCCCAGGTCAGTAGGTACCCAATATGCTACTGGAGATGAGTGGAGAAATAACTCCAGAAAGAATGAAGAGACAGAGTCAAAGCAAAAACAACACCCAGTTGTGGATGTGACTGGTGATACAGGTAAAGTCCAATGCAGTAAAGAACAATATTGCATAGAAACTGAGAATGTTAATTCCATGAATCAAGGTAAATTGGAAGTGGTCAAACAGGAGATGACAAGAGTGAACATCGACATTTTAGGAATCAGTGAGCTATAATGGACTGCAATGAGCGAATATAACTGAGATGATCATTATATCTACTATTGTGGGCAAGAATCCCTTAGAAGAAATGGAGCAGCCCTCATAGTTAACAGAGTCTGAATCGCAGTACTTGGGTGCAATCTCAAAAATGACAGAATGAACTCTGTTTGTTTCCAAGGCAAACCATTCAGTATCACAGTAATCCAAGTCTATGTCCCAACCAGTAATGCTGAAGAAACTGAAGTTGAACAGTTCTATGAATATCTACAAGACCTTCTAGAACTAACACCCAAAACAATGTCCCCTTCATTATAGGATACTGGAATGCAAAAGTTCAAGAGATACCTGGAGTAACAGGCAAATTTGCCCTTGGAGTACAAAATGAAGCAGGGCAAAGGCTAACAGACTTTTTAGCCAAGAGAACACATTGGTCATAGCAAACACCTTCTCCCCATAACACAAGAGAAGACTCTACACATGGATATCCCCAGATGGTCAATACCAAAATCAGATTGATTATATTCTTTGCAGCCAAAGATGGAGAACCTCTATACAGTCAGCAAAAACAAGACCAGCAGCTAACTGTGGCTCAGATCATAAACTCCTTATTGCAAAATTCAGACTTAAATTGAAGAAAGTAGAGAAAACCACTAGACCATTCAGGTATGACCTAAATCAAATCCCTTATGACTATACAGTGGAAGTGACAAATAGATTCCAGGGATTAGATCTGATAGACACAGTGCCTGAAGAAATATGGAGGGAGGTTTGTGGCATTGTTCAGGAGACAGGGATCAAGACCATCCCCAAGGAAACGAAATGCAAAAAGGCAAAATGGTTGTCTGAGGAGTCCTTAAAATAGCTGAGAAAAGAAGAAGAACTAAAGACAAAGGAGAAAAGGGAAAATATACCCATTTGAATGCAGAGTTCCAAAGAAGAGCAAGGAGAGATAAGAAAGCCTTCCTTGGTGATCAATGCAAAGAAACAGAGGAAAACAACAGAATGGGAAAGACTAGAGATCTCTTCAAGAAAATTAGAGATACCAAGGGAACATTTCATGAAAAGATGGACACAATAAAGGATAGAAATAGTATGGACCTAACAGAAGCAGAAGATATTAAGAAGAGGTGTCAAGAATACACAGAAGAACTGTACAAAAAAGATCTTCATGACCCAGATAACCACGCTGGTGTGATCACTCACCTAGAGCCAGACATCCTGGAATGTGAAGTCAAGTGGGCCTTAGGAAGCATCACTACAAACAAAGCTAGTGGAGGTGATGGAATTCCAGTTCAGCTATTTCAAATCCTACAAGATGATGCTGTGAAAGTGCTGCACTCTATATGCCAGCAAATTTGGAAAATTCAGCAGTGGCCACAGGACTGGAAAATGTCCATTTTCATTCAAATTCCAAAGAAAGGCAATGCCAAAGAATGTCAAACTTGCACTCATCTCACACACACAATTGCACTCATCTCACACACTAGCAAAGTAATCCTCAAAATTCTCCAAGCCAGGCTTCAACAGTATGTGAACTGTGAACTTCCAGATATGAAAGCTGGATTTAGAAAAGGCAGAGGGGCCAAAAATCAAATTGCCAATATCCACTGGATCATCAAAAAAGCAAGAGAGTTCCAGAAAAATTATACTTTTGCTTTATTGACTGTGCTAAAGCCTTTGACAGTGTGGATAGCAACAAACTGTGGAAAATTCTTCAAGAGATGGGAATACCAGACTACCTGACCTGCCTCCATTTCTGCCATCAGAAATCTGTATGCAGGTCAAGAAGCAACAGTTAGAACTGGACATGGAACAACAGACTGGTTACAAATTGGGAAAGGAGTACGTCAAGGCTGTATATTGTCACCCTGCTTATTTAACTTATATGCAAAATGCATCATGCAAAATGCCGGGCTGAATGAAGCACAACCTGGTATCAAGATTGCCAGGAGAAATATCAATAGCCTCAGATATGCAGATGACACCACCCTTACTGCACAAAGCGAAGAAGAACTAAGGAGCCTCTTGATGAAAGTGAAAGAGGTTATTGAGTCTGAGTAAGTGAGTTTGGCTTAAAAGTCAACATTCAGAAAACTAAGATCATGGCATCCAGTCCAACCACTTCACGGCAAATAGATGGGGAAACAGTGGAAACAGTGAGACTTTATTTTGGGAGTTTCCAAAGCACTGCAGATGGTGACTGCAACCATGAAATTAAAAGATGCTTGCTCTTGGAAGAAAAACTATGACCAACCTAGACAGCATATTAAATATTTTTTTTAAAAAAAGTAGAGACATTACTTTACCAACAAAGGGCCATATAGTCAAAGCTATGGTTTTTCCAATGAGAGTTGGACTGTAAAGAAAGCTGAGCACTGAAGAATTGATGCTTTTGAACTGTGATATTGGAGAAGACTCTTGAGAGTTCCTTGGACTGCAAGGAGATCAAACCAGTCTATCCAAAAGGAAATCATTCCTGAATATTCATTGGAAGGACTGATGCTGAAGCTGAAGCTCCAATACCTTGGCGATCTGATGCAAAGAACCAACTCACTGGAAAAGATCCTAAAGCTGGGAAACATTGAGGGCAGGAGGAGAAGGGGATGACAGAGGATGAGATGGTTGGATGGTATCACTGACTTGATGGACATGAGTTTTAGCACGCTCCAGAAGTTGGTGATGGACAGGGAAGCCTGGCATGCTGCTGCAATCCATGGGGTTGCAAAGATTCAGACATGACTGAGAGACTGAACTGAACTGACTGTCCTTAAATCCTGGTGAAAAGGGTAAGAAAGATTTATGGGTGCATGCTAATTCGCTTCAGTCATGTCCAACTCTTTGTGACCCTATGGACTGTAGCCCACCAGCCTCCTCTGTCCGTGGGATTCTTCAGGCAGGAATACTGGAGTATGTTGCATGCCCGTGTGCAGGAGATTTTCCTGACCCAGGTACTGAACTCACATCTCTTATGTCCTCTGCATTGGCAGGTGGGTTCATTACCACTGGCGCCACCTGGGAAGCTAAACGTGATTTATAAAGATGACCTATTTCTGGACTCTGCTTTCAATGAGAGAAACACTGTTAGTATGCAAATACAAAATTCTAAAGAATTTAGAAGTCAATTAACCTTTTTTGTGCTGTCCAATATGGTAGCCATATGTACTTGTAGAAACTTAGATTTGAATTATTCAAAATTAAAGTCATCATTCAGTTCCTTAGCACTCTAGCCATACTTCAAGTGTTCAGCAACCATAGATTGAGAGTTAACACATTGGACAGCAGAGATATAAAATATTTCCATCACAGAATATTCCAGTGGAACTCTGCTTTAGATTCAAAGCAGAGATTCAAAGACAGATGTGGATTAAAAAAAAAAAAAAAAAAACCCGGCCAGTGCACCAGCCCCAAGCATCCTGTATCATGCTTCGAACCTGGACTGGCGATTTGTTTCATTATTATACATGTTTCTCACTTAAGCTTTTTTCCCAACTTTTTCAAAGAAAGTTAATCGCTGATTGGATGGCATCACTAACTCAATGAACATGAGTTTGAGCAAACTCAGGGAGATAGTGAAGGACAGGGAAGCCTGGTATGCGCTATAGTCCATGGGGTGGTAAAAAGTCAGACACGATTTAGCTACTGAACAACAACAACCACCACTGATTAGAGAAACAGTGCTGTTACATGCCAATCTCATGACATCCTTCTTTATACTCTCCTCCGGCTTAGAATGCCCTCCCCAATCTACCCATCTTTCAAGCATCATTTTAGGGTCTGTCTCTTCCTAAAGCCTTTCCTAAACCCTTACCCTATTGCTTTCTCTCTTCCAAAATGCTAGGACATTTATATCTACAGAGTGTAGCCTAGTGTTTCTTCCAAAAGTAGTAGGAATTACAAATAGGAAATTATATACCACTTCTTCATTCCCACTCTTCTTTTTTCTCTCTATTGACATGTGAATGTGATGTTCCACGTCAAGATAGGAACATTGATTTTTCTAGGCAGACTGTCAATATTACTTTTGGGAAAAGTTGTCAATAGCTCCGTTCAAGGTCACCTTGACCTACATCTTGATGGTTGAGATTTTCTCACAGTCATGGAGGCTTTCTGTGATGTGGGACCCTCTCCCCAAGATCCCATGAGATGCTCATGGCAGACCTCATGGCTCTGACACCATCTCTATTCCCCAACTCTGAGCCCAGGGCAGAAACTCTACCTTTTTCTTGCCCTGAAGCCAGTTTTCATCTCTACTCCTCTTCCCTTAAAAAGAAAAAAGAAAACGTACCTGTTCAGTGATTTTCATCCTCCCTGCAGAGGGTTTGTTTTCTCCAATGAATTTCCTCACCTATTACCAAGCCACAAATGGCTGATTTCTTCTTTCTCAGTGTATCAGTTCAGTTCAGTTCAGTCACTCAGTCGTATCTGACTCTTTGCAACCCCGTAAATCACAGCACGCCAGGCCTCCCTGTCCATCACCATCTCCCGGAGTTCACTCAGACTCACGTCCATCGAGTCGGTGATGCCATCCAGCCATCTCATCCTCTGTCATCCCCTTCTCCTCCTGCCCCCAATCCCTCCCAGCGTCAGAGTCTTTTCCAATGAGTCAACTCTTCGCATGAGGTGGCCAAAGTACTGGAGTTTCAGCTTTAGCATCATTCCTTCCAAAGAAATCCCAGGGCTGATCTCCTTCAGAATGGACTGGTTGGATCTCCTTGAAGTCCAAGGGACTCTCAAGAGTCTTCTCCAACACCACAATTCAAAAGCATCAATTCTTTGGTGCTCAGCTTTCTTCACAGTCCAACTCTCACATCCGTACATGACCACTGGAAAAACCATAGCCTTGACTAGACGGACCTTTGTTGGCAAAGTAATGTCTCTGCTTTTCAATATGCTATCTAGGATGGTCATAACTTCTTCCAAGGAGTAAGCGTCTCTTAATTTCATGGCTGCAGTCACCATCTGCAGTGACTTTGAAGCCCCCCAAGAAAGTCTGACACTGTTTCCACTATTTCCCCATCCATTTCCCTGAATGTTGAGCTTTAAGCCAACTTTTTTACTCTCCTCTTTCACTTTCATCAAGAGGCTTTTTAGTTCCTCTTCACTTTCTACCATAAGGGTGGTGTCATTTGCATATCTGAGGTTATTGATATTTCTCCTGGCAACCTTGATTCCAGCTTGTGCTTCTTCCAGCCCAGTGTTTCTCATGATGTACTCTGCATATAAGTTAAATAAGCAGTCAGTGTATACATTTTGCAAAATAGCAGGTAAGCCATGTCCATTAATAAAAATTTATAATTCTCCATCTCAGATCCTACCTGCCACACACACAAAATCGATGTTAGACTTAAGTAAACAATAAGCCAATAAAATGTCTCTGCAATATATGCAATGGCACCTCTGGGTCCCTAACTATCACTATTACTATTTCCTCTATAATAACAACAGAGCCAAAATGTTATCAAACAAAGACCAGTAGGCACAAATCTGGCTCTGCTGGACCAGGTTTATTGATTCAATGCAGTGAAGGAGGGCAGCCTAGCAAGCTACTTTAAAATAGAAAAAGGGAAATATCTTTTACAATGTTTGGGTTCTGATGAAGGACTTGGAGGAAAATTGAAAGGAAGAAGAGATCATTTCTGGCTCAATTGCTTTTTCTAGGCTATATTAAGAAAAGCAGAGATTAACTAAGAATTTGGTCACTGAGTCCAAGGTTATTACCTAATTGAATATCCCCAGTAATATATGGGAGTAGCAAAGTTGGCCTGGGAAATCATAGATAAGAAAGCCATAATTACTCAAGGAGGGGGTCCTGTGGGATTTTATAGCTACTGTAGGACCTGGGGAGAAAGAGATTTCTGTTAACTAGCTTTTTCTGAGTTCATTTTCCTAGCCCCATTAGTAGCCTGAGCTAAAGACAAGTTTTTGCTCTTTCAAGAGTTAACCTTCACAGAGAGTTAACTGTGTGGTTGTCACTATTCAAAGGGCTTTTTATTTAGTCCTCAACACATTCCGTGAAATATGGTATGATTATAGCCCACCTCAATTTAAATAAGAGAAAACTGAGGCTCAGAGTGATGGAAAATGGTGGATTGTAATTCAAATATGCAATCTGTTCTCAGAGTCTGCATTATCAACCACAATACCACAGTGATGTAAACTGTCCTAGCAATGCCATTCAGGAAGCATGTGTGAAATGCTGGAAAGTAGGAAAGGACTGCTGAAACCTCTTACATGTTTTCCGTACCCAAATTGTCATCCAGGTTCTTTTGAAATTACTAATTTTAGGTATTTTTAGATAGTATGCTAAGACCTTCTAGATGAGTTCTTAGGGCCAATAGACCTTTTGTCCTAGAGTTTCCAGTTTCTGAATGATAAAGTCAGGCTGTTTCCAGGAAGCCAGGAAGGGTCAGGTTTCATATCAGCACTTTAGAGATTTATGGTAAACAAAAGATGTGTTCTGTAGTTTCTCACTCTCACAATTCAGGAGTGAAGCTATTTTTATTTCTGCTTTGCTGCCTATGAAATTAAATGAATCTAAATCAGAGATTTAGCACAAAATAATGCTGCCTAGCCTTCCAGACACGATCAAGATCACTGTAGCTCTGACTACAGGAAATTAGCACCTCTCTAATTGTACCTGGTTTGGCAGTGTCATCCCCTTAGGAGGAGAAAGGATTTGGGCAGGGTGAAGAAGACCAGGGTTGTTGTGTACATGGAAATAAGGGTGGGAGGAATAATAATACTTGTCATTCAATAGGTAGCTTTTAATGGCACCCCACTCCAGTACTCTTGCCTGGAAAATCCCATGGACGAAGGAGCCTCGTGGGCTGCAGTCCACGGGGTTGCTAAGAGTCGGACACGACTGAACGACTTCACTCTCACTTTTCATTTTCCTGCATTGGAGAAGGAAATGGCAACCCACTCCAGTGTTCTTGCCTGGAGAATCCCAGGGATGGGGGAGCCTCGTGGGCTGATGTCTGTGGGGTCACACAGAGTCGGACACGACTGAAGTGACTTAGCAGCAGCAGCCTCAAGGCTTCGCCTAAGCTATGTAGTGAGATGAATCATTCCACTAGCTAGGAACGTTAGAAAAAATCAGTGCCTGAGCTCAAACCAATTAAGTAAGAATACCGAGTGATGGAACCTAGCATCAGTATACTTAGCCACATGATTTCAGTAAGAAGCCAGCCCTGAGAACCATTGCTCAGAGGGTCAGACTGGGGCTCAGAGAATCCCAACACCCCAAATAAAGACTTAGGTTCATATATCCCCATAAGGACCAGGGGAACAGAGGGTGTGTTATTGCAACCAGAACCAAGAAGGAAATAGCCTTTTCAAGGATCTCTTTATACCCTTTATCAACTCACACATTGAATAAGGCTGACCTAGGTAACCAATACTAGAATGAAGATATTAAGTGTATAGAATGACTGTAATTTTCTGTCACTAAAATCCAGTGCTACAACAACCATTATGACTACACTGTATCTTTGCTAATTTGTACAAATAATTCTAGGAGATCAAACCAGTCAATCCTAAAGAAAATCAACCCTGAATATTCATTGGAAGGACTAATACTGAAGCTGAAGCTCCAATACTGATGCAAAGAGCCAACCTGATGCTACAAGCCAACACATTAGAAAAGACCCTGATGCTGGGAAAGGTTGAGGGCAGGAGGAGAAGAGAGTGGCAGAGAGTGAGATGGCTGGATGGCATCACTGATCCAATGGACATGAGTTTGAGCCAATTCCAGGAGATAGTGAAGGACAGGGAAGCCTGGTGTGCTGCAGTCCATGGGGTCAGAAAGACACGACTGAGGTCTTAACAACAACTAATTTGTTAAGAAAAATTTCCTAAAAATGGATTTGTTGAATCAAGGAGAATGGAAATTTTTAATTCTAATGTATACTGTCAAATTGTCCTCTAGAAAGATATAATCATGTACCATGATACTACCAGTATGCATAATGCCTGTTTTCCTGTACTCAGTTAAAACTCTGATTACTGAGTTTTGTGTTTCTACTAATATTAAATGATGGAGAAAGAAATGGCAACCCACTCCAGTATTCTTGCCTGGAAAATTCCATGGACAGAGGAACCTGGCGGGCTACAGTCCATAGGGTCTCAAAGAGTCACCCACGACTGAGCACATCAACAGTATTAAATGGAGGTTATAGCCTTTGCTCATTTTCTATTTGAGCACTCATTTTTCCTTAATTGACTTGTAAACAGATTTTGCACACTATGTGCATTATCCCTTCATCCATATTTTTAGAAAAATTTCCCTGTTTAAAACTAGAGTTGACCCTTGCATGATGGAAGGGTTAGGGTCACCAAGCCCCCACTCAGTCAACAATGCAGGTACTGCTAATCTCTGCCTCAAAAACAAAGGAATTGATAAATGACTTAGCCAAGGGGACAAAGCTAACAGTTTGAAAAGAATCAATACTTAAACTCTAGTTCCTTTGATTCTCACATTGTGATCTCTAATCTAAACACAAAGTTTTCCTTATACTTAGTCAAAGCTATGATTTTCTAGTAGTCACATATAGATGTGAGAGTTGGACCATAAAGAAAGCTGAGTGCTGAAGAATTGATGCTTTTGAACTGTGGTATTGGAGGAGACTCTTGAGAATCCCTTGGACTGCAAGGAGACCCAGCCAGTCAATCCTAAATGAAATCAGTCCTGAATATTCATTGGAAGGACTAATGCTGAAACTGAAACTCCAATACTTTGGCTACCTGATGCAAAGAACCGACTCATTGGAAAAGACCCTAATGTTGGGAAAGATCGAAGGTGGGAGGAGAAGGGGACGACAGAGGATGAGATGGTTGGATGGCATCACTGGCTCAATGGACATGAGTTGGAGTAAGTTCTGGGAGTTGGTGATGGACAGGGAAGCCTGGCATACTGCAGTCCATGGGGTCACAAAGAGTTGGACACAACTGAGCGACTGAACTGAACTGAACTGATGCTTAGTTAATTTAAAGATTTATAAAATGAAAATACAAGTACTATATTTATTAGACAAAATCCACATATAAATGGACCCACATAGTTTAAATCCCTGTTGTTTAAGGATCAATTGTAGGGCTTCCCTGTAGTTCAGTGGTTCAGAATCCATCTTGCAATGCAGGTGACACAGGTTCGCTCTCTGGTCCAGAAAGATCCCACATGCTGCAGAGCAACTAAACCTGTGAGTCACAACTGAGCTAGTGCTCTGGAGCTCATGCTCCGCAATAAGAGAAGCCATCACAGTGAGAAATCCACCATTCACCACAGTTAAAGGGTAGTCCCTGCGCCCTGCAAGACCACATGTAGCGAAGAAGACCCCCAGTGCAGCCCAAAGTAATTAAAAAGAACTAATTTTTTTTTAAAAAACAGTTATAAAAAAGGGTCAATTGTAGTCTTGCACTTTATTATGGTATCCTCTGTCATAGATAGGGTGCTTTTGTGTTTGTTTTCAATTTTCCTATAGTGTAATTGAATGATTTTTATTTGTCTAGTTTCTGCTTGGTCATGTTTCTGAAGGTGCTCTCAATGTTCAAAACAATACACATATTCATATTTCCTTCCAGTTCTTTCATGTTTTTATTTTTTATATTTTAATATTTAACCCATTATGAATATACATTTGTACATGATATGAGTAAGGGATCTAACTTCTCCCCAAAATAATTAACCAGAAAAACATTAAATTATTTAGCATCAAAAACAATAAATACACGTAATTACGACCATACTTGCATCATATAACCACTTGCAGCATATGACTCACTGACACATCACCTTTAAGATGACTTAAGACAATTTTAAGTATCAAAATACTGCAAGACTATACTAATAGCTAGTGTTTACTAAGTGTCAGACACTGTTCTTTCTAATGGGTCTATTTCACTTGGAGCATCTCTTTTAATTCTTATGAATCCTTTTAAGAAGCTGTTATTATTTTAATTTTACAGATGGAGCAAATAAGGAAACTTTGTATAGTATCAAAATTGAAGTTTGAAGCAATTGCAACCAACTAAAGGGCACACTGCTGATCACAGATGGAGTCAAGAGTCAACCTCTCTCTCTCAAACACACACACACACACACACACACACAACACACACGGATATTTTAACTTCTGAATCATCCCTAGTTCCACTTATATAATGCCTACTGTTTAAAAAAATGAGACTTTTAAGATTTGGGGAAAGCATATATTTTCAGAATTATAGAGGTGAACATATTATTACTGGGACATTGTGATATGTCTATCTTTGTTCTATCAACAAAGATAATTAAGCTTGTGCACTTCACATAGGAGAATCTAAGGGAAGAGAAACGATCTACCTTCTGAAGCTGTCTCTACTTAAAATTAAACCCTCAAGAAGTTCGCATGTCACCATAAGGTGGTCTTTTACACTCTAGGAGGGGCAGCCCATAGGACTATTTCAGCAGCTCATCACACACATGCACACAGACTTCCACGGACACACCACACACACATAAACCTGCCGTTTTCTGAATATCAAAGATGACAAAAACCCCGTGCCCTTTGCACTGGTAAGAGACTATTTCCTGTGTTCCGTCCTGTCTGTGACATCAGCCAATGCTGATGTTTCCATGCTGCCTTAAGACTGGGAAACAACTTGTTTGAAACTCTATCTTTGCTTGTCAGTGACTAGAGGAGGGATGATAACAAAGACTATGTATCGATTACTAGATTTTTATTAACAAAAAAAAGAAAATGTAAGCTTGGCACATACTGGGTGGAGACCTGGGGACCAGGACACTATGGGTCATATGTCATTCCATTAAGAGCATGCCAACATAGTTTGCCCTTCTATAGCTACTCTGGGGTCAGATGCTTCACCCAGGTGGGCAACACAACTGTGACCAAAATGGAGACACAAGATAGCAGCTAAAATCTTTCCTTGGAGTAAGTAATGTATACATGACAATCCTGTTTTAATGAGTATACATTTTTATTTCAAAAAACAAACTTTCTGGATGTCTCTGGTGGCAGAGTGGATAAGAATCAGCCTGCCAACGCAGGGGATGTGGGTCCGATCCCTGCTTAAGGAAGATCCCACATGCCACAGAGCAGCTAAGCCCATGCACCACAACCAATGAACCCGCACTCTAGAGCCCATGAGCCACAACTACTGAGCCTGTGTGTCACAGCTACTGAAGCCTGCATGCCTAGAGCCCATGCTCTGCAACAAGAGAAGGCACTGCAGTGAGAAGCCTGGGCACCAAAATGAAGAGTACCCCCTGCTCACTGCAACTAGAGAACTAGAGAGAAAAAAAATCATTCAAATGGGAATAATCGGAGTTGTGACTTTAGCTTTAGACAATCCATAAAAGAGGAAAGTGCAGTCCTATCGGGAAAAGAGATGTAAGTTCTTTAATAGGGAATCCCCCACAGATATGAGTGCAGGAAGAGGGAGCATTACCTCTATTTCTACTTTCTGATGGTCCCCAAGGAGAGAAGACTTGCTGCTGCTGCTGCTGCTGCTGCTGCTAAGTCACTGTAGTTGTTTCCAACTCTGTGCGACCCCATAGACAGCAGCCCACCAGGCTCCCCCATCCCTGGGATTCTCCAGGCAAGAACACTGGAGTGGGTTGCCATTTCCTTCTCCAATGCATGAAAGTGAAAGTGAAGTCACTCAGTTGTGTCTGACTCTTCGCAACCCCATGGACTGCAGCCTACAAGGCTCCTCCGTCCATGGGATTTTCCAGGCAAGAGTACTAGAGTGGAGTGCCATTGCCTTCTCCGGAGAAGCCTTGAGCTGGCAATAAAAGGGAGAGCATTTGGCCTAACTAACCCTTTGCCTGGCCCGTCTCTCCCCTTCTCTTCCCTCCCATGGTATATATAGTTTTTATTGCTCTTGTTCATCTTCCTGGAAGACTTTTCCCATTCTTCGGCAAGCCAGCTTTGCAGGGAGATCTCTGTGTAAGTGATAGAACAGATGCAGACCCAGCAGTTTCCTCTGAAGATTTTCTCCTAAGAGCTCAACCTGGAAGCTATCAGATAAACATGTTATTTTGAACTCATTGTAGGAAACAGTACCAAAGATGTTTAGATGGCAATATCTATAATCCAACCACTAGCTGTAAGCCACAGGCTGCACACACAGCCCCTCACGTGAGCTCCCGTGGGGCTCTAATAGAATAAACCCTGTATGATTTTTGATACATGAGCACTTTTGCAATTTCTGTAAGCATGGAATTTTCTACAGAGCAAGAAACTGAAGTTCTAAGTGCCTTAAAGAAAAATGGTATATGACAAAGTATTGCACCTTAGCACATTTAAACATTATAAATCGTAATAGGCCATGAATGACCCTGTAACTCCGAGAAGCTAACAAATGTGGAAACTGACAGAGCTACTGCTCTTAGCAACCAGCATAATTTTGTACAAATAGATTATATAACTGGATTTTTTAAAAGAGCATCCAAATGATCCAGAAGGTAAAAAATCAACGATTATCACAGAGAGGCAGCAAACTCAATTATATTCCAGTACAAATGAATGGCAAATAAGGCATGCACTCTTGTAATCAACTTAAAAGAGACTGCTGTATGCACAGCATAAGTTTTAAGCATATAAATAACAATAATGTCACTGCTATATTAAAATATTACCACAGGCTTGGCAGTTAAAACAACACAGTTATTATCTCACAGTTTCTATGAGTCAGGAATCTGGGCATGCTTAGCTGAGACTAGTACTTCAGGGGTTTTCTGCAGTCAGTTTGCTGGTCAGAGCTGGGTTCTCATCAGAAAGTTCCAGGTAAGGATCTACTTCCAGGGTCATTTGGGTTGGCAGAATTCATTCTGTGAAGGTTGTCAGACTAAACCCCTCCATTCTGACTGGTTCAGAAGCTGCCTTTTTTTGTTCCTTGTCATAAGGACCCAGCTAACATGGCAACTTCCTTGTCAAAGCAACAGAGAGGAGCTGCTAGCAAGACAGAGGACATAAATTTTTTAACCTAATGGTTTTTCCAGTGGTCACGTATGGATGTGAGAGTTGGACTGTGAAGAAAGCTGAGCATTGAAGAATTGATGCTTCTGAACTATGGTATTGGGAAGACTCTTGAGAGCCCCTTGAACTGCAAGGAGATCCAACCAGTCCATGCTAAAGGAGATCAGTCCTGGGTGTTCATTGGAAGGACTGATGCTGAAGCTTAAACTCTAATACTTTGGCCACCTGATGCGAAGAGTTGACTCATTGGAAAAGACCTTGATGCTGGGAAGGATTGGGGGCAGGAGGAGAAGGGGACAACAGAGGATGAGATGGCTAGATGGCATCACTGACTTGATGGATGTGAGTCTGAGTGAACTCCGGGAGTTGGTGATGGACAGGGAGGCCTGGCGTGCTGTGATTCATGGGATCGAAAAGACTCAGACACGACTGAGAGACTGAACTGAACTGAACTGAATGGTGGCAGTGATATATCATCACCTTCATCAGTGTTTCTTGATGCAAAACAAGTTACTAAAACAGCCCACATTCAAGAAGAGAATATTGCAAAAGCTTCCCATACCTTGAATATAAGATCTTAAGGTAGATCACTAAGGGGTCATGAGAAGCCTTGACTAATTAGGTAATCAATTAATATTCTCCTCCTCCAGTAATTAACATTCCCTTCCCTGGTGGCTCAGATGGTAAAGCGTCTGCCTGCAATGCAAGAGACCCTGGTTCGATCCCTGGGCCAGGAAGATCCCCTGGAGAAGGAAATGGCAACCCACTCCAGTACTCTTGCCTGGAAAATTCCATGGACGGAGGAGCCTGGTAAGCTACAGTACATGGGGTAGCAAAGAGTCGGACACGAAAGAGCGACTTCAATTTCACTTTCCCTGTGGCTCAGACAGTAAAGAATCTGTCTGCAATGTACATTTGGGTTTGATCCCTGGGTTGGGAAGATCCCCTGGAGAAAGGAATGGCTACCCTCTCCAGTATTCTTGCCTGGAGAATTCCATGGGTAGAGCCTTGCAGGTTCTAGTCTGTGATGTTGCAAAGAGTTGGACACAACTGAGCAACTAACACTATTCTAATATATTTTCTTCGTTTCTCTTATCACTGCCTAAAATTACATTATTTATTTATTTGTCCACTTATTTATAATCTGTCTTCCACCCCTAGACTGTTAGCACTTTAAAGATATTACCTTGTCCTTCAGGTTGACTGCCGCATCCCCTATGCCCAGAACAATATTAAGCACTTGGTTGTCATTCAATAAATATTTGCAGAATGCTTGAATGAAGGAAGAAAGGAATATCACTAATGAATCTATGACTTCTTTCAGTAATTGCTTATTTAAGACACTGAAATGAAAGCCTGTATTGAGTGTCAGTACAATAGGGACTCACTCTGGCCGAGTGCTAAGCTCCCATGCATATTGTTACTTCTTTCCCTTTGGGGTTAGGGTGACTTAACTACACAACTTTTTTGATACTCTCTCTTCTTGTATATCTTCATATGTTTTACATGTTTTGAAATTTGTAAGGTGAAAATAAAGTAAAATTTAGTTTTAATAGTTCATAAGGATTTTTGAAAGTGAGAGTAAAGTAAAACAACCCTCTTATGGTTTCCTCCATTTGCTAAAACTCAAAGGAAAAATTTAGATCAGTTATCAGTGTGGGAGGCAGAAGGGAAATTGAACAAGACATTGGAGTCCTAGATCACCACCTACAAAGAAACCAATGTTGAATTGTAATAGCTGAAACTCAGAAACAAGAAAAAGAACAAAAAGAAGAAAAACAGCCACTCAAGGTTGATATTTGGGGCAAAAAAAGAAAACGAAGTTGACTTTTTTTGAGGCAAAATTGGGATTTAAGGTCGAATTTTTCCTCCAACTATTGATGGGCTGATAAATTATGGGAAAACTCATCAATCTCTGAATCTCCTTTTCCTCTTCTGTAACCAGAGGCTGGTCATATTTATCATGGATGATTCTAAGAGTGAAAAGAAATCAGAGAAATAGGTCTCCATTAATGATGTATGTTTAATTTTGAGGGGAAACTTTGGGTAATGGAGAGAAGAGAATGAACAGCACCACAAACTAAGTTGAAATTCAACTCCCTGAAGGACAACCAGGAGCAAAACTATTACCAAAAGTCACAGAAGTCTAAAGACACTGGGTTCAAGAGAGCACAGAGCATGCTGTTCCTCTCAGGGCTACACTTAACAGATATAAAACAGCAAGAAGGCATGACTCAGCACCACAACTGAAAGAATGGAGCAAAAGCTGACAAAGGAGGTATTTTAGCACATTTCTAGAACACAGAAGGCATCGTAAGCATGCCTGCTGACAAAATGGAGCCACACAAGCCATTGCCTGGAGACCTGCACAGACTTTGTCAGCAAAGACCGAGTGTCCTGCAGAGAGAACACTGGGCATGGAAACAGAGAGCAGGGAAGGAAAAGGGGCTGAGAAAAGTGGTAAATTGAAGTTCTAAGGAGTTGGTGACTCCTTTCCAAACCCCTTAAGCAGAGAATAAAAAAGTCAGATGTTTAATTCAAAGCAAAAAAAAATTTTTTTAACTGTTTTTTTTTTTTTGGTCAAAATAATAAATAAATAATGTTATGTGTAATAGTGCTCTAGATTTTAAATAAACCACACAAATACACATACATACCCACAGACATACACATGAATAATAGATAAATAACTCTGAGGGAATCAGAATTCAGAAAACAAAATAATTTTTTAAATTATTTTATTTTACCTTTTGTTTCCACCACAGGCATGTAGGATCCTAGTTTTCTGACCCGGAACTGAACCCATACCCCCTGCACTGATGGTGAGGAGTCCCAACCACTGGACCACCAGGGAAGTTCAAGAATTTTTTTAAAAAAACAACTTCAAATTAGTATCCTCACATAATGTCTTATGCCTGGCTCCATGAGAAACAGACTCTGAGAGACAGAGAGATTTGTCATGCTCCCAAATAAAGGGAATAAGGGAGGGTGGAAGACAGGATTGGGCAGAAGAAGTTGACCTGTGGTTCAGTTGTAAGAGGCACCTTAGGCAATCCCATGGGGTGCTTAAGCATTTAAGATCCTTCAGATATTCACAGAATTTAAACAAGAGGCCAGCTCTTTATGCACCAAACTCTACCCTATCTCCACCCCCATTCAGCAACAACACTTTTAATGTAGAAAGAAGGGGAATGAACACGTGCTTCCAGATTGGAGAGGGATCTGGGTTTCACAGTAGAGCATCATTGCACATGAATTTCATAAGCCACTGTATCTATAAAATAAGAAAGTAATGATAAATTGCTGTAATAAAAAAATCAATGAAAGAAAAATAACATTTTTTAATTTAAAAAATACAATCTTTACCAAGCAAAAAATATTCCACAGAAGCATGTATATATAAAGCCAAAAAATCTCAAATGAAGAACAAAGGGACCAACTTATTAGGAAAAAATAAAAGTCAAAGACAACAAAGTTTGAATGAAGAGCACATATATTCAAGAAATAAAGAACAGAGAAAATGGATGAGAGGAAATTTATAAATATTAATAGACTAGAATCTGCAGAAATGAAGGAAACAAATTAAAGAGGCCCATCAAGTACTCAGCAAAATTTTAAAGACAAAATTCACACTCATATATGCCTGTAGAATTTCATAATATTAAGAATAAAGAAAAGATTCTGAAACTTTGCGTGTGCTATGCTCAGTGTGGAACAGGGTGCACAGAAAGAAAGCAAATAGCTTGTATAAGAAAAAGAATCATCATGTTGACTCTAATTTATCTCCAGCAACAGCGATTTCGTTCATGCCCTTAAAGGAAACTGACATTCGACTCAGAATTAAATCCCAATGTATGAATCAATAGTAATCTCAGGGGAAAAAAGGCATCTTTAGACATGAAAAGATTCCAAAAATTTTCATCTTATAAATTCTTTATTAGGTAGTTACTTAAATGCACAATCCAGAAAAATGAGGAGCTAAACCAAGAAAGAGAAAGAATAAGATTCAGGAATGAGGTTCTGGAGTAGTAAGAGAGAAGACAGATCTAAAAAGGAATCGGACACAACTGAGTGACTGAACTGAACTGAAAAAGGAATCAGTACAAGGCCAAAGGAGCCCAGCAGGCTACAGTCCATAGGCTCGCAGAGTCGGACACAACTCAGGAACTGAACAACAACAACAGCATAGAGTAGAATAACATCAGAAGAAAACCTCCTGCCGAGAGAGGAGTTCCTCGATTAGAGAGTACTATTGAGATTATGGGAAAGCATAACATTGTCGTAAAGGCAGGCAGTACTAGACTTTTATTTTAAAAGCCATTGAAAACAACAGAGGGAAGATAACAGACTGTTGTATAAGAACGAAATTAAGCCATGATACTCAGACTCTGCAGTGAACACTTTTACTTAGTCAATAAAATAAATGCACTTTATTGATTTTAAACTTTAAAAATGACCCTCTGGACAAAGCACAGAGGCTTAATTAAGGTTACAGATAATATTCTAAAAGTTAAAAAATTTAAAGTAAAGGTGAAGAAACAATATCTTCACTTCACCAAGTAAACAGTCAAGAGATACCATCAATCAACAAATGATGAAACAAGAATAAGAATTTTTAAAGTATTAAAATACAATATCAACCAATAGAAAAACTAAAAATATTGTTATAAATATAAAGGAATGGGGGGTCTCAGATTACTGAAATGAATAAAATCTTCAGAAAGTTAATAGCTAATATCTAAAGTTAATGTATCAATTAATGACTATATACACATATTATTTTAAAATATGACAAGCTTCAGGATAATTCAGAATAGAAATACTTTGTATAATTATTTCTGAGAAGTACATTCAGGAATGTAGCAGGAAACCATTGTCTACAAGTCCTAATATATCTATTTATTCCTGTAAATATATTACTTCCATAAAACAGCAGATGAGTGAATGAAATAATAAGAAGGATAGACAGATGGACAAATTAAGATGAATCAGAAAAAAAAACCTGCATGAAGAATCAATTCATAGATGTCTCTTATTTCTATCAGTTTATAATAACCTTGTTATGAATCACTTTTGCTTGAGGAAAGACAAAATTTAAAAAAAGAATGAAAACCTACTATTCTTATTGCTATACCTTTAAGAAGAAAATAATCCAATGTAATGAATACTCATTGACTGCCTCCTATATTCTAGAAATAGAGCTAATTTCTATAAGAAATATAGGTATGATTAAGTCACAAGGGTTGACATTAAACTAATTTATTAATTATCTGTAAAGAGAGTAAGTTTCTAGATAAATAAAATTTCAAAAATAGAATAAAGAGGTGCCACAGACGATGAGATATACTTATGGGAATTCAAAAGGAGAAAGTTCACATACAATAGAGAATCAATGAGGCTCTCACAAAAGACTTAGAGACCAAAAGTCAGGTCACAGAGTCCAGTTCTACTGGAAATCAAGGTGTATGAAATTTCCTAAGAAAAGAAGAATGACCCATATTTAAGAGAGTCTTGCATGCCAGAGTGCATTCTTCATTCTGTACCCAATGAATGTTTTTCAATGAGTGGTGGAGAGTAAAGAAATGTACCAATCAGAATAGGCTTGATTATGCTGCTATAATAAGAAGCCCCCAATTTTAGTATCTTATAGCAATACAGGTTTATTTCCTGCTTATGCTACATGTCCTCCATAGTTTGACAGGGAACTTGTTGCTCATTGCAGATATCCAAGGTGTTGATCTGAGAAGTAGTCACTATCTCTAACACTGCAGATCATGCTCAGGGACACAGAGAGCTCTTAAAGTTCTTGCCCTGGCAAGTAAAGATTCAGCCCAGAAAGGGCACACGTTTACTCCTGCTCTCATCTCACTGGCCAGAAATAGCTACAAGGCCCCATCCAATCACGAAGGACCAAGAAGAGCAACTCTACCTGGAATGAGGGGGAACCGAGAATATTTGGGGAATGTCACTAATGATTTAGTGAATGTGGAAATGGGGAGAATTATAATCAAGATTGTATTTTAGGAAGACAATTGTACTTGTCATAATATATCCTAAATGTAGAGTTACATGATCATTAGAGCAAAAATAAAAAATAAAAAATTATCCCATTAAATTAGCTACCTCTTGATGTTGAAGTAAAGTGAAGTGAAATCTCTCAATCATGTCCGACTCTTTGTGACCCCATGGAATGTAGCCTACCACCCTCCTCCATCCATAGCATTTTCCAGCCAAGAGTACTGGAGTGGGTTGCCATTTCCTTCCCCAGAGGATCTTCCCGACCCAGGGATCGAACCCGGGTCTCCCGCATTGTAGGCAGAGGCTTTACCATCTGAGCCGTTAGCTAGCTGAACAAATATGACATACCACCCTTTATACATTGAAGAGTGTAATCAGCCTGGGGACTTAGAGTAAATACACAGCAAGACCTTCTAAGAGAAGCTGTCTCCAAAGCCAAGAAAGTTTTTTTTTTTACTTATTTTAATTTGATTGTTCAGTTTTCAAAACTTGGATGGTCAACCCTATTGAGATTTGTGGAAGTTTTTTGATAGCAGTGATTTAAAATGAAAACACTGATATAAATGTGTTTAGAGACAGCTTTCAAAAGGACAAAATCAAAATATTGAAAAGAGGGCACTGTGTTCCAACCAGAGCTGATTTATCAACATCAGAGCCACAAGGACTTGGGCATTTTCTGTAAGTTTAGCCTGAGGATTTTGTCCACATTATTTTTGCTACTTTGTTAAAGGAAAGAGGCAAGTTTACCTGGGCGGGTCCATTAATTAGTGTTAAATTTCTGGACCATTATATGAATTGAGAAAGTACTTATTCATAACTCACTACTGTTGATAGCCACTGAAAGAGGTAGTAAAGGAAGACACAATGGACTATCACACTCCGTAAAAAGAAACCGTTTTAAGGGCCCTCTTTGGATTAAACAGATAAATCCTTACCTTGTCCTGTAGATGGTGTTTATTGGGCAGATATTCCTTATCCATAGATCAATATCTGTACCAGAGTTTTAATACTAAAAATGAAATGGGAAGCAATGCAAGAAACATCAAGTTATATATTTTAAATTATGCTCCACTTCTTACATCATTTTCAACATGAGTGACTCCCTATACTTATGATGCGAAAGCCGATTTGGCTGAAATTGCTTGTTAAGACAGTTATAAATACCATCTATCAGTGAGAACCATAAATGCCAAGGACACTCAAACAGATTGATGAATCCATCAGTTTCCATCTATTAGGGATTCTAAAAATAAGTCTATTAACAGTGTCAGCACCTTTTTTTATTTCACTCTCATTACAACAAAATCACAAATGATAAAGAATTCCACAATGAGACTAGTATTTCAAGATTATGCCACTTAATTACTTTATAAAATTATACAATTACTAAATGATGATAATCACAAAGCACCTTTGTATATCATTTTTTAATTGCTATGGAAAATACTTCCCGTATTTTTCAGATAAGATCACAGTACCCTTGGAATCATGATTTGAATTCCCAAATTCAGAGGAAAAACTGATATATTAACTAACAATATATTCAAATAAGTCTATTATGATATAAGCATTTTTTTCCTTCAGAGTCTCCAAATAGATATAAGAACAACTAGCACCGAAGAGTGGAGAAGGAAATGGCACCCCACTCCAGTGTTCTTACCTGGGGAATCCTGTGGACAGAGGAGCCTGGTGGGCTGCTACCCATAGGGTCGCACAGAGTCGGACACGACTGAAGCAACTTAGCATGCATGCATGCATTGGAGAAGGAAATGGCAACCCACCCCAGTATTCTTGCCTGGAGAATCCCAGAGATGGGGGAGCCTGGTGGGCTGCCGTCTATGGGGTTGCACAGAGTCGGACACGACTGAAGCGACTTAGCAGCAGCAGCAGCAGCAGCACCAAAGAGCGTAGATTTTGGTCAGCACAACCTCTTGCCCATGATTGAAGAGCTGAAAAGTTACTTAATATTTACATGCTTTAAGTTCTTTATCTGTGAGATGAGGATAATAACTGCATAACAATTAGCTGAATTGAATGAAAGACAGTTTTAATAAAATATGTATTATAGCTAGATGATAATGTATTAATAATATTTTTTTTTTTACCACAGTGGTCTTTTAAACTAAAACCATTTCACCTAATGTAAAGTCTGAGAAGATATTGGTATAGAGTAACTACAGGTGATATAACTCAGAGAAGTTGAGGCCATTTTGTAACAAATTTAAAATAGATAGAAACAAGAAAGATGAGACAAATTCCTTCCTGATCAAACATGGAGTGAACAACCAGAGAAAACAGTAAATCTGAGGATAACAGGGACCTGTAGTGGCATTGCCTGACTTGAGATTTTTAAAGAAAGTGATGGTGTGCAGAGACAGGGACGCCTGCGAGGTACTGTGTGGGGGTGAGTGAACTTATCCTGTAGATATGCCATACTCAAGTTGTTTCTTAAATATTAATGAAACTGCTATTTACAATAAAGCCAAAGAGTTTGACTTTTATTGAACCATTTAATTTGAATAACTGAAATGCATTTAAAATGGGGGAAGAGTTCAATTTTTTTATTTTGATATTCTACCCACATAATTTTCTATTTCAAGAGCAAAACCAAATTTGGTATAAATTGAAGTACATCAAGATTTAAAATATCTGAAATTCAAAGCGTACCATCAAGAAATTGAAAATACAAACCAGAGGCTGGGAGAAAATATTTCCATTTGATATACCTGATAACGGACTTACATATAAATAACTCTCACAGTTTGATACTAAAAAAACAAATGACCAAAGAATGTATATATGTGTAAAACTGAGTCACTCAGCTGTACAGCAGAGATTGGCACAAAATTGTCAATGAACTATACTTCAATAAAAATCAATAAATACAAATATAAATGACCTAAGTTTTAAAAAGGCAAAATATTTGAATAGACATATTACCTATTAGAAAAAGGCCTAATAGAAACATATACCTAATAGAAAATATATAAATGGCCAGATGACACACAAGAGATTCTCACCATCACTAGTTACTAGAGAAATGCAAATTAAAGTAATAAGATATCATTTTACTAGGCAACTGTAATAAAAAGAGAGACAATAATAAGTATTGGTAATAAAATGGAAGAATGTGGAGAAATTAAGACATATATTGTTGGTGGAAATGTAAAATCACGCACTATCTTTGAAGGGCAAAGTATGTTTCCTAAAATAGTAATAATAGGTTTACCATGTGACTCAAAAGTTCCACTGTTAAATATATGCTCAAGAGAATTAAAAATATATGTCCAGACAAGCTATTCAAATGTTATTCAAATAATCATTGTAGCATTATTCATAAAGGCCAAAAGTGAAAACAACCCAAATGTATCAAGAAATAAATGGAAAGACAAATACAGCAAAATATTATTTAGTAACAAAGAGAAATGAAGTACTGATTCATGATACAAACATGGATGAATCTCATAAAATTTATGCTAATTTAAAGAAGCCAAACACAAGAGACTACATATTCAGCTCAGTTCAGTTCAGTCGTTCAGTCATGTCCGACTCTTTGCAACCCCAAGGACTGCAGCACGCTAGGCCTCCCTGTCTGTCACCAACTCCCAGAGTTTACCTAAACTCATGTCCGTTGAGTTGGTGATGCCATCCAACCATCTCATCCTCTGTCATCCCCTTCTCCTCCTGCTCTCAATCTTTCCCAGCATCAGGGTGTTTTCAAACGAGTCAGCTCTTTGCATCAGATGGCCAAAGTATTGGAGTTTCAGCTTCAGCATCAGTCTTTCCAATGAACACTCAGGACTGATCTCCTTTAGGATGGACTGGTTGGATTTCCTTGCAGTCCAAGGGACTGTCAAGAGTCTTCTCCAACACCACAGTTCAAAAGCATCAATTCTTCTGCACTCAGCCTTCTTCCCAGTCCAACTCTCACATCCATACATGACTACTGGAAAAACCATAGCCTTGACTAGACAGACCTTTGTTGACAAAGTAATGTCTCTGCTTTTGAATATGCTGTCTAGGTTGGTCATAACTTTCCTTCCAAGGAGTAAGCGTCTTTTAACTTCATGGCTGCAATCACCATCTGCAGTGATTTTGGAGCCCAGAAAAATAAAGTCACCCACTGTTTCCACTGTTTCCCCATCTATTTGCCATGAAGTGATGGGACCGGATGCCATGATCCTAGTTTTCTGAATGTTGAGCTTTAAGCCAACTTTTTCACTCTCCTCTTTGACTTTCATCAAGAGGCTCTTTAGTTCTTCTTCACTTTCTGCCATAAAGGTGGTGTCATTTGCATAGCTGAAGTTATTGATACTACATACAACCATTTATATGAAATGACCAGACAAAGAAATGTATAAATACAGACAATAGAGTAGTGGTTGTCTGGGTCTGGCCTATGAATGTGGAGTGACTTCATAAGGGCACAATGGCTCTTTCAAGGGTGATGGAATGTTCTAAAATTAGACTGTGGTAAAAGTTGTGCAACTTTATAAATGTGCAACTTTGTAAATGAGCCACCAGGGAAGCCCATAAAGCTAAAAACCATTAAATTCTACATTAAAAATGGATAAATTCAATGGTATGTAGATTACACTTCAATAAAGGTTCTTATAAATGAACAAAGAATAAACTAACTAAAAATTCTGATAAAATAAGTAAATAAAAACAATGAGTGGGAGATGTTTTTTTTTTTTCTAGATTATCTAGGAGTGGCAGTTTAGATATCTGATCAGAGCAAATGACCTACCAGCATCACAGACGGGGCTGGTCAGGAAAAACACATGTGGGGACTGAGACAGATAAAAGCAAGGGTTCTATATATGTGTGAATATAAGGTATTTGTTTTTCTCTTTCAGACTTACTTCACTCTGTATGACAGACTCTGCTGCTAAGTTGCTTCAGTCGTGTCCGACTCTGTGCGACCCCATAGACGGCAGCCCACCAGGCTCCTCCATCCATGGGATTTTCCAGGCAAGAATACTGGAGTGGATTGCCATTCCCCTCTCCAGGGGATCTTCTCGACCCAGGGATTGAACCTGGGTCTCCTGCACTGTACGAAGATGCTTTACCATCTGAGCCACCAGGGAAGTCCACCTATATACACACGTACATACATACATGACTATGTGTAAAATAGCTAGCTAGTGCAAATGTGCTAAATAGCACAGGGAGCTCAGCTCAGTGCTCTGTGTTGACCTATAGGGGTAGGATGGTGGGGGTGGGAGGGAGACTCAAGAGGAAGGGGATATGTGTATACAAATAACTGATTCATGTTGCTGTATAGCAGAAACTAACATTACATTGTAAAGCAATTACACTCCATTTAAAAAAAAAATTTTTTTTAAAGCAAGAGCTGTTAGTTCAGGAACTGAGATTTGGAAACCTGAAATTACCATGCAGTAGACCATTATTGTCAAACAGAAGTCTATGAGATTGAATTGTCCATATGCTAGCAGCTCATATGGCCACTGAGCACTTCAAATGTGCTAGTGACACTGCAGAGAGTGTGTGTGTGTGCTCAGTCATGTCTGACTCTGTGACCCCATGGACTGTAGCCCATGGGGCTCCAGTGTCCATGGGATTCTCCAGGAAAAGATACTGGAGTAGGTTGCCATTTCCTCTTCCTAGGGGTCTTCCGTATGTAGGGATCGAACCTGTGTCTCCTGTATCTCCTACACTGGCTGGTAGATTCTTTACCACTGAACCAATTAAAATCCCTGCAAACTAGTTTTTAAATATTATGTAATCTTAATTTAAAAATAAGTAGCAATATATGGCTACCACCTTGGACAATACAACTTTAATCCATAGCACAAATGGTTCTTTCAGGCACCTACCTAACCTCTTCCCTGGTAGCTTCCAGGGCTTCCCTGGTGACTTCCAGGGCTTCCCTGGTGACTCAAATGGTAAAGAATCTGCCTGCAATGCAGGAGACCTGGGTTTGATCCCTGGGTTAGGAAGATCCCCTGGAGTAGGGCATGGCAACCCACTCCAGTATTCTTGCCTGAAGAATCCCTATGGACAGAGGAGCCTGGCAGGCTATAGTCCATGGGGTCGCAAAGAGTCGGACGTGACTGAGAGACTAAGCACACACATCCAAACTCTAATCTTAAAGTTATTCATGGTCATAGATTTCACCCAGATGGCCCTTCTTATCTTCACTCAGTAAATATTTACAAAGTTCCTACTATACGGAAAACAGAATTTGATAATACAAAGATAAGTTGGACATGGTACTTGTCATCAGGGAGCTCACAGTCTGGTAGGGAAAATAAAGCACAGATACATTACAAGGAAGGGATGTGATAGCAATTCAGTGAGAGAAAATTATTTCCAGCCTACAAACTGAAAAAATCATGGAAGCTTTGGAAGTCCCAAAATTTACTAGGGTCCTGAAAGATAGGCTGGAAGTAGACTAGAACAGAATGCATCAAGGTTTGACATATGTATTTTGAAGTGTTTAACCAACATCTAGGAAACCATCTTTTTGCTGCTGAAATAATAGTTTCAATTTTCCATTGCTTAATTTTTACTCTAGAAGGATAAAAGCATATTATTAACAATAATCTAGCTCTATTGAACTTGTCTTTATTTCCCCAACCCAATGCCCTCACTCTCAACACATCCAAACAGAAGTGTTACAGTATTTGTACCATTTGGAATGTGATGGATAAGTTTGTTTTCTGAAATCATTACAGAGCATCTGGTCTATCCAGGACAAACAGAACCCAGGAAAATAATACAGACCTTTTTTTTCTAGCACTTGTGCAAACTCAGTACTATCTCAAAAACAGCACTAAAACTAGGAAAGGCAGTTTGTCCACCTTAGATCAGGAGTTCAGATCTAATCCTCTGGAACTTGAATTTATACATGTTTGGGTCTTTCAGAGGTTGAGACCTGGCAGCTTGCATTCCTACCCTAAATCTATTCAACCATACCCATTTCTTCTTTCTGATTCAAATGGGAAGTCATCCAACTCCCTTGTAAGCAACTTCTTTTTGACCCCCCTACAAATGGGGAACCAGTCCATCCTAAAGGAGATCAGTCCTGGGTGTTCATTGGAAGGACTGATGCTAAAGCTGAAACTCCAGTACTTTGGCCACCTCATGCGAAGAGTTGACTTGTTGGAAAAGACCCTGATGCTGGGAGGGATTGGAGGCAGGAAGAAGAGAAGGGACGACAGAGGATGAGATGGCTGGATGGCATCACCGACTCGATGGACATGAGTTTGAATGAACTCAGGGAGTTGGTGATGGACAGGGAGGCCTGGCGTGCTGCAATTCATGGGGTCGCAAAGAGTCGGACACGACTGAACTGAACTGAACAAATGCACAACACACACACACACATATGCACTCATCTTCATCCATCTCAACTCAGCTTAAAATCTTAAAATTTGAGAACGAAGTCCATCTGGTTATACTTTCTCCTCTACCCTTGATGACAACAGCTATTTTTGATAAATTGCTAGACATAGGGGCTGAGTCCTAAGGTAAATTTTGCCTATTTAAAAAATAAATTTTTTCTTATTGTTCTGTGTTCTTGGTTATATTGCTTCTTTAAATATAAGTGTGTAGCTGTGGGAAGCAAAGAAATATTGATTTAGCAAACAAATTCTTGCCATATTTTATCTATGTGATCACAGTGAATAATGCAAATTATTTTCTTTGGCTTATTCCCACATTCAAGAACTTTTCATACATATTTTGAAAACTGATCCTCACCACCGCCCTGTGAGATAAAAAGGGTGTACATTTTTTTTTTGGAGGGGTGTACATTTTTATCTCGTTGTTCTGATGGCCTTTCCCCTGTAGGAAGACACTGAAGTCTTCGTTTCCAGTTTGCCTCAATTCTTCAGAAAACTATAGTTAAACAAGTGGCTTGATGCTTTGTTGTACTTCAGTATGTTTTTGGTCTGAATGAGACTATCCAGAGGGGATCTATGTACCCCTAGGGAGCACTGTCCCTCTCCTTCATAAGGCTGGGTGGAGTCAATACTGGTCAGTCAGTCAGTCAGTTCAGTCTCTCAGTTGTGTCCAACACTTTGCAATCCATGGACTACAGGAAGCCAGGCCTCTCTGTCCATTACCAACTCCCAGAGCTTACTCAAACTCATGTCCATCAAGTCGATGACACCATCCAACCATCTCATCCTCTGTCATCCCCTTCTCCTCCCACCTTCAATCTTTCCCAACATCAGGGTATTTTCCAATGAATCAGTTCTTCACATCAGGTGGCCAAAGTACTATTAGAGTTTCAATACTTTGGATTGAAGTATAGCATCTATGCAAAGAACCACAGACTGGGACAGAAGCTTCTCCAAACGCAAGAGATTATAAGGATGATTTTTCCCTTTTGTTAAGAAGTACTGTAAGAGACCTGCTGCAGCTGAATTGTCCTTGTCATTTTCTACAAAAACCGCTTTGATGTGAAATTGTGTGCACATCTGCAGGAGATTACTCATGCTCTTCCTGTTGTATTCCCTCCATTCCGGGTTCCCTTTGTCTTGAGCCCTAAGAAGGGATCTATTGGATCACAACCCACAGCACAGCTGGGGAGCTTAGTGCATGATTGACATGGAGGAAGATACTAGAGACTGGTCACAAGGTATGAGGCATTCTTTTCTCCTTCCTATACTTAGCATTAAACTTTCCTCTGAAGGTCAACCACATATGTCCAATTCCTTCCTACACAGTTTCTTCCAGATATTCAGCATCATCAAAGGTGAATACATTACTCAGTTCCTAGTTCTGGTTCTCTTCCTGTTTGTCCAGTTTTTTTGTTGTTCTGTCACTCAGTCGTATCCTTCGTGTCCAGCTCTTCGCAACCCCATGGACTGCAGCATGTCAGGCTTCCCTGTCCTTCCCTATCTCCCTGAGTTTGCTCAAACTCATGTTCATTGAGTTGATGATACCATCCTCTGTCACCCCTTTCTCCTCCTACCCACAATATTTCCCAGCATTAGGGTATTTTCCAATGAGTCAGCTCTTCACATCAGGTGGCCAAAGTATTGGAGCTTCAACTTCAGCATTGTCTAGGTTGTTCAGGCTTAAAAAGAAAGGGAGGGGGGTATCTTAACTCCTCACTTGTATCTAATGAGCTATTAAGTCTCCTTTATATCTGTGAAATTTCTTCTCTCCTCCTCATCTTCTGTGATGCTGCTGGTGACTCAAGCCCTCATCGTTTCTACCCAGGCCTGCCTTTTTGACCTTGCCCATGTAAAGAAATGCTTAGGAGACATATATGGGGATAAAAACTAATTATAATAACAATCCTGCCGTCTGACTCTCCCCTCTGGGATTTGCCTATCTCCTCTCTTTTCTGCCAATTTGGATGCTATTTCTTGCACGAATCTCTGTGATTTACTCACGGACATGAGTTGGTCCTAAGTCTTGGCTCCTGGTTTAGCCTTTGTTTTTCACCTTCCATCTATGGCACGGTATACAAAGTCCATTCAGGAAAGCCTTTGGACAAAACTGATCATCTTTCTCTGGGTAACAGCCCTGTGTGGTCTCCATTCCAGTTCTGTGGGGCTTACTAGTAAGCCCCAACCCCTGCCAGAGAGAAGAATTTAAGAAGTTTCTCATCTCTGATCTCTCTCAGCACACAAAACATTGACAGTAATATTTACAACCAATGTCTGTACAGTACTTTGCAATTCTTAAATCTTATTGAAAGACCTTATCCTCCAAGCAGTCTGTCACACTGCTGTAAGAGTCTTTCTAAAATACTAATCTGATCATGTCACTTTCCTGCTGGCTCCTAAATGCTAAGCTTGTCATTTAGGGTTGTTTTTGAGCTATATCTCCCCTAATTCTAAGCAAGTTGAACTAAATTTGGTCTAAATTCCTAAACTCATGAAGGTCTCATAGTCACCTTTGCTTTTGTGCCTGACAATCCTTCTTAAAATGAAGTTCCCCTTGCTTTTGCCTTAGTTGCTCCTTAAGGTTAGCTTAAATACCACCACCCTGTGAAATCGTGACCATTTTCCTTCCCTAAGTTTAGTCTCTTCCAGCTTTGAATTATTCATTAGGCTCCTTGCCCTTCAGAGAACCTCCTTCAGAGAAAGGACAAGGTCTTCTCCATTCCAGTCTCCAAGATTTGGCATATACTAGTTTCTCAGTAATTATCATTTTTAAAAAGTCTGGGTTGGGTTGAGGGGGGACTCTACTAATCCAACATAATGGCAAAGAAAAGGAAATTACTTGCAGATCAGCATACATATAATATTGTAACCTATAATACGAAACTATAATTATATTTTGAGTGTTTTTAATCACTTTCTAAGCAGCACAAGAAGAGGTTATTACCTTACCCTGCATTTCATAAATACAATCTTTCCACTTGAAAAATTCCTTTGATTGGTGAAAAATAAGTTTTATTTAAAGTGAAAGATGAAAGGCAATTTCCTGAGGAAAGCATTTTCCAATTCATTTGTTTATGCTTAATCCAGATCTTTTTTCCTCTGAAAGCTATAGCATAAAGAATGGAGATTTGCTGCATTGGCCTACTGTTACAGCACCTTACTTCTTTAGTCACTTTGATGTAGATAAACCACATTGAAATACCTTTGGAAAATCCCTTCAGATTCTTTGATATGAAAGAAGTTATTATACCACAAAGTTATTTATCCTCCTCATTGCAGCTCAGGTTTTAAGAAGATCTTTCTCAGAAATGTAGCAAGTAAATATAACTTATTTTCATAGCCATTTCAAAAGAGAGACAAAGAACCATTGATTTTCCATGTTAAACCACATGGAAAGGCTATTGCCAATGGTCATACTAGTTTGAGAATCAGAACCCAGTGATGACGCCTGTAGATAGGTGTCCATCAATATGGGGGCAATGAAAGTCAGAGGGTCTAGACTGGTTGCAACAAACATTGCACAAATTCCTACCCAAACTTTCACAAAGAGCTGAGTATTGCTGAAGGGTTCTTCTACATTAATCTCAAAATGTAGATCCATGTTGGTGGAAATGACATTATTCCATCCTTTTTATGGCTGAGTAATATTCCATTACACATATGTAACATATCTTCTCTATTTATTCCTCTATTGATGGGCATTTGGGTTGCTTCCATGTCCTGGCTATTGTAAACATATGGAAAAGAATCTAAAAAAGAGTGGTCAGTTTAACTGATTCACTTTCCTGTACAGCAGAAAGTAACACAACAGTCTAGTAAATCAACTATACTCCAATAAAAAATTTTAATTAACAATTTTTTAATGTAAATCCAAAGTATCCTCTCTTCAGCAGGAAAGTATGGACACTCACCTCACTGTACAACTTTATCTGTCATGAATATACAGAATAGATCACCTTGGAGACATGACGATGGACAGACCCATACTTCTAAGTTACCATTCTGAGGGGCTACTTTGTACTGACACAGTGAGAAGTACTTTATATTTTCAGCTATGAATAATTATCACAGGAACAATAGGTAGGTATGATTATACCCACTTTATAGATCGTCACAAGCTCAAGGAACTGAAATATCATGAGAAGACTCCCACTCTTAGAAAAACTGGGAAACCCAAATGTGCCTGACCCCACAGACTTGGCTGCCTTTTCAAATATCTTTATGGAAAAATACATTGTTGTCAACATGGCAGGTCAGGCCTTGGTTTCCCATCCCTAGTCTTAGTTGTCAGGTGTTAAGAGAGATTTAGACTCTGGCTATGTTGAATCACTGAACCTAAACATGAGCCTAACTATCAGACTTCTGCAACTACAAACATTATTATTTAAAAAGAGCCCAGAGAGACTACTATTTCTGAACATGTGAAAAATTGAAGAGCCTAGAAAAGCCTCTCATTGTCAACACATTAAAAAGCTGGGAAAATAGAGAAGTAAATAAATAGACAGATAGATAGAGACATAGAGACATAAATAGATCAACCCACCAACCAGCCAGGACTCCACAAGACCATGCATAATGTGACTGAAATCTAGGTGGATAGAAGTGTCAGATCTTGAGACTTATTTTCATATCCATCATTAATTTTATCCTTAGGTTATATCCTTCCATGTTTTTCTCAATACTAATACAATCTGAGAATGACTGGTACATAAACAGAACTTTTAAAAATATTTTATAAAAATGCAATCAAATTAGTCACAGTTTCCAATATGCCTCTTTTCTTACTCAGCAGTTACCTTCTGGAAATTGTAAGTCATCTGATAAAGCTCTACTTCATTATTCTTAATGACCATATTATATTTCATTGTGTCAAAAATAAACATCCTTGAACATATGTATACCTTATATATTTATTTCAAAAGACTAGAATCCCAGAATTGAGATTGGAGCTGGGATTGCTAAGTAGAAGGGTATATGGATTTTTAACTTTTTAATGAATGTTCATATTGCCTTCAAATAAGTCTGTAACACTTAGTATTTCTTTCAGCAATATATGATATTTATTCACATCTCAGCCCATATCAGGTGATACAGTTCATTTTAATATTCCCAGACTTATAGGTAAAAGTGATACAACACTATATTAATTTGTATTTCTGTAACTACTAGTGAATCTGAACATCTTTTCTGAGAAAGAGTATGCATTTGGGTTTGTAAATTATTTGTTTTACCTTTTATTCATTTTCTATGATTTGTCTTTAATTTGTCTATTTTATTATTGTCTTATCTATGTATTCTTTAAAAAGTAACATGAGACCCCAGCACATTTCTCCATAACTGATGTCTGAAAGAAGCCTCATTCAATTGTTTTTCTGTACGAAGAACTGAGTCATATCACCACTGATTTCTTTAACTCATAGGAGAAACATTTACCTTTCTAATTGACTTTCAGAGGATTTATGTCAAGCCAACTTATTGATTTATGTAAACAATAAAGCAGAATTTATTTATAAGCTTTGTTTTCTTTGTTCAGCAACATCTGACATAATGGAAAACACTGTTGAAGAGTAAGCCTTAGCAACTTATGTTTTTAAGAGAAAAAAAACTTTTATTTAGCACATAGGAAAACTAAGCCAGTTTGAAATTTTATGAATTAGATATAGCTTACTTAATGCCATCAAAGATCTGAAATCTAAATAGAGAAGTGAAAATGGCTTTCATCCACAGTAACCCTTTCTCAAAACAAAAAGAAAAAAGGGAAAGAGGGGCAAATATGAGGAAGAGGAGACAGTGGAGAAAATGGTACATGAAAAAATAAATTGAAAGGAAATATGTTAGCTGGATGAATTACATCTGAAGATTTTTGGGATTCAGTATCCCCAAAGTGTTTGGATGTTTGGAGAAGTAGAAGTTAGCACTAAGTACACCTGTTCAAGTAACTAGAATGATGCTCAAAATACTTTCCATATGCTTGGCAAAGATCTATGAGTGGCATGATATAGGGTCCCTGCATACTGATTCCTTAATTCAACGTATTGATTCCAACCAAGATTGTTCACTTGCTGACAGGAAGGAGGCTATTTGGAAATTGTGTGACTTCAGCCCATTTTTGCAGAGCAACACCCTGCCTTGTATTGCTGTCTGGAGAGATGGAAACTTCACATCGGAGTTGAGGTAACCACAGACCCTCACATTTTCATTATAGCTCAGAGATTAGGCTGTGCTGTTGGGTTTTGCTTTCCTCCCAACATCTCTCAGGATTCAGCTGTTCCTTCCCTTTAACCCTTAGAGTTTAGGACTATTTCACAGATGAGAAGACGCCCCCCCCCCAAGACTTGAATAATTAACAGAAAAACTGCCTGCTCGGCAGCTGAATTTCACACCATTAAAATATTCCCCCAAGAAAACATCATCAGTAAAATCTCTGACATTTGATATCTCTTGACGGGAAGAAGCCAGTGAAAGGTCAGTCCTGGTGTTCAGCTGCCCTTTTGAGAAAGAAAATCTAGTTCGGAATGTGATTCCACTGAAGTACACAACAAAGATATGAAAACTTTCCCTGAGAGCCAACTCTGAAAGGGAGAAACTGCCCCTGAGTTGGCACAGCACATTGCAGGCAATGAAGCTGGCGGGTCATTTCTTGGTCATTTCTCCCTTTAGTCTTTTATGCTCATAATAGGCTTCTGAGGAAAGTATTAATGTCTTCATTTTGCACATGACAAAATTCAAAGACTTGGAGAAATATGCTCAAGGTAATAAAGCTAGTTGCCATGCCCTCCTCCAGGGAAAGTGGAGGAGGGCATGGCAACCCATTCCAGTATTCTTGCCTGGAGAATCCCATGCACAGAGGAGCTTGGCAGGCTACGGTCCATAGGGTCGCAAAGAGTCAGACACAACTGAAGCGACTTAGCACACATGCAGTAAAACTAGTAACTTATGCAGTAGACATTTGAACTTTGTATCTTTCTGACAGCAAATTCTCTGTCCATTATACTGCACTCTAGTGACAAAACCATTACCTTAAAGAATATCACCAATAAAGAGGAAATATTTTAGGAATGAGGAGCTGTGGCTCTGAACAGAGCCTCCCCGATTCGCATTGCCACCCAGAGTGGCTCTGAATCTGGACATTCCTCCTTGCCTCGTTTCCATAATGACTAGCATCCATGGAACGGGGCTTTGACATAGTTGGTACATGAGTGAATTCTTTCCATCAGCTCCCCTAGCTAATCAAAGGCAAATAATGTCTCCTTTGTTATCCTAAAGAATATTGTACAATCCTCATGTAAAATTGCACATCATCCTTCCGTAAAGCAGGGTTGGGTGATGGTTACATGCCAGAGCCCTACAGTTACAGTAACTTGGTTCAAATCCCAATTCCAAAATAACCTAGATGTATTATCTTGGACAAGTTACTTAATGCCTTTAATTGCCTTAGTTTTCTAATCTTTAAAATAGGAGTAATCACAGTGCCTATTCATAGGACAATTCATAGGATTAAATGAAATAGCCCATGCGAAGCACTTAGTGAAATGTCTAGCACATGTGAGGAACTAAAGAAATGTTTCATCTAGGCACTAAGTCACATCCGACTCTTTTGTGACCCCATGGACGATAGCCCACCAGGCTTCTCTGGCCATAGGATTTCCCAAGCAAGAATACTGGGTTGACATTTCTTATTCCAAGGAATCTTTCTGATCCAAGGATTGAACTTGTATCTCCTGCATTGGAAGGTGAATTCTTTACTAATGAGCCACCAGGAAAGCCTTAAAGAAATATTACCTGTCGTTATTTTGTATCTCACAAGACTGTAAGCATTCTAAGGACAGCAGCACTGATCTGATATTCTCTGTATAGGCATGGGACAAAAAAGTAGCCAGTGATGACTTGTAAAGTGCCTGATTATGTATTTCTGGATGTGACATCATATTATTTTTCCATAGAAAACTTAAGGCCTCTTTTCTTGAGGCCTCTTTACTTCCTGTCAAATGGGATTAGCTGGTGATGAACTCTCCATACCAGTCTAGATCATTCTTGAAATGTATGGAATCCAAATCATTAAATAAGACTAAAATATCAAAACGGGGACAAGAACAGGCTCCAAAACAAGACTAGATCTAAGTAAGCTAAGCAAACTAAAAATAAGCAAATGTGAACATATTTTTGATGGTTGGGAATTCATCTCACAGATGCCTGGAGACCTTAGACCTTTGCCTTATGAGTAGGGAATCAGGAAAGCTTTCAGGGAATTTTTACAGAATTAACAGAAGTTTTAAGTAGGTACCACCACCAATTTGCCAGCTCATAAGAGATTGTATACTTAGTGTGCTTTTGACTTCGACAGTGTTTCCAAGCATTAAATGGGATGCATCATATCTAAACATCTTAATCAGCTGAAATGAAATTACTTAAAATCCCCCCCAGGACCTTGTTTCCTAATGGCTTTGGAACTAAAACTAGTTTTAATTCAATTGGTTATGTGTTCATCAATTTGCCAAAAAGAATATGGACAGAGGTGGGGGAAGAGAGGAGGAACAGAGCGACTTTATTTTTTGTCTTTCATGTGATTTCAGGATAAGGTTTCTAATGCTAAGACCAACTTTGTTTCCACTAAATCTGATGACTTCCCCAGGCCAGGGTGCCGAAGCCCTTTAAGCTTCAGGATTATAGAAGGCTTATCATTACAATCATAAATCATAGAAGTATCAGAATGAATCATGTCCCAGTAGAATCCAATTGGATTAAAGAAACAAATAGATCTGAAGCCTGTTTGTACAGCTGCATGAGTTACTCACAGCAAAGGACTGTCTGGTCTTCGGATCAGCCTGGACAAATTTGGCAGTGGTGCTGAAATGCTTTTGAGGTTGCATGGGTCTAGCTGCCTTGTAAGTAGTCATCATCCATCAAAACTGTTTATGCAATCATTTAAATGCAGCGTATCTAAGCTTATCTGAAACTTTAGCCTTCCCAAGCTGAAACAGTCATATTGCAAAGTATTAATAAGGAAATTGTCATGGGACTGACTGACCTCTAGTTCAGGACATCTCAGCCATGGCTGGTTTTTTGCAGTTGTGAAGAAAAGAGGCTGTATCACAGAACTGGACTCCACAGTACAATCTGCATAGACATTCATAACATCCTGACATGAGTTTGATGCAAGATGAGGCTTCAGGAATGTGCAGAGCACTAAAACTAAGGAATAGTTTACCACAAATGCTGTTCTGCAAAGGGCAGCTGGGAGGTTCGGATAGGAATCGAGAGTGTGGGAAGAGAAGTAATCACAGGATCCATTATTCTTCAGCTCGAGTTGGCTGAAAATAGCAGCAGGAAATAAGGACATTGGGCCCATGCTTCAGAGTTGGACCACGGTTGCCCACGATTCTGGGGGAGTCTTTCCATTTGCAACGTGGCTCTGAGTAGAAACAAATGGATATTGAATGGGAACCGGACCAGGGAGAAAGGACTGACAAGAACTTGGCTGGATACTGTGGGTCCAGTGTGACTGAGCTATGCTGTGCTGTGCTTAGTCACTCAGGCATGTCCGACTGTTTGTGACCCTATGGACTGCAGCCCTCCAGGCTCCTCTGTCCACGGTGATTCCCTGGGCAAGAATACTAGAGTGGGTTACCATGCCCTTCTCCAAGCAACCTTCCCAACCCAGGGATCGAACCCAGGTCTCCCACATTGCAAGCAGATTCTTTACCATTTGAGCCACCAAGGAAGCCCAAGAATTCTGGAGTGAGTAGCCTGTCTCTTCTCCAGGGGATCCTCCCAACCCAGGAATCGAGTTGGGGTCTCCTGTATTGTAGGTGGATTCTTTACCAGCTGAGGTGCCAGGGAAGCCTGCTGGTATCTCCTTATAACTAAGAAAGGAGACTGAGGCAGAAAACCAGCCTAATGGACAGGGATCTAGGCCATCTACAGATACGTGATGAGACTGGTTGAGTGTCCGTGGTTCATTTTTGAAACAATAAGACACATCCCCAGAGTCCAATTAAAATTAAAAAGGCTTCCTTGAGTTCACATGAGAGGTTCTATTTATGATTGTCCTCTGGCCCAGTGATTGCCATATTGCAAGCTCTTGCTTCTAGATGGGGAGTTGGTTGGGTTTCAAGGCATTGCTCTTAGGCAGCCTCCTTCTAGGAAGCCCTGAGACTTTAAAGAAGGCCCAAAGCCTCCAGAGCCTTACGTCTGTTGTTTGAAGAATTTTAAATCTTCCCAGCTTTCTCCCACTTAACTATTACTTCCAAGGGTAATGGCATTCATCAGCCTAAAGTAAGCTGGCTTCCAAATATTATAATAGAAAGAACATGGATTTTGTAATCGGTCCACTTTGTCTCTGCTGTTTACTAGATGAGATTAGGAGCTGAGTTTAACTCCTTTCCACAATTTATGCTGTATTCACACAAAATGCATTGGTAATTAAATGAAGAGTAAATCATTTTCTCATCTGAAGGATGGAAGTAATAACACTGATTTCCATATTACATGTGACAATTGAATTAAGTAATATACTTAGGATAATTAGTGAATACTATTAATAATTTGTTTTCAGCATCCTGAACTCCTATATAAAAATGTTATTTTGTGGTATTTTCATTGAACTCAACAATGGAATATGTTTGAGTTAATTTGAATTACAGGATAATTGATGCAATATGGTAAATGGTGAGATGCAAAAATCCACAACAAAATATTAGCAAATCAAAGCCAACAGTATGTAAAAAAGAATTATATACCACAACCACGTGGGATTTGTCTCAGGTAGGCAAAACTGGTGCAACACTTGAAAATCAATCACATCAACAGGCCAAAAAAGAAAAGTTAAGAAACTGCCAAAGTGTTTTTCAAAGTGGCTGTACCATTTCGCTTTCTCACCAGCAATGAAAGAGTTCCTCTTGCGGTACATCCTTGCCAGCATCTCGTGTTTGATGTTGTTGCAAATTTTGGTCACTCTAAAAGGTATATAGTGATATCTCTTTGTTTTAATTTGCATTTCTCTAATAACATATGATGTGAAGCATCTTTTCATATGCTTCCTTGCCATTTTTACATCTCTGATGAGATGTATCTGGCAAGTCTTCTGCCATTTTTTAATTGAGATCTTAATTTTATTACTATTATGTTTCAAGAGTTCTTATATTTTGGAGAGCAGTTCTTTATTAGATACTTTTTTTGCAATTATTTGCTCCCAGTCTGCAACTTCTCTTCTTATTCTCTTATTAGTATATGTTGCAGAGCATAAGTTTTTATTTTAATGAAATATGGTTAATCAATTATTGCTTTCATGGACTGTGCCCTTAGTGCTGTATCTATAAAGTCACTGCCATAGCCAAGGTCATCTAGATTTTTTCCCTTGTTATCTTCTAAGAGTTTTAGAGTTCTGTGTTTTACATTTAGATCTAAACTGCTATGAAAAATTTCTACAGAAGACTTAGTAGAAGACTAGAAAGTGGTCCCCCAAAATAATAATGCAAAGCATGCCAGGAGAAATATCAATAACCTCAGATACGCAGATGACAACACCCTTATGGAAAAAAGTGAAGAGGAACTGAAAAGCCTCTTGATGAAAGTGAAAGAGGAGAGTAAAAAAGTTGGCTTAAAGCTCAACATTCAGAAAACAAAGATCATGGCATCTGGTCCCATCACTTCATGGGAAATAGATGGGGAAACAGTGGAAACAGTGTCAGACTTTACTTATGGGGGATCCAAAATCACTGCAGATGGTGATTGCAGCATGAAATTAAGAGACACTTACTCCTTGGAAGGAAAGTTATGACCAACCTAGATAGCATATTCAAAAGAAGAGACATTACTTTGCCAACAAACGTCCATCTAGTCAAGGCTATGGTTTTTCTAGTGGTCATGTATGGATGTTAAAGTTGGACTGTGAAGAAAGCTGAGCACCAAAGAATTGATGCTTTTTGAACTGTGGTGTTGGAGAAGAGTCTTGAGAGTCCCTTGGACTGCAAGGAGATCCAACCAGTCCATTCTAAAGGAGATCAGTCCTGGGTGTTCTTTGGAAGGAATGATGCTAAAGCTGAAACTCCAATACTTTGGCCACCTGATGCAAAGAGTTGACTCATTGGAAAAGACTCTGATGCTGGGAGGGATTGGGGGCAGGAGGAGAAGGAGACGACAGAGAATGAGATGGCTGGATGGCATCACCAACTCGATGGACATGAGTTTGTGTGAACCCCGGGAGTTGGTGATGGACAGGGAGGCCTGGCGTGCTGCGATTCATGGGGTTGCAAAGAGTCGGACACGACTGAGTGACTGAACTGAACTGCACTGATGGAGTGTTAAAACTTCATTCATTAAAATGCACTGGGGGTTGAAAGAAGAAGTTACTGTATCAGGGAAATGAGATCAGACTTCATGAAGAAATGCTATCTAAATTAGATCTTGGAAAGGAACTGAGATCAGACTTCTAGAGATAACCCTTACACCACAAAATTCTAGATCTACAGTGTTTAAGAGTGCCCTCCTCTCCATCTTACCATTGGAAGACTGAGCTCAAGAAGGGAATTATTGTAGGCTCACAATGTTAGTTAGTGGCAAGTCCAAGCTGAAAATTCAGTCAACTTGACTCCCATGCAGAATTCATCTGCTTTCTCATCAACCCTCACTGAACATCATGACCCTGCTTAATGTCCTGTTTAAATATTCATCTTACACGTCTAGTTAGCAGAGCTGAATTACAACAGAACCTGACCACCAATAATTTCATTTGCATAATGAAATAAATATAGATATATGTCTGATGATAGCGTCTGGACTGAGTTGAAGTCTGGTAGTCACTTACATAAATTATATAATAACTCCCTGGGACCACTTCAGTATTGATTCTGATATTGAGATTAATCCCACACCCATCAATTTCCCCAGAAAGTATTCTTCATTTGATTTCACCAATATATTGTGTCACTCTTACACTGGCAAAATCAGACATCTAGAAGTTAGTCTACATTTTCACTTTAGGACTAAGTAATTGGATGGATGGATGAATGGATGGGTATTTTGTATCACTTATTAATAATAAAGAACTGTGGCCCTGAAAAGAATGAAAGGATAAACAGTCAAGTCTAGGAGGTTGGGGGTAGCAACTGAGATTTCTGGTATTGTGAAATTTTTTAACAAAAATTCAACAGATGAGTAGGAGAAAATGAGGAGTCCAGGTAATCTGACATATTAGGGAAAGGCCTCATTTAAAAAGGAAAGGTAGGCAAGGGTTCAAATCCAACAGATTTGGGCATTTAAAGTAGAAAGGGGGAATATGGCAGTTGCTCTTCAAAGACAGATATGAATGAAGGGAAAACACATTGTTTCCTAATTTTCTTCCTGTGTTTCTTTTTCCACCCAGGTAGAAACTACTCTTAATAATAGTGGATTGGTGTGCATAAAAGAGGAGAAATAAATGGCAACTACTCCAACATTCTTTCCTGTAGAATTCCATGGACATAGGAGCCTTGGGCTACAGTCCCTCAGGTCACAAGGAGTCGGACACAACTGGTGACTGAACACACACGCATGTGCATTAAAAGTCAGAATTGGTTGCAGCGCTTTGATTCTCTTTTGCTGCTCTTTCCTTTCAAAGGACTATAATGGGGGAAAGTTCAAGATGCCCTGTGAGCAAGGCAGTGAAACAGAGCAGCTGGCCTTATGGTCTGCTGTAGGCTGAGGCCCGAGTATTGTATATATGTATAGCTGAATCACTTTACTGTACTCGAAACTAACACAATATTGTAAATCAACTATATTTCAATTAAAATTTAAGAAATAAAAAAGTCAGAAAATGCATGCACAAAAAAAGAGCGCTCCACAGAGATAAAATGAGTTTGTCAGAATTCTCTCCCCGCAGCTGATAATAATGTGCCCATTCACTTCTTTTTTCCATAATTCCCTGTGAGTTTGTCTGCCTCAGAAACCCATGGCTGTGATCCAGGCACGATGCTTGTTTTCCTGGCAATTCCAAGTCATTACAATATCAAGCTAGTTCAAAACC